>NC_069499.1:166926029-167279779 GCF_027579735.1 Bombina bombina | reverse complement strand
TACTGGGCATCCCATGATAAATTTAAAAAACATGGAGTAGGCATCTTAATTAAAAGAGGCATTCCTTTTACAGAGTTACACACCATCAAAGACAAAGAAGGCAGATACATTATTTTAATTGGATTATTATATAATAGACCGATAACTCTTATATCTCTATACGCCCCAAACTCTAAACAGCAATCCATTTTTAAGAAAATCTCCAATCATATATTAGACCACCAAAAAGGAGTCCTTGTTATGTGTGGAGACGTCAATGTAGCATTGAATCCAGACATGGATTGCTCATCGCGCCACTCCTCAATCCCTTTGTCCCATATTACTAAAATAAACTCTCACCTTAAAAAGATTGTTGCACATGATGTATGGAGAACATTACACCCCCAGTTCAGGGACTACTCATTCTACTCCTTCCCGCACAAGATTTTGGCCCATATTTATCAAGCTCCGAACGGCCGTGTTTCTGGCGAGTCTTCAGACTCGCCAGAAACAGCAGTTATGAAGCAGCGGTCACAAAGACCGCTGCTCCATAACCTGTACGCCTGGTCTGAGCAGGCGGACAGACATCGCCAGAAATCAACCCGATCGGGTTGATTGACACCCCCTGCTGGTGGCCGATTGGCCGCGTGTCTGCAGGGGGCAGGGTTGCACCAGCTGCTCTTGTGAGCTGTTGGTGCAATGTTAAATGCAGAGAGCGTATTGCTCTCCGCATTTAGCGAGGTCTTGCGGACCTGATCCGCACTGTCGTAATCAGGTCCGCAAGACCTTGATAAATAGGGGCCATATACTAGGATTGATTATGTATTCTTGGGCATGGGAGGCTTTTCATTGTTTAGATCTGCAAAAAAATGGCCGATAACGTGGTCAGACCATGCCTCAATTGTTAGCTCACTATCCTGGCCCTCGAAGCCCATACGAGATTTCATCTGGAAGCTAGATGATTTCCTCTTAAAAGATACACAGAATATCTTGAGAATCACCAAAGTCATAACTGAATACTTTCAGATTAATACCAATCCTGAGACTTCCCCACAACTCCTATGGGAGACTCATAAGAGTGTGGTTAGAGGGGAATTTATGGCCATAAAAGCACATAATAATAAAATTAAAAGAAAATCTATTAAAACTTATCTCGACAAAATACAACATCTAGAACTCAGGCACAAACAAACTCCATCAGATAAAGACCTATTACAAGAACTTACTTTAGAAAGACAGAAACTAGCATTGCACTTCTCTAAAGAACATAAAAGACAAGCTCTACACAACCAACAAAAACACTATGAAGGACGTAACAAATCTGGACGTTTGTTAGCAAGGTACCTTAAACACAAGACACATAAAAAATATATTCTACAACTTACAGATGAAAAAGGACACACACACTACTTAACACAAAGTATCGCCCATACCTTCAAAAACTTTTATCAGAAATTATATAATATCCAAAATACTTCCACCATTTTCCACCAAACTAATGCTTCCATTACGTGACCACAAATGATAGATACTTTTCTTAGACGCCTGAGACTACCTAAGATCACACCCAAACAGAAAGACAGATTGGATGAACCCATAACCCTAGAAGAAATACAACTAGTTATTAAAGACCTACCGACAGGAAAAACACCGGGGCCAGATGGTTTTGGTCATAAATATTACTCGGTATTTCGGGAATTATTGCCCCCCCCACATCCTGCACTATTTTCAATCCATTGATTCCTCTGAAACCTTTTCTGCTAGAGCCCTAGAGGCCCACATAATGCTTCTGCCAAAACCAAATAAATCACCTATCCACCCGGCAAATTACCGCCTTATTTCATTATTAAATACGGATATAAAAATATTTGTGAAAATATTAGCTCATAGGTTAAATGGAGTTCTCCCTGATATCATTCACCTTGATCAGGTAGGCTTCATTCCAGGTTGGGAGGCAAAAGACAACACTTAATTCATCATGTAAAAAGTAACGACATACCGTCTGTCAACAGATGCAGAAAAGGCCTTTGACCGTGTTGCCTGGGATTTCTTGAAAGCCACCTTGAAACATATGGATCTGGGCCCCCAAATATTGAATAGGATTTTCTCCTTATATTCCCAACCCAATGCACGTGTACTAGTAAATGGATCTCTTTCGAGTTCCTTCTCTATATACAATGGGACACGCCAAGGTTGTCCACTGTCACCTCTTTTATTTACCTGCGTGATAGAAACATTGGCATCAAGTATTAGACAAAATTCACGGATACACAGTATTAACATTGACTCCCAACAATATACAGTCTCCCTCTTCGCAGATTACATGCTTTTTTCCCTCACAGAACCAGAGGAATCAAATCCGCAATTGGTCACTGAATTTGAGACATTCCACACATTATCCAAATTTTCCATAAATAAGACAAAATCGGAAATTCTAAATATAAATCTGAGTGAACCTTCCTTGGCCAACATTAAAAAAATTACCCAGTTCGCATGGTGTCCCCAAGCCCTGAACTACTTGGGAATTAAACTCTCACCTACGTTAGACAGTTTATTCAATTTGAATTACATACCAATTAAACGCACAATTATTAATGATCTCTCGTCGTGGAGATCTAAAAGATTATCTTCGCCCTCTCGAGAAATTACCTGGCCTCCATACAGAAAGCATTTAGTGATTTTATTTGGGACAAAAAAACTCCAAGAATTTACCAGCACATAATGCAATCTCCCAAAATACAAGGAGGGTTGGGAGTTCCAAACCTTGCATTATATAGACAGGCGGTTTTCTTTCAGAGGGTGGTAGATTGGAACATTCACTTTCATCATAAACGATGGGTCCCTTTGGAACATCAGATATCACAGAAAGTTTACCTCTGGCGTCTCTATGATGGAGCGACCCCAATAAACTTAAATCTATAACATGGAATGACCCTGTGACCCAGGAGACATTTCAGGTTTGGAGGAACGTAATAGACACCTCCTTATTTATCTCTTCCGTACCTTCTCCACTAACATCATTAATAGAAAACGGTGAATTTACTATGCGTCCTTTTTTAAATTCCTCAATAACAGAGACAGCTAATAGAGATTATCCGGTACGATTAATAATTACCAATGAATCTGTGAGAACTCAATCTGATTTGTTGGGGGAGGGCTATGGATGTTTTTCCAACTGGTTTACATACAGACAAGCAAGAAACTTCATACTCAGACATAAAGGACATGATAACATGACTAAACCACTGACGAAATTTGAAGCATTATGTACCATGACTCCTCCCATTAGACATACACTATCGGCCATATACAAAATACTAATCCAAAAACCACCCGGATATATACCTCCGTGTTTAGAAAGATGGGAGTCTGATCTTGGAACCCTTATTCTCCCCCAGATGAGCGCCTCTATGCTTCAGGCTACCATGAGGTCCTCGATTTCCTCCTCCATATTGGAGACTAATTTCAAACTATTACATATATGGTACTTAACACCCAGGACACTACATCGATTATTCCGCTCGCAAAAAAATCAATGTTGGAGATGTGGCCATATAAATAGTGACACCGCTCACATGTGGTGGTGGTGTAACACCATCCAAAATTTTTGGAGACAGGTGATCTCAGAGATAGAATCAATACTAAATATTGAACTGCCATTAGACCCCCTGATATGGTTACTGAATAAATCCCCTAATATTAAATACAAAGCCTATCATAATCTGTTTAAGATCATGACAAACGGAGTTAAAGTGTTGATTGCTAAAAACTGGAAGCATGGGGACGCTCCTTCATTAGACATGTGGGTTAAGAAGGTGTCAGATTTGGTGGAGTTAGAAGAATATTACTACCTAAAAAAAAAAAAAATGGAAATTTATGCAGAGATCTCAGGCACTTCCAATAGGAATAATACCTCACCGACCAGGGAAATCCACATTTAATAAGGCCGAGACCTCATACTACATAAAAGAATAAAAATATTTTATAGGGAGCTACAGACGGGACAGGAACCCCAACCACAACCCCTTTTAGGTTTTGTCTTTAATTTTCCCCTTTCTTATTGTTTATTAAGGCCTAGATTTAGAGTTTGGCGTTAGCCGTGAAAACCAGCGTTAGAGGCTCCTAACGCTGGTTTTAGGCTACCTCCGGTATTTGGAGTCACTCAAAAAAGGGTCTAACGCTCACTTTTCAGCCGCGACTTTTCCATACCGCAGATCCCCTTACGTCAATTGCGTATCCTATCTTTTCAATGGGATCTTTCTAACTCCGGTATTTAGAGTCGTGGCTGAAGTGAGCGTTAGACATCTAACGACAAAACTCCAGCCGCAGGAAAAAAGTCAGTAGTTAAGAGCTTTCTGGGCTAACGCCGGTTTATAAAGCTCTTAACTACTGTGCCCTAAAGTACACTAACACCCATAAACTACCTATGTACCCCTAAACCGAGGTCCCCCCACATCGCCGCTACTCTATTTAATTTTTTTAACCCCTAATCTGCCGACCGCCACCTACGTTATCCTTATGTACCCCTAATCTGCTGCCCCTAACACCGCCGACCCCTGTATTATATTTATTAACCCCTAACCTGCCCCCCACAACGTCGCCGCCAGCTACCTACACCTATTAACCCCTAATCTGCCGACTGCAAAGCGCCGCCAACTACGTTATACTTATGTACCCCTAATCTGCTGCCCCTAACACCACCGACCCCTGTATTATATTTATTAACCCCTAATCTGCCCCCCACAACGTCGCCGCCAGCTACCTACACTTATTAACCCCTAATCTGCCGACCGGACCGCACTGCTATTATTATAAAGTTATTAACCCCTAATCCGCCTCACTAACCCTATAATAAATAGTATTAACCCCTAATCTGCCCTCCCTAACATCGCCGACACCTAACTTCAAACATTAACCCCTAATCTGCCGACTGGAGCTCACCGCTATTCTAATAAATGTATTAACCCCTAAAGCTAAGTCTAACCCTAACACTAACACCCCCCTAAGTTAAATATAATTTAAATCTAACGAAATTAATTAACTCTTATTAAATAAATTATTCCTATTTAAAGCTAAATACTTACCTGTAAAATAAATCCTAATATAGCTACAATATAAATTATAATTATATTATAGCTATTTTAGGATTTATATTTATTTTACAGGTAACTTTGTATTTATTTTAACCAGGTACAATAGCTATTAAATAGTTAAGAACTATTTAATAGCTAAAATAGTTAAAATAATTACAAAATTACCTGTAAAATAAATCCTAACCTAAGTTACAATTAAACCTAACACTACACTATCAATAAATTAATTAAATAAACTACCTACAATTACCTACAATTAACCTAACACTACACTATCAATAAATTAATTAAATACAATTCCTACAAATAAATACAATTAAATAAACTAGCTAAAGTACAAAAAATAAAAAAGAACTAAGTTACAAAAAATAAAAAAATATTTACAAACATAAGAAAAATATTACAACAATTTTAAACTAATTGCACCTACTCTAAGCCCCCTAATAAAATAACAAAGCCCCCCAAAATAAAAAAATGACCTACCCTATTCTAAATTACTAAAGTTAAAAGCTCTTTTACCTTACCAGCCCTGAACAGAGCCCTTTGCGGGGCATGCCCCAAGAAGTTCAGCTCTTTTGCCTTAATAAAAAACATACAACACCCAAGCCCCCCAACATTACAACCCACCACCCACATACCCCTAATCTAACCCAAACCCCCCTTAAATAAACCTAACACTATGCCCCTGAAGATCTTCCTACCTTGTCTTCACCTCACCGGGTTCACCGATCTGTCCAGAAGAGCTCCTCCGATGTCCTGATCCAAGCCCAAGCGGGGGGCTGAAGAGGTCCATGATCCGGCTGAAGTCTTCATCCAAGCGGGGCAGAAGAGGTCTTCCATCCGATTGAAGTCTTCATCCAAGCGGCATCCATCCGGAGCGGAGCGGCAGCATCCTGAAGACCTCCGACGCGGAACATCCATCCTGGCCGACGACTGAACGACGAATGACGGTTCCTTTAAATGACGTCATCCAAGATGGCGTCCCTCGAATTCCGATTGGCTGATAGGATTCTATCAGCCAATCGGAATTAAGGTAGAAATATTCTGATTGGCTGATGGAGTCAGCCAATCAGAATCAAGTTCAATCCGATTGGCTGATCCGATCAGCCAATCAGATTGAGCTCGCATTCTATTGGCTGATCGGAACATTTAACTTTAGTAATTTAGAATAGGGTAGGGCATTTTTTTATTTTGGGGGGCTTTGTTATTTTATTAGGGGGCTTAGAGTAGGTGTAATTAGTTTAAAATTGTTGTAATATTTTTCTTATGTTTGTAAATATTTTTTTATTTTTTGTAACTTAGTTCTTTTTTATTTTTTGTACTTTAGCTAGTTTATTTAATTGTATTTATTTGTAGGAATTGTATTTAATTAATTTATTGATAGTGTAGTGTTAGGTTTAATTGTAACTTAGGTTAGGATTTATTTTACAGGTAATTTTGTAATTATTTTAACTATTTTAGCTATTAAATAGTTCTTAACTATTTAATAGCTATTGTACCTGGTTAAAATAAATACAAAGTTACCTGTAAAATAAATATAAATCCTAAAATAGCTATAATATAATTATAATTTATATTGTAGCTATATTAGGATTTATTTTACAGGTAAGTATTTAGCTTTAAATAGGAATAATTTATTTAATAAGAGTTAATTAATTTCGTTAGATTTAAATTATATTTAACTTAGGGGGGTGTTAGTGTTAGGGTTAGACTTAGCTTTAGGGGTTAATACATTTATTAGAATAGCGGTGAGCTCCAGTCGGCAGATTAGGGGTTAATGTTTGAAGTTAGGTGTCGGCGATGTTAGGGAGGGCAGATTAGGGGTTAATACTATTTATTATAGGGTTAGTGAGGCGGATTAGGGGTTAATAACTTTATAATAATAGCGGTGCGGTCCGGTCGGCAGATTAGGGGTTAATAAGTGTAGGCAGGTGGAGGCGACGTTGTGGGGGCAGATTAGGGGTTAATAAATATAATATAGGGGTCGGCGATGTTAGGGCAGCAGATTAGGGGTACATAGGGATAATGTAAGTAGCGGAGGTTTACGGAGCGGCAGATTAGGGGTTAATAATAATATGCAAGGGTCAGCGATAGCGGGGGCAGCAGATTAGGGGTTAATAAGTGTAAGGTTAGGGGTGTTTAGACTCGGGGTACATGTTAGAGTGTTAGGTGCAGACGTAGGAAGTGTTTCCGCATAGCAAACAATGGGGCTGCGTTAGGAGCTGAACGCGGCTTTTTTGCAGGTGATAGGTTTTTTTTCAGCTCAAACAGCTCCATTGTTTCCTATGGGGGAATCGTGCACAAGCACGTTTTTGAGGCTGGCCGCTTGCGTAAGCAACTCTGGTATCGAGAGTTGAAGCTGCGTTAAATATGCTCTACGCTCCTTTTTTGGAGCCTAACGCAGCCTTTATGTGGACTCTCAATACCAGAGTTATTTTTATGGTGCGGCCAGAAAAAAGCCGGCGTTAGCTACGCGGGTCCTTACCGACAAAACTCTAAATCTAGCCGTAAGTTAACTTGTGTATAAGATCTAAAACTCCCTTTTGGGATACTTTGTCTACCTGAAGAGTACTTAGGTGTCTCCTTAGAATATATTTGACATGAAACAGTCTTTAGTAAAATTGAGTTATTTTATAAAGTTATGATAGATTTAGTTAGGAAAGACTGTAACTCAGTAAAATATGACAACTGTTGAAACAGAAATGAAAAGGAGCTGAGTCTCCCTACTTTTGTATTGTACTATATAATTTTCAATAAAGTTGTTTTAAAAAAAAAAAAAAAAAGAATCCTATCAGCCAATTAGAATTTGAGGGACGCCATCTTGGATGACGTCATTTAAAGGAACCTTCATTCTTCGTTAGGACTTCGATTGAAGAGGATGGCTCCGCGTCGGCTGGATAGAAGATGGCTCCGCTCCGCTCCGGAAGGATGAAGATAGAAGATGCTGCCTGGATGAAGATGTCTGCCAGTCCGGATATCCTCTTCTGCCCCATCGGTGCCCGGCTGGGTGAACACGGCTCAAGGTAGGGTAATCTTCAATGGGGTAGTGTTAGTTTTTTTTAAGGGGGGATTGGGTGGGTTTTAGAGTAGTGGTGTGTGGGTGGTGGGTTGTAATGTTGGGGTGGGTATTGTATTTCTTTTTTTTACAGGTAAAAGAGCTGATTACTTTGGGGCAATGCCCCGCAAGAAGCCCTTTTAAGGGCTGTTAAAAGATCTGATTACTTTGTAATTTAGTTTAGGATAGGGAATTTTATTATTTTGGGGGGCTTTTTTATTTTATTAGGGGGATTAGATTAGGTGTAATTAGTTTAAATAAATTGTAATTTCTTTTTTATTTTCTGTAATTTAGTGTTTTTTTTCTTCGTAATTTAGTTTATTTAATTTAATTGTAATTAGTTTAATTTAATTTAGGTAATTATCACCTAGATTTAGAGTTCTGCATTAGGGTTAAAAAGCAGCGTTAAGGGGTCCTAATGCTGCTTTTAACTGGTATTTAGAGTCAGCCAGGAAAGGGTCTACCGCTCACTTTCTTTCTGCGACTCGAGGCTACCGCAGATCCCCTTACATCAATTGCATATCCTATCTTTTCTATGGGATTTGCCTAACGCTGGTATTACAAGTCTTGGAAGAAGTGAGCGGTAGAGCCTCTACCGACAAGACTCCAACCGCAAAAAAAAGTCTGTAGTTAAGAGCTTTATGGGCTAACGCGGGAACATAAAGCTCCTAACTACTCTGCTATAAAGTACACTGACACCCATAAACTACCTATGAACCCCTAAACCGAGGCCCCCCACATCGCAAACCCTATAATAATTTTTTTTAACCCCTAATCTCCCGCTCCGGACACCGCCGCAACCTACATTATACCTATGAACCCCTAATCTGCTGCCCCTAACATCGCCAACACCTATATTATAGTTATTAACCCCTAATCTGCCCCCCCCAACATCATCGCCACCTACCTACACTTATTAACCCCTAATCTGCCGACCGGACCTCGCCGCCACTATAATAAATGTATTAACCCCTAAACCGCTGCACTCCCGCCTCGCAAACACTATAATAAATTGTATTAACCCCTAATCTTCCCTCCCTAACATCGCCGCCACCTACCTACAATTATTAATCCCTAATCTGCCGCCCCCAACGTCGCCGCTACTATAATAAAGTTATTAACCCCTAAACCTAAGTCTAACCCTAACACCCCCCTAACTTAAATATAATTTAAATTAAACAAACTATTTACTATCATTAAATAAATTAATCCTATTTAAAACTAAATACTTACCTATAAAATAAACCCTAATATAACTACAATTTAACTAATAGTTACATTGTAGCTATTTTAGGATTTATTTTTATTTTACAGGCAACTTTGTATTTATTTTAACTAGGTACAAGGTAGCTATTAAATAGTTAATAACTATTTAATAGCTACCTAGTTAAAATAACTACAAAATTACCTGTAAAATAAATCCTAACCTAAGTTACAAATACACCTAACACTACACTATCAATAAATTAATTAAATAAATTACCTACAATTATCTAAACTAAAATACAATTAAATAAGCTAAACTATAGTACAAAAAATAACAAACACTAAATTACAAAAAATATAAAAGAATTACAAGAAGTTTAAACTAATTACACCTAATCTAAGCCCCCTAATAAAATAAAAAAGCCCCCCAAAATAATAAAATGCCCTACCCTATTCTAAATTAAAAAAGTAATCAGCTCTTTTACCAGCCCTTAAAAGGGCTTTTTGCGGGGCATTGCCCCAAAGTAATCAGCTCTTTTACCTGTAAATAAAAATACAATCCCCACCCCAACATTACAACCCACCACCCACACACCCCTACTCTAAAACCCACCCAATCCCCCCTTAAAAAACCTAACACTATTGAATTAGCCAATCAGATTTTTCCTACCTTAATTCCGATTGGCTGATAGAATCCTATCAGCCTATCGGAATTCGAGGGACGCCATCTTGGATGACATCATTTAAAGGAACCGTCATTCGTCGTTCAGTCGTCGGCCAGGATGGATGTTCCTTGTTGGAGGTCTTCAGAATGCTGCCGCTCCGCTCCAGATGGATGAAGATAGAAGATGCCGCTTGGATGAAGACCTCTTCTGCCCCGCTTGAATGAAGACTTCAATCGGATGGAGGACCTCTTCTTCCCCGCTTGGATGAAGAATTTGGCTCGGCTGAGTGAAGACGACTCAAGGTAGGGAGATCTTCAGGGGGTTAGTGTTAGGTTTTTTTAACCCCTTAACGACGCATGTCGTACAGGGTACGTCGCACACAACCTGGTCTTAAAAGACCAGCGACGTACCCTGTACGACATTAGGGGTTTAAAGCAGCTGGAAGCGATCCTGCTTGCTTCCAGCCACTTTCCGGTTATTGCAGTGATGCCTCAATATCGAGGCATCCTGCAATAACACCCCTTGGCCATCCGATGCAGAGAGAGACACTCTGTGGCCCTCTCTGCACCGGACATCGGTGGCCGGTATCGTTGGTGGGTGGGAGCAGCAGTGGGAGGCGGGTGGGCGGCCATCGATGTTAGCTATGACGTGGAGGGGGGCGGAATCGGGGGCGTGACTGTCAGGGGCGCGAACTGAGGCGCGCGCACGTGCATGGGAGGGCGGGGCCGGGCGCGTGCACGGGGTGGAAGCGGGTGGGAACAGCTACACTACACAAATGTTAAAATAAAAAGTTAGATAGAGTGGGTACAAAATAATTTTTAAACATACATCTAAGGGATCTGGGTGGGGGTGGGGGGTTGCTCTTTGGCTGGGGGGAAGCTACACTACTGAAAAAAATAATAAAATATAAAAAAGCAGGGTTTTTTTTGTAGGCTACCAATCAGGTAGAGGGGGAGGGATAGAGAGCTGTTTGGGGGGGATCAGGGAGGTTGGGGGCTAAGGGGGGGGGGATCCTACACAGAACCATATGTAAATATGCTAAAAAAATGTTTTTTTTTTTTTTAAAATACCTTTTATTTTAGTACTGGCAGACTTTCTGCCAGTACTTAAGATGGCGGGGACAATTGTGGGGTAGGGGAGGGAAGAGAGCTGTTTGGGAGGGATCAGGGGGTGTGATGTGTCAGGTGGGAGGCTGATCTCTACATTAAAGCTAAAATTAACCCTGCAAGCTCCTTACAAGCTACCTAATTAACCCCTTCACTGCTAGACATAATTCACGTGTGATGTGCAGCAGTATTTAGCGGCCTTCTAATTACCAAAAAGCAACACCAAAGCCATATATGTCTGCTATTTCTGAACAAAGGGAATCCCAGAGAAGCATTTACAACCATTTGTGCCATAATTGCACAAGCTGTTTGTAAATAATTTCAGTGAGAAACCTAAAGTTTGTGAAAAAAATTGTGAAAAAGTGAACTTTTTTTTTATTTCATCACATTTGGCGGGGAAATGGTGGCATGAAATGTACCAAAATGGGCCTAGATCAATACTTTGGGTTGTCTACTACACTACACTAAAGCTAAAATTAACCCTACAAGCTCCCTAATTAACCCCTTCACTGCTGGGCATAATACACATGTAGTGCGCAGCTGCATTTAGCGGCCTTGTAATTACCAAGAAACAATGCCAAAGCCATATATGTCAGCAATTTCTGTACAAAGGGGATCCCAGAGAAGCTTATACAACCATTTGTCCCATAATTGCACAAGCTGTTTGTAAATAATTTCAGTGAGAAACCTAAAATTGTGAAAAGTTTTAAGTTTTTTTTCATTTGATCGCATTTGGCGGTGAAATGGTGGCATGAAATATACCAAGATGGGCCTAGATCAATTCTTGGGGTTGTCTACTACACTAAAGCTAAAATTAACCCTAGAAGCTCCCTACATGCTCCCTAATTAACCCCTTCACTGCTGGGCATAATTCACGTGTTGTGCGCAGTGGCATTTAGCGGCCTTCTAATTACCAAAAAGCAATGCCAAAGCCATATATGTCTGCTATTTCTGAACAAAGGGGATCCCAGAGAAGCGTTTACAACCATTTATGCCATAATTGCACAAGTTGTTTGCAAATAATTTCAGTGAGAAACCTAAAGTTTGTGGAAAAATTTGTGAAAAAGTGAACAATTTTTTTTATTTGATCTCATTTGGCGGTGAAATGGTGGCATGAAATATACCAAAATGGGCCTAAATCAATACTTTGGGATGTCTTCTAAAAAAAAAATATATACATGTCAAGGGATATTCAGAGATTCCTGAAAGATATCAGCAGTGGCGTCACTAGGGGGGACAGGGGGGGGGGGCGGGCCGCACCCGGGTGACACCCTCCAGGGGGTGACACCAAAAAAAAAAATATATATATCTGCTGCAATTTCAACAAATAGTTTTCCCGGCTGCTTTTGCTTGTTTGTACTTTGCTCCTCCCCTGCCCAATTTCACTATGAATGTTGTGGGTGTGCCGTGGGGCTTGCAAAGTTGCGCTGCTAGCCTAAACCTGCCTGCCTATCTGTGCTCACTGCTCAGTGACATGCGGCCCAGGGCTGTGCACTGACAGACTTGGAACAGAGTCAGAGAGCAGAATTTTCATAGTATGCATGCCTAAACCTTTTTGTTCAGTGATTTATTTTAGAGTGCTCTGTTTATCTTTAATTTGATGTTCTGCTGAGCCAGGGAGCAGCTCTAGGCATGAGCTTCATAATTAATGCAGTGCAGTTTACATATTTTGTATGTGTGTGTCTGAGTTTTTGTGTGTCTCAGTGTTTTTGTGTGTGTGTTTTTGTGTGTGTGTCTGAGTGTGTTTCCGAGTGTTTGTGTGTGCATCTGAGTAGGTTTTTAAGTGTGTCTGAGTGTTTGTATGTGTGTTTGCCTGTGTTTTTGTGTGTGTCTGCTTTCTGGGGGGGGGGGGTGACACCATGACTTACCGCACCGGGTGACACCAACCCTAGTGACGCCACTGGATATCAGTGTCCCAATGTAACTAGCGCTAATTTTGAAAAAAAGTGGTTTGTAAATAGAAAGGTGCTACTTGTACTTATTGCGCTATAACTTGCAAAAAAAGCAAAGAACATGTAAACATCGGGTATTTCTAAACTCAGGACAAAATTTACGCCTAGATTTAGAGTTTTGTCGGTAACGACCCGCGTAGCTAACGCTGGCTTTTTTTCCCCCACACCTTTTAAATACCGCTGGTATTTAGAGTTCACAGAATGGCCGCGTTAGGCTCCAAAAAGGGAGCGTAGAGCATAATTTACCCCCACTGCAACTCTCAATACCAGCGGTGCTTACGGACGCGGCCAGCTTCAAAAACGTGCTCGTGCACGATTCCCCCATAGAAAACAATGGGGCTGTTTGAGCTGAAAAAAAACCGAACACCTGCAAAAAGCAGCGTTAAGCTCCTAACGCAGCCCCATTGTTTCCTATGGGGAAACACTTCCTTAGTCTGCACCTAACACTCTAACATGTACCCCGAGTCTAAACACCCCTAACCTTACACTTATTAACCCCTAATCTGCCGACCCCGCTATCGCTGACCCCTGCATATTATTATTAACCCCTAATCTGCCACTCCGTACACCGCCGCAACCTACACTATACCTATGTACCCCTAATCTGCTGCCCATAACACCGCCGACCCCTATATTATATTTATTAACCCCTAATCTGCCCCCCACAACGTCGCCTCCACCTACCTACAATTATTAACCCCTAATCTGCCGACCGGACCTCACCGCTACTATAATAAATGTATTAACCCCTAATCCGCCTCACTCCCACCTCAATAACCCTATAATAAATAGTATTAACCCCTAATCTGCCCTCCCTAACATCGCCGACACCTAACTTCAAGTATTAACCCCTAATCTGCCGACCAGACCTCACCACTACTCTAATAAATTTATTAACCCCTAAAGCTAAGTCTAACCCTAACACTTACACCCCCCTAAGTTAAATATAATTTAAATCTAACGAAATAAATTAACTCTTATTAAATAAATTATTCCTATTTAAAGCTAAATACTTACCTGTAAAATAAACCCTAATATAGCTACAATATAAATTATAATTATATTGTAGCTATTTTAGGATTAATATTTATTTTACAGGCAACTTTGTATTTATTTTAACCAGGTACAATAGCTATTAAATAGTTAATAACTATTTAATAGTTACCTAGTTAAAATAATTACAAAATTACCTGTAAAATAAATCCTAACCTTAGTTACAATTAAACCTAACACTACACTATCAATAAATTAATTGCATACAATACCTACAAATAAATACAATTAAATTAACCAACTAAAGTACAAAAAATAAAAAGAACTAAGTTGCAACTAAGTTACAAAAAATAAAAAAATATTTACAAACATTAGAAAAATATTACAATTTTAAACGAATTACACCTACTATAAGCCCCCTAATAAAATAACAAAGCCCCCCAAAATAAAAAAAATGCCCTACCCTATTCTAAAATTAAAATAGAAAAGCTCTTTTACCTTACCTGCCCTTAAAAGGGCCCTTTGCGGGGCATGCCCCAAAGAATTCAGCTCTTTTGCCTGTAAAAAAAAAACATACAATACCCCCCCCAACATTACAACCCACCACCCACATACCCCTAATCTAACCCGAACCCCCCTTAAATAAACCTAACACTAAGCCCCTGAAGATCTCCCTACCTTGTCTTCACCACACCGGGTCCCGATCGGTCCAGAAGAGGGTCCGAAGTCTTCATCCAAGCCCAAGTGGGGGGCTGAAGAGTGACGTCCATCCTCCGGCTGAAGTCTTGATCCAAGCGGTGGCTAAAGAATTCCATCTTCAGGCAGAAGTCTTCATCCTATCCGGGCAGAAGAGTCGATCCGGACCGGCAAACATCTTCATCCAAGCCGCATCTTCTATGTTCTTCCATCCGATGACGACAGGCTCCATCTTGAAGACCTCCAGCGCGGATCCATCCTCTTCTTCCGATGACTAGACAACGAATGAAGGTTCCTTTAAGGGACGTCATCCAAGATGGTGTCCCTCGAATTCCGATTGGCTGATGGGATTCTATCAGCCAATCGGAATTAAGGTAGGAAAATTCTGATTGGCTGATGGAATCAGCCAATCAGATTCAAGTTCAATCCGATTGGCTGATCCGATCAGCCAATCAGATTGAGCTTGCATTCTATTGGCTGTTCCGATCAGCCAATAGAATGCGAGCTCAATCTGATTGGCTGATCGGATCAGCCAATCGGATTGAACTTGAATCTGATTGGCTGATTCCATCAGCCAATCAGAATTTTCCTACCTTAATTCCGATTGGCTGATAGAATCCTATCAGCCAATCGGAATTCGAGGGATGCCATCTTGGATGACGTCCCTTAAAGGAACCTTCATTCGTCGTCTAGTCGTCGGAAGAAGAGGATGGATCCGCGCTGGAGGTCTTCAAGATGGAGCCGGTCGTCATCGGATAGAAGAACATAGAAGATGCGGCTTGGATGAAGATGTTTGCCGGTCCGGATCGACTCTTCTGCCCGGATAGGATGAAGACTTCTGCCTGAAGATGGAATTCTTTAGCCACCGCTTGGATCAAGACTTCAGCCGGAGGATGGACGTCACCCTTCAGCCCCCCACTTGGGCTTGGATGAAGACTTCGGACCCTCTTCTGGACCGATCGGGACCCGGTGTGGTGAAGACAAGGTAGGGAGATCTTCAGGGGCTTAGTGTTAGGTTTATTTAAGGGGGGTTCGGGTTAGATTAGGGGTATGTGGGTGGTGGGTTGTAATGTTGGGGGGGGTATTGTATGTTTTTTTTTACAGGCAAAAGAGCTGAATTCTTTGGGGCATGCCTCGCAAAGGGCCCTTTTAAGGGCTGGTAAGGTAAAAGAGCATTTCTATTTTAATTTTAGAATAGGGTAGGGCATTTTTTATTTTGGGGGGCTTTGTTATTTTATTAGGGGGCTTAGAGTAGGTGTAATTAGTTTAAAATTGTTGTAATATTTTTCTGTTTGTAAATATTTTTTTATTTTTTGTAACTTAGTTCTTTTTTATTTTTTGTACTTTAGTTAGTTAATTTAATTGTATTTATTTGTAGGTATTGTATGTAATTAATTTATTGATAGTGTAGTGTTAGCTTTAATTGTAACTTAGGTTAGGATTTATTTTACAGGTAATTTTGTAATTATTTTAACTAGGTAGCTTTTAAATAGTTATTAACTATTTAATAGCTATTGTACCTGGTTAAAATAATTACAAAGTTGCCTGTAAAATAAATATTAATCCTAAAATAGCTACAATATAATTATAATTTATATTGTAGCTATATTAGGGTTTATTTTACAGGTAAGTATTTAGCTTTAAATAGGAATAATTTATTTAATAAGAGTTAATTTATTTCGTTAGATTTAAATTATATTTAACTTAGGGGGGTGTAAGTGTTAGGGTTAGAATTAGCTTTAGGGGTTAAAAAATGTATTAGAGTAGCGGTGAGGTATGGTCGGCAGATTAGGGGTTAATGCTTGAAGTTAGGTGTTGGCGATGTTAGGGAGGGAAGATTAGGGGTTAATACTATTTATTATAGGGTTATTGAGGCGGGAGTGAGGCGGATTAGGGGTTAATACATTTATTATAGTAGCGGTGAGGTCCGGTCGGCAGATTAGGGGTTAATAAGTGTAGGTAGGTGGAGGCGAAGTTGGGGGCGGCAGATTAGGGGTTAATAAATATAATATAGGGGTCGGCGGTGTTAGGGGCAGCAGATTAGGGGTACATAGGGATAACGTAGGTGGCGGCGGTGTGCGGTCGGCAGATTAGGGGTTAAATATTTTAATAGAGTGGCGGCGATGTGGGGGGACCTCGGTTTAGGGGTACATAGGTAGTTTATGGGTGTTAGTGTACTTTAGAGCACAGTAGTCAAGAGCTTTATAAACCGGCGTTAGCCCAGAAAGCTCTTAACGACTGACTTGCTGCGGCTGGAGTTTTGTCGTTAGATTTCTAACGCTCACTTCAGCCAAGACTCTAAATATCAGCGTTAGAAAGATCCCATTGAAAAGATAGGATACGCAATTGACGTAAGGGGATCTGCGGTATGGAAAAGTCGCGGCTGGAAAGTGAGCGTTAGACCCTTACCTACACGACTCTAAATACCAGCGGTAGCCCAAAACCAGCGTTAGGAGCCTCTAACGCTGGTTTTGACGGCTAACGCCAAACTCTAAATCTAGGCCATAGAAACTATTTAGCATGGGTGTTTTTTGGTGGTTGTAGATGTGTAACAGATTTTGGGGGTCAAAGTTAGAAAAAGTGTGTTTTTTTTCCAATTTTTCCTCATATGTTATACAATTTTTTTATAGAAATGATAAGAAATGATGAAAATAATGGTATCTTTAGAAAGTCCATTTAATGGCGAGAAAAACAGTATATAATATGTGTGGGTACAGTAAATGAGTAAGAGGAAAATTACAGCTAAACCCAAACACCGCAGAAATGTAAAAATAGCCCTGGTCCTTAAGGGAAAGAAATTGAAAAATGGCCTTGTCCTTAAGGGGTTAAGGGGGTTTGGGTGGGTTTTAGAGTAGGGGTATGTGGGTGGTGGGTTGTAAAGTTGGGGGGGTATTGTATTTTTATTTACAGGTAAAAGAGGTGATTACTTTGGGGTAATGCCCCGCAAAAAGCCCTTTTAAGGGCTGGTAAAAGAGCTGATTACTTTGTAATTTAGGATAGGGTAGGGCATTTTATTATTTTGGGGGGCTTTTTATTTTATTAGGGGGCTTAGATTAGGTGTAATTAGTTTAAACTTCTTGTAATTCTTTTTTATTTTCTGTAATTTAGTGTTTTTTTTGTATTATAGTTTAGTTTATTTAATTGTATTTTAGTTTAGCTAATTGTAGGTAATTTATTTAATTAGTTTAATGATAGTGTAGTGTTAGGTGTATTTGTAACTTAGGTTAGGATTGATTTTTTGTAACTTAGTTCTTTTTTATTTTTTGTACTTTAGTTAGTTAATTTAATTGTATTTATTTGTAGGTATTGTATGTAATTAATTTATTTGTAGGTATTGTATGTAATTAATTTATTGATAGTGTAGTCTTAGGTTTAATTGTAGATAATTGTAGGTATTTTATTTAATTAATTTATTGATAGTTTAGTGTTAGCTTTAATTGTAACTTAGGTTAGGATTTGTTTTACAGGTAATTTTGTAATTATTTTAACTAGGTAGCTATTAAATAGTTATTAACTATTTAATAGCTATTGTACCTAGTTAAAATAAATACAAAGTTGCCTGTAAAATAAATATAAATCCTAAAATAGCTACAATGTAACTATTAGTTATATTGTAGCTATATTAGTGTTTATTTTATTGGTAAGCATTTAGTTTTAAATAGGAATAATTTATTTAATTATGGTAAATTTAGTTTGTTATATTTAAATTATATTTAAGTTAGGGGGGTGTTAGGGTTAGACTTAGGTTTAGGGGTTAATAACTTTATTATAGTAGCGGCGACGTTGGGGGCGGGAGATTAGGGGTTAATAATTGTAGGTAGGTGGCGGCTATGTTAGGGACGGCAGATTAGGAGTTAATAAAATTTATTATAGTGTTTGCGAGGCGGGAGTGCGGCGGTTTAGGGGTTAATACATTTATTATAGTGGCGGCGATGTCCGGTCGGCAGATTAGGGCTTAATAAGTGTAGGTAGGTGGCGGCGACGTTGGGGGGGGCAGATTAGAGGTTAATAAATATAATGTAGGTGTTGGCAATGTTAGGGGCAGCAGATTAGGGGTTCATAGGTGCAATGTAGGTGGTGGCGATGTCCGGTAGGCAGATTAGGGGTTAAAAAATTTTATTTTAGTGTTTGCGATGTGGGGGGGGGGGGGGGGGCTCGGTTTAGGAGTTAATAGGTAGTTTATGGATGTTAGTGTACTTTCTAGCACTTTAGTTAAGAGTTTTATGTTCCGGCGTTAGCCCATAAAACTCTTAACTACTGACTTCTATATGCGGTAGGAGTCTTGGAGGGAGAGGCTGTACCGCTCACTTCTTCCAAGACTTGTAATACCAGTGTTAGGAAAATCCCATTAAAAAGATAGGATACGCAATTGACGTAAGGGGATTTGCGGTATGGAAAAGTCGCGGAAAAAAAGTGAGCGCTACACCTGTACCTGCCAAACTTGTAATACCAGCGGGCGTTAAAAATCAGCATTAGGACCCCTTAACGCTGCTTTTTAAGGCTAACGCCAAACTTGTAATCTAGCCGATAGTTTCTTTCAAAATTATCCATGTACAAATTCGCATATGACAGGGCCAAAGAAGTCCCCATCGCGGTACCTTGGATCTGTTTGTAGAAATCTGTCTCAAACTTGAAATAATTATGGTTTAGGATGAAATTAATGCTTTGTAACAGAAACTCTAGATGTATCTTTGGTATGTCCCGATTATCAAATGCTTCCTTGATTGCTCTTATACCCAAGGAGTGTGGTATATTGGTATATAATGCGTTTACATCGCATGTGACCCATAAAAAGTTATCCTCCCATTTTTGGCCTTCAAACTTATTAATTGTTTGTGTTGTATCTTTAAATGGACAGTCAACACCAGAATTTTTGTTGTTTTAAAATATAGATAATCCCTTAATTACCAATTTCCTAGTTTTGCATAACCAACACAGTTATAATTATACACGTTTTACCTCTGCAATTACCTTGTATCTAAGACTCAGCAGACTGCCCCCTTATTTCAGTTCTTTTGACAGTCTTGCAGTTTAGCCAATCAGAGCTGTCTCCATGGTAAATTCACGTGCATGAGCTCAATGTTATCTATATGAAACACGTGAAGTAATGCTCTCTAGTGGTGAAAAACGAATTTAGATTAGAGGCGGCCTTCAAGGTCTAAGAAATTAGTATATGAACCTCCTAGGTTTAGCTTTCAACTAAGAATACCAAGAGAACAAAGCAAAATTGGTGATAAAAGTTAATTGGAAAGTTGTTTAAAATTACATGCCCTATTTGAAACATGAAAGTTTTTTTGGACTTCACTGTACCTTTAAGAAATTATTTTGCTTTTTTCATAAGTGGCTGTAAAAAGTAGTCAATGTAGGTTGAAAAATTACTTGTTAGTGAATTTATCCCCGAAACAATGGTATGCGCGGAGGGTTTACCATTGTTTTATGAACGTTCAGGAGATGGAAAAAAGTTGGTGTTTTGGGATGTGTTTAATTAATAAAATGGTATTCTTCCTTTGTAATGATTTCTTTACTTCTAGCCTGATCTAATAGAGCAAGTAATTATTTTTTTAATTTGGTTAAGGGGTCAAAGTTCAATTTCATATAAGTATTTGTATCCCCAAGTAACCTGTATTCTTTGTTTAAGCAGTCTGCTCTATTCTGTATAACCACTGCACTACACTTATCTGCTGATCTAATGATGATATCCTGATCTTCCTATAATTTCTTAAGGGTTGCTCTTTCTAGAGTGGTAAAGTTATCATTGTATTTTGTTACCCATTTTCCAGTGTTTTCCCAGAGTTCGTCTAGGTCCTTACTGACTAGTTTGTTGAAGAGAGAGACATACTCCCCTTGGGTTCCATTATTGTACATTCTTCTTTTTGCTCCTGCCACATCCTTACTTCTTCTTAATCAGAATGCTCATCTCATGTTCACTTCTATGCACCCCCTTCTATAACTTCCATGAGCTCCATTTATTCTCTCATCCATCAGCCCACCACAATCAACTGTTAGTAAGCTAAAATGCTCAGATCCCACACACTCTAATCTTCTTTCCTTGTCCATCTTCCTTCTCATTGCAGCTGGGAATATATCACCTAACCCCTGTACCATCATCTTTCTGCTCACAAATAAGATTAATTCCTCCAAAATACACCTCCAAATTCTTGCCTATGTAATCCTCTCAATCTCTTTAACTGCACTTCTGTTAAAACCTCAAAATTCTCTTGTGCCCTTTGGAATGCACACAGCATATGCAACAAGCTCACTTATATTCATGACCTATTTTTATAATGATTATATATCTCGGCTGAGATGAGACCTGGCAAAGGAATCAAGTCCAATATGGACCCCATGATAAATTAACACCTGCAACACAGAGCCAGTGATGGCCTGAAGGAGGTCTGAAGGGCACTACCAGATGAAGCTAACTCATAACTTCACAAGTCTGAGAAAAAAAAGTCTTCCTGTCTATGAAAACTAAATTAGCAACCAGGAAGCCACCCTTGTGTCTACACCAGTAAAAAAAACAAAACTCTGGTCTATATCCATCCCTGAGGATCGAGGAAGACAGACAAAGTCCCTAAAAGACTTCTATCCGACAAGACGATGGTGATTAAACTAGAATCGTCAAGACAAGGGAAGCTACCATTAGATCTGGATTCTGGCCACTGCCAAAATAAAACCCCAGATCTTAATCAATTCTAGAATCACTTTGGCGAAACTAAAAAAACAAAAAGGCAATGTACTGGAAGTGCCAGTCCATAAGAACCAGAAAATGTTCCAGAAGAGGAATGAAAAGGTATGATATCCTTCCCTGACAGTGATCCTGCACTGGTCCTCCCGTACCAAAGGTAGAGAGCACCTTATAATCTCCCTCTGGAATGAGGAGACAATATAAACATAGCTTAAAAACTATAGGACCCAAATAGGATGGAAACTCCCTCCCTCTATAGGACCAAAAAACAGCAGCGGTTTGGATAATATCCCAAACCTCACTCTGCTATAGGCAGCGGGATAATGACTCCAAAAGAGAACAAAAAACCTGCACCCACCAGAAAAGGATTCCCTCTCTCTGTCGTAAGATAAGATCCAGAGAAGGAAAGACTGCCCTGTAAGGCTGGATCTCCTCTAGGACCCATGGATCCTGTATGATCCTGAATCAAGCATCTGAAAAAAAAGACGATAGTCAGTCCCAACCCCAACGCGATCAAAGATAGGACTTGAAACTAGTCCCTCCTGCCAATCTAGGTAAGGTGGGCTTGCTCTTCTTGGACTTATTCCAGGACTGAGTCGGTCCCAAAAACCACCTGAATAGCTCAGGCTAAGCAGGGATCTTGATGCAGACCACACTAAAGGAACAAGAGAAAAAGAATCTGTTCCTCGGATGCACTCTCACATCAAAAAACGGTAAAAAAAAAAGCAGAAAAGTGAAGCCCAATTAACTCCTTCTCTCAAGCAGAAGGAAAGATTAGACTTAAAAGTCATATCTGCCAGAGCGACACAAGGTCTGAACAAAAGAACCTGAAGCTCTAGCTTAGGAGCTATAAGTCTGCAAAACCCCCCCAGATAAGTCATTATAAGCTCCAAAGGCTTAATTCCTTCTTGAAAATATCAAGGGAACCATCATCTCGAAAACGAGACAGAGATGCTTCAACAGGAAGCCTCCAGAACATAAACAACAACCTAAGTCGTCAGTACATAACTGTCCCTTATGACGAAACTTTTTTTTAAAAAAGAGTTTCCTCCATAACCCAGGGCTCAGTGGTATCTAACATCTCAACATTGGTTGATTGAAACACCCTGTTGCGGCATACAGAACATAATTGAGTGGGCTGGACTACCCGTGCCTCCTCACAATTTACACAGGTATTGAATTCGGTCGTAGAGGGATCCCTCTCTAAATAATCAGAATCCTCCATAACTCGGTAACTCTATTTTAATCAGAGAAAGACAACCGGCACCTTATACCCCCAATGGCTGGGGTACTCACCACCTCCTATGACCCAGACAATTTAGAGAAAAATCACTCCTCTCCATAGTCACTCAGTCAGGAATAAGGAAATGGAAACCATGACCACTCTCGGTCACACAGTGCGCCATGTAGGACCACCCCTGCTAAAGGAAAAATGCACAAAGCTTACTAAAACTGTGCAGCTCTCAATTAAAACGCAACCTGTACGTTCCATATCAGCCTATGAGCCCAAAAAACATTTCACACAGATAAGCAGCAGAAAATCACATAAATCAATATGATTAAAACCCACTGTTCAACAACCCCCCTCAGGAGATATTGACCCTTGTTTCCATAAAGATAAAAGGGAGTCCCACTGAGACCCTGTCTTCTAGCGTTAGCATATGTGTAGAAAAATGAAACGATCTTACTGGAATCTATGCCGTAGAACAGAAACACAATCCTTCAAGTTTGACAGACTGTAGCATCACTTCTGACATGGACTTGAGTGATGAAAAGCAGGCAACGAAACTCGTCAACGCTGATTGCTTAGGAGCTGTTAACATGAGTCTGGATGGATTCGCAGAAAGACTCTCCCTGCATCTCCATACTCTAACTTTCATCAATGCTCTCACTGAGAAGACTACTTAAAGCTCCAGTCCCATATCAAAGGGAAGATACCCTTCCTAAGGAACTACTCCGAAACCTTCTGACACTTCTCTGCCAACCTCCTGTGATGAAAGGCAAAGAATGACTGGGGGATGAGGGAAGTGGGGAGGTAGTTAAGCCTTTGGCCTCTATTTATCAAGCTGTCAACGGCAAATACGTTGGAATTCCGCAGCGTATTTGTGGCGAGCCTGATTCGCCCTAGCTATCAAACCCTACAGACCGGCAAAAGTAGAATTTAGTGACGTAACATACGATCCGCCGGACTCAGTCCGACACAGATCGATGCTTACGTCACTCCAGATGTTCCAAATGCAAGTTCGGCACTATCTGACTACTTTTGCTAGTTATCAAATAACTAGCAGGTATGCTCGGCACTATTCCGGCCCAGCGTACCTGGAGGCAGCGGATGCCATAGGGATCAATGTGAGTCTGAAAGCAGCGAAAGCTCATGTTCGCTGCTGCCTGATATCCCATTGATTCCTATGGGAGAATAAAAGTTATGTTTACACCTAACACCCTAACATAACCCCCGAGTCTAAACACCCCTAATCTGCCACCCCCTACACCGCCGCAACTAAATAAAGTGTTTAACCCCTAAACCGCCGCTCTTAGAGCCCACCGCCACTCTAATAAACCTATTAACCCCTAAACCGCCGCTCAATGACCCCGCCGCAACTAAATAAAGTGTTTAACCCCTAAACCGCCGCTCCCGGAGCCAACCGCCACCTACATTATATTTATTAACCCCTAATCTGCCCCCCCTACACCGCGGCCACCTACATTATATTTATTAACCCCTAATGTGCACCCCCTACACCGCCGCCACTATATTAAATTTATTAACCCCTAAACCTAAGTCTAACCCTAACACCCCCTATCTTAAATATAATTTAAATAAATCTAAATAAATTATTCCTATTTAAAACAAAATACTTACCTATAAAATAAACCCTAAGATCAGTGGCGTCACTAGGGTTGGTGTCACCCGGTGCGGTAAGTTATGGTGTCACCCCCCCCCCCAGAAAGCAGACACACACAAAAACACACTTCAAAACATACTCAGATGCACACACAAACACTCGGAAACACACTCAGACACACACACACAAAAACACTGAGACACAAACACACACAAAAACTCAGACACACACTTACAAAATATGTAAACCGCACTGCATTAATTATAAAGCGCATGCCTAGAGCTGCTCCCTGGCTCAGCAGAGCATCAAATGAAAGATAAACAGAGCACTCTAAAAATAAATCACTAAAGAAAAGGTTTAGGCGCAAACTATGAAAATTCTGCTCTCTGACTCTGTTCCATGCCTGTCAGTGCACAGCCCCGGGCCGCGTGCCTACCGCTTCTTATGGCCAATCACCTCTGCACTCTGCCCACCCCCAGACCCCCGCCCGCCCTCCTACCTGTTCAGTGTGCACTTAGTGTACCGTAACCGTAATGGTCTGGTGGGCATCATACGTGGCTCCTTCACTTTAAAGACAGTGTCAAATAGTCATGCGGTCAGGTGCCAGGTATCCCCCTCATGATTTGCCAGTTCCCGTTTAGAGATACAGCACAGTAGTGAGTGACTCCACTGCTCCACATGTCACTGAGCAGTGAGCACAGATAGGCAGGCAGGTTTAGGCTAGCAGCGCAACATTGCAAGCCCCATGGCATGCCCACAACATTCATAGCGAAATTGCGAGAAGCAAAGTACAAACAAGCAAAAGCAGCCGGGAAAACTATTTGTTGAAATTGCAGCACTGGCTCAAGGGGCAAAAAAATTGTGTGTCTACAACTTCCCCAGTCCCACCAATGTTCACAAATGCCAGCCCCTCTAATAAAAAAAAATCTATGCATCTCAACATTGTATTTCTTTGAATTTCAATAAAAAAAAAAATAAAAAAAAAATTATTATTATTTTTATTTTGTGTCACCCCCTGGAGGGTGTCACCCGGGTGCGGCCCGCCCCCCCTAGTGACGCCACTGCCTAAGATAGCTACAATATAACTAATAGTTACATTGTAGCTATTTTAGGATTTATTTTTATTTTACAGGCAAGTTTGTATTTATCTTAACTAGGTAAAATAGTTATTAAATAGTTATTAACTATTTAATAACTTCCTAGTTAAAATAAATACAAAAGTACCTGTAAAATAAAACCTAACCTAAGTTACAATTACACCTAACACTACACTATAATTAAATTAATTACCTACATTAACTACAATTAACTACAATTAAATAAAATTAAATAAAATGATCTAAAGTAACCCCCCCCACTAAATTACAGAAAATAATAAAATAATTACAAGATTTTTAAACTAATTACACCTACTCCAATCCCCCTAATAAAATAAAAAAGCCCCCCAAAATAATAAAAAGCCCTACCCTATACTAAATTACAAATATCCCTTTAAAGGGCTTTTTGCGGGGCATTGCCCCAAAGTAATCAGCTCTTTTACCTGAAAAAAAAAGTACAATACCCCCCCCAAAATTAAAACCCACCACCCACACACCCAACCCTACTCTAAAACCCACCCAATCCCCCCTTAAAAAAACCTAACACTAAACCCTTGAAGATCACCCTACCTTGAGACGTCTTCACCCAACTGGGCCGAAGTCCTCAACGAAGCCGGGTTAAGTGGTCCTCCAGACGGGCAGAAGTCTTCATCCAAGCCGGGCAGAAGAGGTCCTCCAGATGGGCAGAAGTCTTCATCCAGACGGCATCTTCTATATTCATCTATCCGGTGTGGAGCGGCTCCATCTTCAAGATATCCAACGCGGAGCATCCTCTTCTTTCGACGTCTTCAAACAGGATGAAGATTCCTTTAAATGATGTCATCCAAGATGGCGTCCCTTCAATTCCGATTGGCTGATAGAATTCTATCAGCCAATTGGAATTAAGGTAGGAAAAATCCTATTGGTTGATGCAATCAGCCAATAGGATTGAGCTTGCATTCTATTGGCTGATTGGAACAGCCAATAGAATGCAAGCTCAATCCTATTGGCTGATTGGATCAGCCAATAGGATTGAACTTCAATCCTATTGGCTGATTGCATCAACCAATAGGATTTTATCTACCTTAATTCCGATTGGCTGATAGAATTATAAAGTTCAATCCTATTGGCTGATCCAATTAGCCAATAGGATTTTTCCTAACTTAATTCCGATTGGCTGATAGAATTCTATCAGCCAATCAGAATTCAAGGGACGCCATCTTGGATGACGTCATTTAAAGGAACCTTCATTCTTCAGTTGGACTTCGTTTGAAGAGGATGCTCCACGTCGGATGTCTTGAAGATGGACGCGCTCCGCTCCGGATGGATGAAGATAGAAGATACCGTCTGGATGAAGACTTCTGCCCGTCTGGAGGACTTCTTCTGGCTGGCTTCGATGAAGACTTCTGCCCCTCTGGAGGACCACTTCGCCCGGCTTCGTTGAGGACTTCGGCCCGGCTTTGTGAAGACTTCTCAAGGTAGGGTGATCTTCAAGGGGTTAGTGTTAGGTTATATTAAGGGGGGATTGGGTGGGTTTTAGAGTAGGGTTGGGTGGTGGGTTTTAATGTTGGGGGGTATTGTCTTTTTTTTTACAGGTAAAAGAGCTGATTACTTTGGGGCAATGCCCCGCAAAAGGCCCTTTTAAGGGATATTTGTAATTTAGTATAGGGTAGGGCTTTTTATTATTTTGGGGGGCTTTTTTATTTTATTAAGGGGATTAGTTTAGATGTAATTATCTTTAAAAAATTTTAATTATTTTATTATTTTCTGTAATTTAGTGTTTTTTTTCTCTCGTAATTTAGATAATTGTATTTAATTGTATTTAATTGTAGTTAGTGTAGGGAATTAATTTAATTATAGTGTAGTGTTAGGTGTAATTGTAACTTAGATACAATGATAAAGAACGTGTAAATGCGCTGTACAGCACGGGGATAGTTAAAAATACAATGGCATACTATGTATGAATATATATTAAACCTTTCTAGTAGTACCAAATAATGTTGGATTATATCCTAAAGATAAAGAGTCACATACTATGTATGAATATATGGGTTTTACTTGTATCCTCTGTAATCCTCCGTACCCGTTGGTATTGTAAACTTGGAAATTCTTTTATTCTGTCTTGTGCTTTACCATCAATGCGTTTCGCCACTCTTGGTGGCTTTATCAAGATCAAGCCACCAAGAGTGGCGAAACGCGTTGATGGTAAAGCACAAGACAGAATAAAAGAATTTCCAAGTTTACAATACCAACGGGTACGGAGGATTACAGAGGATACAAGTGGGACTACTTTCACAAGCCAAACACTCTGCGCAGAGTTAAGGAGCAAGGATATCGGACGGATCTACTTCATTCAAAACTTCGGACGTAGCGTGTGATGTCACCAACTAGCCGCAAGCTGTAGAGACACTAGTGCTACCAGAGTAAGTGACGATCAGAGAACAGGTAAGCACTTAAGAGTGTATCAGCCCGGCAGTGTGGTTAGACTAACACGGTTTGCTATTAAGACAATTCAGGGTATTTAAAGAATTATAACGCTCATCACGATACCTAAAGAACTGGGCCAAAAAAGAAAAAGTCTCATAAAAGTCTCACAATAGTTTTATCAAGCAGGAATGAAAGCTTGTTCCCTGCAAACTTAATCACCTCTATTATTGGAATCGTTTATTGAATTCAGACGCACAGTTCTAAAAGAATTTTTAAAGACGAATTTTATAAGACGTTTTAGTATTTTACATTCACAGTGACCGGTCACTACAGAACTTGATTCATCAATTTTTTATATATGTTTTTTGAGTATATGCCTAACAAATAAATTGTGTTAATATAGCTGATATATTGTGTCCATTTTTAGTTTATATATGTGTTTAATTGAATGCACCAATTTATATATTTTTTCAGTTTTATATTAAGGATAGTGCAATAATTATATTCATACATAGTATGCAAATTCTTTATCGATTGATATAACGGCACACTGTTTTCAATCCAGCGTAGGGACGTGGGAAAATTTATTCATACATAGTATGCAAATCTTTATCTCTTGATATAACATATTACCACTTTTCAATTCAGCTTGTATTTATATTATAGATTTGTAGCATTTTGATTTTTCACTCCCATAGGGGTTGGTAAAACCCATATATTCATACATAGTATGCGACTCTTTATCTTTAGGATATAATCCAACATTATTTGGTACTACTAGAAAGGTTTAATATATATTCATACATAGTATGCCATTGTATTTTTAACTATCCCCGTGCTGTATAGCACATTTACACGTTCTTTATCATTGTATCTTTTCTACACTGTATTTTGGGAACAGAGTAGTGTTTATGCAGGGGTAAGACTTGCGCACCAATACCTTCTCACTTTTTTTGTAATTGTAACTTAGGTTAGGTTTTATTTTACAGGTAAATTTTTATTTATTTTAGCTAGGTAGTTATTAAATAGTTAATAACTATTTAATAACTATTGTACCTAGTTAAAATAAATACAAAGTTGCCTGTAAAATAAAAATAAACCCTGAGATAGCTACAATGTTATTATTAGTTATATTGTAGCTAGCTTAGGGTTTATTTTATAGGTATTTAGTTTTAAATAGGAATGATTTAGTTAATGATAGTAATATTTATTTAGATTTATTTAAATTACATTTAAATTATGGGGCTGTTAGGGTTAGACTTAGGTTTAGGGGTTAATAACTTTATTATAGTGGCGGCGATGTTGGGGGCGGCAGATTAGGGGTTAATAAATGTAGGTAGGTTGCTGTGACATTGGGGATGGCAGATTAGGGGTTAATAAATATAATGTAAGTGTCGGCGATGTTGGGGTCAGCAGATTAGGGGTTCATAAATATAATGTAGGTGGCGGCGGTGTCCGGAGAGGCAGATTAGGGGTTAATAATATAAAGTAGGTTGCGGCGATGTTGGGGGCGGCAGATTAGGGGTTAATAAGTGTAAGTTTAGGGGTGTTTAGACTCAGGGTTTATGTTAGGGTGTTAGGTGTAGACATAAAAAGTGTTTCCCCATAGGAATCAATGGGGCTGCGTTAGGAGCTTTACGCTGCTTTTTTGCAGGTGTTAGGTTTTTTTTCAGTCAGCTCATTGATTCCTATGGGGAAATCGCGCACAAGCACGTTTTACCTGCTTAACGTTAACGTAAGCAACGCTGGTATTGAGGTGAGATGTGGAGCTAAATTCTGCTCTACGCTCACTTTTTTTGAGGCTAACGCCAGGTTTCTTAAGCAGTAAGGAAAAACTGTGCGTTAGCAACGCACCCCTTACCGACAAAAACTCGTAATCTAGGCGTGAGTTTGGCAATTAGCAAGGGAGTTAGATCCATAGTACATTTAATTTAAACAATATAAATGACTTGAGCGATCAATTAGAGGGAGGGAACACATGAAACAGGGAATATCCGATTGGTCTAAGTCAAAAAAGGTGTGTGCTTTCTGACCAATGGGTAATGCAGGGAATTGTTTTTATTGGCACCTGTGTGAAATGTTTTACACGAGGCTTGGAGTACGGCTAAACGCCGAAACATGTCAGCCTATGTATCATCTATCCCTTAAACCCACTCTAGTGTTTTATCCTGGGTTGTGCGCATCCCTTTCGTTTTTACGATATAGTAATATAGTAAGTAATATATACATTTTATACCACACTTGCTCGGTGCTCCTTTTTTGTTCATTTTTGTACATATTTTTGGCCATAGTGAGCACGAGTGAGTTAGGGACCCTGCAGGGGAACGGTTAACCTGTCTATAACCAAAGGAGGATCCAGCAAGGGTCGGAAGCTCGGGTGCAGGCGGACAAGGAGAAACTGATCTTGTACATCTGCTGTATGCTATGCAGGAAGGAATAGTCGCAATGGACAAAAGAAATCTCCCTACCGCCGTAGAGCAGCTTTAAAGACCTGTGAGTAAAACGTATTTGCTGCTGTTTAACTCTCTTCACACATGGTTGTTATTCAGTGGATTCAATAATCCTACACAAGGGAAGGTGTGGATTGTTATTTGGACTTTATAGAGTGAGAGTATTGGGTGCAGTGCAATATAACATGCTTTTACCTTTACTCTTAATGTACTCTATTTAGAGACAATATTTAGCGGTTTTAAAAGTTTGACCATTATGAACTGCATTCAAAACGTATGTTTGCTATGGCAATTTCAATGATTTAACCGTATGATAAGTGTGAGATCTTTCTTTCCCACATTCTACTTTTGATTACTGTGCATTCAGAGATATATAAATACACATCTGCTTCTACATCAAGTTAAAATATGTTTGTGTTTAAATTGTCTGAGAAATTATAAAGCATCAACCTTTTTCAGGCTAAATGCCGCTGCGCATCACACGTGTATTATGGCTAGCAGTGAAGGGGTTAATTAGGTAGCTTGTAGGTTTAATTTTAGCTTTAGTGTAGAGATCAGCCTCCCACCTGACACATCATCCCCTCCTGATCCCTCCCAAACAGCTCTCTTACCTCCCCCACCCCACAATTGTCCCCACCATCTTAAATACTGGCAGAAAGTCTGCCAGTACTAAAATAAAAGGCATCCTTTTTTAATTTTTTTTCCCCTTTGCATATTTACATATGCTGCTGTGTAGGATCTCCCCTTAGCCCCCAACCTCCCTGCCCCCCCAAACAGCTCTCTAACCTCCCCCTCTAACTTCTTGGCAGCCATCTTGGGTACTGGCAGCTGTCTGCCAGTACCCAGTTTACAATATATAGTCTCTTTTTTATTTTTTATTTTATTTTTTGCTGTAGTGTAGCTGTAGTGTAGCCCAAGACCAACCCCCCCCCCCCTCCCAGATCCCTTAGATTACTTTTTTGGGGCATTTCTTCCCCCCCTTCCTCCCACTTATACTTGATCATTTCTGTAGTATAGCGGTTCCCACCCGTGCACGCGCCCGCCCGCCGCCCCCCGTGCGCGCGCGTCCATGCACATGCCCGACTGTCCCGCCCCCGATCCCGCCCCCCTCTGTGTCTCAGAACCCATCGATGGCCGCCCACCCGCCTCCCACTGCAGCTCCCACCCACCAACGAATGCGGCCATCGATGTCCGGTGTAGAGAGGGCCACAGAGTGGCTCTCTCTGCACCGGAGGGGTACAAATTGTTATTGCAGGATGCCTCGATATCGAGGCATCCTGCAATAACCGGAAAGCAGCTGGAAGCGATCAGGATCGCTTCCAGCTGCTTTCCAAACTGAGGACGTACGCCATACGTCCTCAGGCGTTAACTGTATTTTTTCTGAGGACGTATGGCGTACGTCCTCGGTCATTAAGGGGTTAAAGTACTGGAGAATTTTTAGCATTTTTGCTTTCACTACATTAACAGATTACGGCTAGATTACGAGTTGTACGTTGCTTTTTAACGCCCGCTGGTATTACGAGTCTTGAAGGTACAGGCTCACCACTCACTTTTTTGGCCAGACTTGGAAATACTGCAAATACATGTAAATTGCGTATCCTCTTTTTTCAATGGTACTTGCATAACGCCGGTATTACGAGTCTGCCAAAAAGTGAGCGGTAGACCATCTCCTGTCAAGACTGGTACCGCATTTTAAAGTCAGTAGTTAAGAGTTTTACACTACAATGCCGTAACATAAAACTCTTAACTAAAGTGCTAAAAATTACACTAACACCCGCATCGCAAACACAATTTTTTTTTAACCCCTAATCTGCTGAACCGGACATTGCCACCACTATAATAAATATATTAACCCCTAAACCGCCGCACTCCCGCCTTGCAAACATTAAATATTATTAACCCCTAATCTGCCGTCCCTAACATCGCTGACACCTACCTACATTTATTAACCCATAATCTGCCGCCCCCAATGTCGCCACCACTATACTAAAGTTATTAACCCCTAAATCTAAGTCTAACCCTAACCCTAACACCCCCTAACTTAAATATAATTTAAATAAATCTAAATAAAATTACTATAATTAACTAAATTATTCCTATTTAAAATGAAATACTTACCTATAAAATAAACCCTAAAATAGCTACAATATAACTAATAGTTACATTGTAGCTATCTTAGGGTTTATTTTAATTTTTCAGGCAAGTTTGTATTTATTTTAACTAGGTAGAATAGTTATTAAATAGTTATTAACTATTTACTAACTATCTAGTTAAAATAAATACAAATTTACCTGTAAAATAAAAAAAGCCCTACCCTACACTAAATTACAAATAGCCCTTAAAAGGGCCTTTTGCGGGGCATTGCCCCAAAGTAATCAGCTCTTTTACCTGTAAAAAGAAATTACAAATCCCCCAACATTAAAATCCACCACCCACACAACTAACCCTACTCTAAAACCCACCCAATACCCCCTTAAAAAAACACTAACCCCTTGAAGATCACCTTACCGGGAGAAGCCTTCATCCAACCGGGCCGAAGCCCTCAACGAAGCCGGGAGAAGTCTTCATCCAGACGGCATCTTCTATCTTCATCCATCCGGCGCAGAGCGGGTCCATCTTCAAGACATCCGACACGGAGCATCCTCTTCATCAGACGTCTCTTCTGGAATGAAGGTTCCCTTAAATGACGTCATCCAAGATAGCGTCCCTTCAATTCCGATTGGCTGATAGAATTCTATCAGCCAATCGGAATTAAGGTAGAAAAAATCCTATTGGTTAATCCGCCACCCATGACATCGTCAACACCTAAATTATTATTATTATCAGGTATTTTTAAAGTGCCAGCAGATTACGTAGCGATATACAAGAAATAATGGAACATTACAGGGATGCTTTACATACACAAACAAACAAGTACAGTATTGGGGTATATTACAGTTGTAGGTGCAATAATTGAATTATACAAAAGGAGAGGAATGCCCTGCCCTTGAGCACAATCAGTAGTAGTTCACTTTAAATACAAAGTGGCCTACAGGTAGAGAGGCTCTCAAGCTTACAGTCTAAAGGAGATGGAATGGACACAAAAGGTGAGGGAGAAGGGAAATAAGTCTGATATAAGGCAGTGTAAACTGACAGTGAGTGAAGTGTGTGGTGAGTAAATGAGGGTTGGAAAAGTGTAACAGAATATGATAAAGTGTCAGTTCAGAGGCTGTGAGTGTAAAGTAGTGTCTCTATCCTGGATCATTAGTGACAGCTGCACCTAATTGCTGTTAGGTGTTTATATATTAAGGTAAACACCAGTGTGGGAGGTGGAGGGAGGCTTGGTGGGCTAGTGCATGCAGAGAGCCTGTAGGATTGCTTGTTGCTGTGAGGTCTTCAAATGTATGTTTGCAGAAAGGCTGTGGGATCTTAAGTGTATGTTGTTTGCAGAGAGCCTGTAGGATTGTTTGTTGCTGTGAGGTCTTCAAATGTATGTTTGCAGAAAGGCTGTGGGATTTGCAGAGAGCCTGTAGGATTGCTTGTTGCTGTGAGGTCTGTCTAAAGTGATTAACCCCCACATCATAACTAATAAATAAACCTAAAAAATGCCGGCCCCCCACATCGCAACTAATAAATAAACCTATTAACCCCTAAACCACCGGACCCCCACATCGCAAAACACTAAATTAAACTATTAACCCCTAAACCTAACACCCCCTAACTTTAAATTAAAAGTTACAATATCTTAAAAAAATAAAAACTTACCTGTGAAATAAAAAAAAAACTAACATTAAACTATAAATTAACCTAACATTACTATTCTGATAAAATAAAAAAAACTACCAATTAAAAAACCTAAATTACATATTTAAAAAAACCTAATAGTACGAAAAAATGAAAAAATCTAACATTACAAAACATAATAAACACTAAATTATGAAAAATAAAAAACGAAATTATCAAAAATAAAAACAATTACACCTAATCTAATAGTCCTATAAAAATAAAAAAGCACCCCCAAAATAAAAACACCCCCTAACCTACAATAAACTACCGATAGGCCTTAAAGGAGTCTTTTGTAAGGTATTGCCCTAAGTTAAACAGCTCTTTTACCTAGAAAGAAAAATACAAAGTCCCCCTAACAGTAAAAACTCCCACCCAACCAACCCCCCAAAATAAAAAACCTAAGTCTAAAAAAACATAAGCTACCCATTGCCCCTAAAGGGGCATTTGTATGGGCATTGCCCTTAAAAGGGCATTCAGCACTTTTACAGTGCACAAAGCCCTAATCTAAAAAAAAACCCTAACAGTAACCTCAGAATATCTATCCACGGTTCCTGAAGTCCAGACATCCATCTCCATCCAGGCGGCGAGAAGTCTCCATCCAGGCGGCGAGAAGTCTTCATCCAGGTGGAGAGAAGTCATCATCCATCGTGGGGGCGTCTTCTATATTCATCCCTGCGGCAAGGAGCAGAGCTATCCAGGACCGGCGATGAAATCCTGCGCAGAGCGTCCTCTTCATACGATCACCTATTAAAAATGGGGTACTTGCATTCCTATTGGCTGATTTGATTCTTCATATTCAAATCAGCCAATAGGATAAGAGCTTCTGAAATCATATTGGCTGATTTGAACAGCCAATATGATTTCAGTAGCTATTTTACTTAGTTACTTTTGTTCAGTCTTTACAACAGATGGTAAAGATAGTGAGATTCTATTAAGGGATGTTACTTCAAATAATAATGTGAGTAGTATCTTTCTTTTTACAGAGGAAGAGGTTTCAAGTAAATAAGTCTGTGGGTCCAGATAATATTCATCCAATGGTTCTAAGAGAGCTTTGATTTGTGATAGCTACTCCATTAGCTGATCTATTTAATTAGACACTGCTAACACAAGTTGTTCCAAAAGACTGGAAATTTGCCAATGTACTCCTGCTTCATAAAAAGGGTAGTAGGGAAGTTTCTGCTAACTATAGGTCAGTCAGTTTGACCTAAATTGCAGGGAAATTTATGGAAACTCTTTTAAAGGAAAGACTTGTTTCTTACCTTCAGACAACTTAGAAGACAAAGGACAGCATGGTTTCACTGCTGGAAAATCATGTCAGACTAATCTAAAGTTGCATATCTAGACTTTAGCAAAGAATTTGACACTGTCCCACACAACAAAATTATATTGCCTTGGAGTAGATGCTAAGATTAAGTTGGTAGAATGCTGGCTTAAAGGGACATACTACTCATATGCTAAATCACTTGAAACTGATGCAGTATAACTGTAAAAAGCTGACAGGTAAATATCACCTGAGCATCTCTATGTAAAAAAGGAAGATATTTTACCTCACAATTTCCTTAACTCACCAGAGTAAGTTCTGTGTAAAAAGTTATACTTCATTTCTCCATTTATTTATTTTTTTAACTGCAGCTGGATAGTAACTGAACTGCAGCCAATCAGCATCAGTAGTGCTGAGGTCATGAACTCTTTTACTGGGGCTCGTCAACAGTGATGTGCGGTGAGGTCAGAGGCTGGTGAGGCACTGGCTATGATACCCCCGAGTAGCACATATATGAACCAATAGAGGTAGCCTAAATTTACGATTAAATTAGCAGGTTGCACAATGACTATTAGAATTACTTACAACACATGCATACAGGTAAGAAACCAATTCAATTCTTGCTATATAGGCAAATACAGAACAAAGCACATTTGAAAATAGAAGTGAATATTAAAGTGTCTTAAAATGACATGCTCTATGTGAATCATGCAAGTTTAATTTTGACTTTACTATCCCTTTAAATCTATTTATATATTTTTATTTCACCACCTTGTCTGGCTTTTGATCACAATAGTTCATTAACGTCTGCTTTGTATTGATAGTACAGCTTGCTGCAGACTACTATGATGCAAAAGATGGTGGAGAGCTTTTTTACTAATTCTGGTCAGAATTAAAGTAGTGAATGTATAGTGGCAGTTATGACAGAACAACTTTACTTTATTGTAATAGGGTAACAGCAGAGCCTCAGCTCATATCTGACCAGAATTAGTGAAAAAGTTCTCCACCATCTTATGCATCATAGTAGTCTGCAGCAAGCTGTACTATCAATACAAAGTTAAGTTCACCTGACAGCATTTTTTTATTTTTATTATAAACTCATTATTAAAAAACTTTTTTTATGATTTGACAGGGGAGGCCTCGTCTCCCCTGCCTCCTATCATGGCACATCGTAGTCAATACAAATATTTTTAGATAGGGTATTCAATTCTGCAAATAATTTGTTAAAATTATCAATTAGTGGTCTTGTTATCCATAAAGTGGAGGAAACTAGGTAAGCTTTCATATCTTGCTCTGGGCATTACTGCGGAGAACAGAGGTGTGGAAAATACAGGGTGGGTAGACCAATACAATTTGATGCTTTGCTTATGTATGATGCCCATAGTAAGAGAGAGCTCCCTTTTTTTTATTCTGCAGTGTTTGTTGGGATCCAATTATAGTTTTGTAAATCTCTAGATGATGATTTCTGGGCCAAGATTAGTTTGATAAGCTATTTCTTCTAATATAGCATCTGACAAAAATATTTTGAAAAAGTCTGCTGTTTTAAAATTAGTTATGTCTACATTGATACAAGCAGACTTAGTAAAATCAGGAATTTCAGGCTATAAAAATGAAGGGGATTCCAAATTAAATTGCCTGCTCGAGACTCTTCAAAATGCTCTTGTGGAGATTGGGCCTTTGTTTTTTGGGGGGAATATGGGGCTCGACATAAGGCTCACTTGTTTCCTTGCTGTCTGAATTGGTATTCTGATTTAGAGGGGTCAATATCAGAGTCTGTATCATTAACAATTTTGTATGCCTCCTCAACATTATAAAATCTTTTTGCCATTTTTAGTTTGCCAATTATATAGTATATATCTTGCTGCAAGAAAACCCAAAATCTGGTAGTACAGTACAAATTACTTCTGCACGATCTTTACCTAAAATAATTCCAATGAAAATTCTAATAATTTTACACAAAAAAAAATGACAAACTAATTTTTTTTTATTTATTATCGGCTAGATCACGAGTTTGGCGTTAGCGGCGACATTGGGGTCGGCAGATTAGGGGTTAATAAATGCAGATAGGTCACGGCGATGTTAGGGACAGCAGATTAGGGGTTAATAAAATTTAACTAGTGTTTGCGAGGTGGAAGTGCGGCGGTTTAGGGATTAATACATTTATTAAAGTGGCTGCGATGTCCGGTCGGCAGATTAGGGGTTAATAAGTGTAGTTAGGTTGTGGCGACGTTGGAGGCGGCAGATTAGGGGTTAATAAATATAATGTAGGGTTCAGCGATGTTAGGGGCAGCAGATTAGGGGTTCATTAGTATAATGTAGGTGGCGGCGGTGTCCGGAGCGGCAGATTAGGGGTTAATAATATAATGTAGGTGTAAGCGATAGCAGGGGCAGCAGATTAGGGGTTAATAAGTGTAAAATTAGGGGTGTTTAGACTCGGGGTTCATGTTAGGGTGTTAGGTGCAGACATAACTTTTATTTTCCCATAGGAAACAATGGGGTTGCGTTAGGAGCTGAACGCTGCTTTTTTGAAGGTGTTAGTTTTTTTTTCACCCAGCTCAGCCCCATTGTTTTCTATGGGGAAATCGTGCACGAGCACGTTCAGCCATCTTACCGCTGACTTAAGCAACGCTGGTATCGAGGTGAGATGTGGAGCTAAATTTTGCTCAATGCTCACTTTTCTGAGGCTAACGCCGGCTTGCAGAAAACTCGTAATACCAGCGTTGTCTTAAGGGAGCGGCAAGAAAAAAAGGAGCGTTAGCACCGCACAGCCTTACCGACAAAAATCGTAATCTAGGAGTATGTTTTGTTTCTCTTAGTGGGGCACCCAATTACTGGCTGATAACAGGAAGCATCAGTATTCCCATTGGTCAGCAAAACAAACCCCCAAAAAACAAATAAATAAAAGACAGTAGACAGTACATCTATAGGTGACAAATAAAATAACAAATCTATAAATCTTTTTTTTTATATTGAGAAAATATATATTTACAATAAATAAAATGTAAAACAAAACAAAAAAAATAATGCACCCAGATTCACATGACAAAAATAACTGACTTTCTTCAGAGAAAAAACAAACTAAACCTCAGACTAAATAAAACCCCATTAATATCCTCAAAACTAACATAACACTAACCTTAACCGAGCCCACTAAGTCCTAACACTTACCTAAAACATTTCCCTAAATATTGTCCCTTCAGCTATTACACACAAGTCACTAATAATATCAATCAATATCTTAGATCCAAAGCAAGTTACTATCAATATTTTAAATCTAATGGGGGTCACTAATCACTATCAATATCAATGAATATCTTAGACCAAAGATTCTTAAACTTTTTTCACCTTCCGAAGCATACCTCCCATCGTTTCAAATTTCCAAAGAGGGACACTTTTCTCCATGTTAACAAACTCCCACCCCCAACGGGTAATATTAGAGGACACACACATACATACATACACATATTTACACACACACACATATACACACACTGATAAACACATACATACTCGTACACACATACACATATTTACACACATATACATATTCACACACATGTATGCATACACACATATACACACAAACTGATAAACACATTCACACACACTCACACATACATACATACACATATATACACACACTGATAAACACATACATACTCGTACACACATACACATATGTACACACATATACATATTCACATACATGTATGCATACACACATATACACACAAACTGATAAACACATTCACACACACTCACACATACATACAAGTAAGAGGTTATTCTCTTTACTAATATGGGGGCACATGACACAGTCCTGAATTCTACATTTATATGTGCCTGTGCTCGCTCCTCCCCACTGTGCCCCATTATGACCTTGTTCCTTTTTTCCTCTCAATTTAGTCGACGCAAGAATATTTTTAAGATCCACATATAAATGTAGAACTTAGGACTGTGTCATGTGCCCCCATATTAGTAAAGAGAATAACCTCTTCTATAGCTCAGATGGCTCTAAAGAATTTAAGGTTAAAAATAAATGTACCTGCATGAGCACTTATGTAGTGTACCAATTAATGTGCAAGTGTAATTTTATCTATGTAGGGCGAACTAAAATAAAGGTCAAATATAGATTTAAAAAGCACCTAACAAATATAGAGAAGGGATTGGAAATACATAGGCCTCTAGTTATCAAGGTCTGGCGGACCTGATCCGACACTGCTGATCAGGTCCGCCAGACCTCGCTGAATACGGCGAGCAATACGCTCGCCGTATTCAGCATTGCACCAGCAGCTCACAAGAGCTGCTGGTGCAACGCCGCCCCCTGCAGACTCACGGCCAATCGGCCACCAGCAGGGGGTGTCAATCAACCCGATCGTACTCGATCGGGTTGATTTCCGGCGATGTCTGTCCACCATTCGGAGCTTGATACATATGCCCCATAGTGTGCCGCTACATTTTAAATTAGTTCATAATAATAATATTAAGGATTTGGAAATTAAAGGGACAGTTCACCCAAAAACTTTCTCCCCTTTAAATTATTCCCAATGATCCTTTTTACCTGCTAGAGTGTATTAAATTGGTTGCAAGTGGCTCCTTTACTGCTATTTCAGCATTTGAAATAGCTGATTTAGCTTGTGGTTTCCCAACCTATACTGAAAGTTTTGATACTGGAGTATATGCTATTGACAAGCCTAAGTAAACACAGTCAGCAGAAGAAGTTACACTCTCAGTGGGATGCAGGATAGTTAAGTAATAAAATGATAATTTTCCATTGTTCTCTCTATGTACTGAGCTTTGGTGTTCCAGACAAATATAAGATAAGGAAGCAAGTCTGTGTACACAAAGTTATAACATAATGAGATCTGATAATACTTTATGTTCAACCCCTTGTAATAGGCTGTGGTTTCAAAGCACAAAACCAGCTACTTCATATACACAAATAAACCCAAAAATGCAATTTCTCAAATATTTTATACTCTGCAGGTGGTATAACAAGTCATTTAAAATACATTAATGGAAAATCAATTTTACAGTGTACTGTCCCTTTAAAGTAATTGAAAGGGTCCTCCCCAATATTTGGGACACTAACAGACTCCTAAGGCTCAGACAACGGGAAACATATTAGATTGTCTCCAACCCAAAGGACTACATGTGGATTTAGATATCCAATCGTTTCTTATATAATTTTCTCATATTTAGCAGAACACATAGGTTTATTTGTAGTTCTAATGTAATTTCCTACTCAGGAGAAATACTTTAGGTGCTTAGATATTAATTAGTTTTGAAATATACAGTGTTCAGGGAATCTGTAATATGCTTACTCAGATATTTCATTCACCAGGTACAAAGATGGGCTTAACAGTAGGATTTTTTTTAAATTTTAAAATTGGATATATATTTGTATTTTTTTTTATCAATTATATTTTATATTGTATATTGTGTATTGCACTGTATCTTTTTTGTGTATTGTACTGTGGTTTTAGATGGATATAATTTTAACTCAATGTAACTGCCAAAGTCTGACTGCTAGGCTTATATCCGTTTATTTAATAAACTTTATTTATATTCATTGTCACTCTGCATTTAAGTCAGGAATGGGTTAATTTAAAACCTGCTCCGGAAAGACCTATATAAGGGGCATATCCCATTAGGCAAATCACTCTTGAAAAAGTTACTGGTCATAGGAACGAAACATACATTGGGCTCCATGTACTAAGAGGCGGGCGGACAGCTTCTTAACTCGCGAAGCTGTCCGCCCGCCTCCGCTACACACGGGCAGCGGATCTATTGATCCGCTTGCCCGTATGTATCATTACACACTCAGCGGAGTGTGTAATGCCCGCCCCTTCAGTCGCGCGACCAATCACGCGACTGAAGGGGCTGTCGATCACCGAGAGCGAGCGAGCTCTCGGTGATTTTGCTTCGCCACCTAAGAGGTGGCGTAGGGTGTAGGAAGCAGCGGTCTAATGACCGCTGCTTCTTACATTGCGGGAAGCAGGCTCGCATATGCGAACCTGCCCCGCAAAGGCTCCGGAGCAGCTTTCGCTGCTTCGTACATGGAGCCCATTGAGTGAGTAAAAGAAATAGGTCTCAGTGAGGCTACCGGGTCCGCATTTAGTGGTCACATTGGTGAGCTGAGAGATCTCAGTGCTTGTTAGCACTTTGCAACCGAATTGTACCTAATAGTTGGTTTGCTGTATATTTAGCGTATAGCCACTCCACACCTGTTTCTTTTTTGGACTTGCTTTACCTGCATGGACTATTCGTAGAATACACAGGCGTATTGACCAATAACGAACAGTAACACAGAGGGAGGCGGATCATTACTCAGAGGCTGAAGCAAGACTGTTGGTGATATATAACCTATGTGCATTTTTAATTTTCTAATCTTGTGAGTAGCACTCTGGGACAGGGGCTATTGGAATAAAAGCAATTTGTGTATAATCTGCCTTTAGATGCGTGTTGCGCTTTTCTATTATTATTTTTTTTTAGTTGACTACATGACAAGTCTGTTATGGGACTTTTAATTTGAGGAGCAGCAAACATACACGCAGATATCATATAATTGCATGAACGTTTACACCAAGAAGTTTTTAATTACTTTTTCCAGGATACAATATAAAGCTCAGTATCTGAAGGTATTTTAACCATTAAAGGGGCAGAACTGCAGGCTACCATACATAAAGATTTCAAATGAACATTGGGAGTACTATTGATACCGTTACTTAGGTTATACAGCAGCGCACTGTGTTTTTGTAAATTTGTTTTTGTCATAAATGATGCACCCACCTGAGTTCAGCCACAATTTCACAACACAGTGAGTGGAAGTTTGTTACAGGTCACAACACAAGAATGACTGAGAGAGTTGGATCCAGCGCCGCATGCACAGAGGCTCACTGTCATATTTAGCAACCACCTGCAATCACATGCTTGTTACTAGAGCTATGTGCAGACTAACTGCAGGGATTATTGGGCGCAAACATCATGTGACTGACGTAAGGGTAAGCAGGAGGACCCAACAGGAAGTTTTGTTTGTTTTTAAAAAAAAGCTCTACATTGCAACGGCACAGGGGCAATGCGGGACAGACAGTGCTGTCACTGGGACTGTCCCGCGACAATTGGGTCAGTTGGGGGGTATGCACCTGGGACCCCTTTTTACACTAGGATGTTCTCATGACCCCCATTATTATAATATATTCCAATAAAAAAAAACATTGTCAGACTGCTATACAATTTTCTTATATACTTTAATATACTACATAAATGATTGAATTAGTGAAAATTAGTGAAAATAAGTAAATTAATTAAAATAAATTAATATCTAGATTACAACTGACTGAAAATATTTTTTGTGGAATTACACTTTACTAAACTATAATTTATAACATAAATACTTTAACAAAAGATATTGCCTTACAAACATGAAAATATAAGAACAAAGTACAACGAATAAAAACATACATCAAGGGATAGATTACAAGTGGCACGCTATAATCAATATCGCTTGACTGTGCTAACATTAGCACACGACTTTGATATTACAAGCGTGTAAACCAGAGAAGAGTTAGTGTGACCGACTCGGCTTGAGCGCAAACTATACTTTCAAAATAGCGCTCATATTATAAATGGAAAATTATAGATTGTTCTCGAGCACAGGCCAAAATAGCACTAGAAGAGTTAGCACGGCCTGAGACCTGAAGTAAGGTGTAAGGCAAAAAAAATAAAAGTTTCACTCACATATATGCATATTAAAAATAATATAAATTACAGCAATTGATATCTTCTGGAATGGAAGGCACTAGCTTCAGCCAACAGCAACAAAGAGAGCACTGTCAAAATAATATGTAACAGCTTTTTTGAAGCGGTTAAAATAATTTTATTTAAAGATAAATTGGTAACATTAAATATTAAGGAAAAAACCTTTGATAAATATATAACGAATTATTGAGACTTAAAGGGACAGTCAACACCAGAATTTTTGTTGTTTTAAAAAATAGATAATCTCTTTATTACCCATTCCCCAGTTTTGCATAACCAACACGGTTATAATAATACACTTTATACCTCTGTGATTAACTTGTATCTAAACATCTTCTGACAGCCCCCTGATCACATGACATTTTATTTATTATCTATTGACTTTCATTTTAGCCAATTAGTGCAGTGTCTGCCACAATCCACAGGCGTGATCACAATGTTATCTATATGGTTTACATAAACTAGCTCTCCCCTTTTGTGAAAGCAAATAAAAAAGCATGTGATAAGAGGCGGACTTCAAGGGCTTAGAAATAATCATATGAGCCTTCCTAGGTTTAGCTTTCAACTAAGAATACCAATAGAACAAAGCAACATTGGTGATAAAAGTAAATTGGAAAGTTGTTTAAAATTACATGCCCTATTTGAAACATGAAAGGTTTTTTTGGTCATGACTGTCCCTTTAAAAGAAAAAATAGATCTTTATATCTGCATGGAGTCTCCATCTCGGATTATTATTCAGCATTGAGGATCCCTATGGACTTCCGGATAAGAAATATACCAATGTTGGGAAGAAATAATCCTGAATTCTGCAGACGCTGGTGCTACATACTAAATAAGTGCTCCCTCGACTTAATGCTTCTGGTATTTGATGAGTCGAGGAGAGTTTTGGATGTACTGAAAATAAAGAGGAAAACATTTGAGGATACATATAAATCCACATTAATTACAGATAAATCTAAAGATTGGTATGCAAAAGTTTAGGAAAAGGTACAAAAGTACAAAGAGGAACTTGCAGCCTAGAAAGAGCCAGATTTTAATTGGAGCGGTAGTTAACGCTTCCGCTTGATCGTTAACCCCGTTTTTTTAGCGTGTCGGGTTGGACTCATGTGACAAGTTGAAGTACACTGTTTTCGATCATGCGCTATCCCGACGCGCGTAAAAAGCTGAACTTCAAATATTGCACACGCAATAACGTATTCCCCTATAGAAGTCAATGGAGCAAAAAAAAGTGCAAAAAATCCTAACACTCTACTCGCTCGCAAACACGATTGCAAAGTCTCGAGTGCGCTAACCCAACAAGGAAATATGAATATTTCACATTCCAATGTTCTTTACATAGAAGAATAGGTTCTATTTATTCATAAATAGATATTTCTACATATATCTGATGGTATTTTGCACAAATATATCTCTCTCTCTCTCTCCTCTTCTCTCTCTCTCTCCTCTCTCTCTCTCGTCGTGCTATCCTGTCAAGCATTAACTTCAATTGCGCTCAAGCGATCGTGTTTACTTTCAACTTGTAATATGAGCAAAAAACCTGACGTGTGCAAACACCCAAGTTAAACCACTTTTTGCTCATGTTTAACTGTTATCGCTCGACTCGTTATCTGGCCCAAAAGGAGAAGAAAATAGTTGCTGAAGATTACAAACGTAATCTCGTATATCCCTGACAATAAGGTATAAAGCTGTTTGGGAGACGGAGACGCAGGGATGGTCAGAGGATGACATGTCCGGAAGGGATTACCCTTGAGTTAGGATCATCTGTGAGTGACTCAGAAGACAGCTCTGGAGCTGTTACTTTTTAAGAGGAAGGTCCAGCAGAAAAAGGGCCACAGATGATGCAAGCACAAGGAGAAACAGCAGTAGAGGGAGATGCTCCCCATCGGATCACCCACAGCAACAAAGGATCTTTTTGCAATTGCTTGGTATGGGGGTCAAATGCAGCCCCTAGCTATGCCAATGATTATGTGCACGTATATGAACAAACTCATATTCAGTCACACCCGTCTTTTCTAAATTTATGGTAGCTTTTATCAACGCTTCATAAATTATATGTTTTTTATGGAAAGGGAGTGAAGAGAGCCTTAAACAGCTATTTTAGGATTTTAATAATATACAGGGGCCAATAAGATTAGTGGCTAAATGGAGCAAAGATAACATAGAATTTCTAGATGTGGAACTCTATAAGAATAATGGATCAATAGAGTCTAGGCTATATCGTCAACCAACAGACATAAATACTTTCGATATGAAAGTTTCCACCCCAGACATTTATCAAATTCAATGCCAAAAGCACAAATGTAGATAGCTCAAAGGTTAACTTCAGTGGCAGCAGATAAAGAAGGGGCACTTAAGGAAATGGGATTGAGATTTCATGTAAGAGGCTATTCTAGGAGTATTTTGGAGAAATTAAGGAATTAGAACCAAGGGACACAGGTTATTTTTTTTGTAATGGATTACACTACAGACACATAGAAGTTGAGGAAGGCAATCTTAGATAATTGAAAAATATCACAGGTAGAGTAGAGATTGTCATCATTTACACAAGAACCACCCATATTTTCTTATAGAAAAGGGAGGAGCCTAAAGGTTTATCTAGTACAGGCTTATCTGTATTAAAAAAATGTGAGGATAAAACTCCCACATTTTTTGACAAAAAAACGGGTATATAAATGCCATTAGTGTGTTACATGTAACTGCCTAATTCTAGGGGACAAATTTCCCATAGTTGAACAGGTAAAAATTATAACATTAAATATCCCCTCAACTCAGAATAAAAATACATAGTTTATTTGATCAAATTCCATTATGGGCGGTCCTATATAGGTAAAACAGAATGTGCCTTTAAGGAACGGATGACAGTTCGTAGGTCCTCTATTAGACAGGTATTAGAAACAGGAAAAATAGATGAGCCAGCGGCCGAACATTCTTTGAAGTTTAAACATTCATTATCTACGCTGAGCTGTACTCCTATAAATCACATTCCCTCATTAGGGAGGGGAGGTAATTGTAAAAAATTACTTCTGCAAAAAGAAACTTTTTGGATAGTGGAATTGGATACCTTACACCCCAAGGGGTTAAACATGTACTTGTCTTTTTCCAGTTTTCTGTAATTTATCCTTAGGATAATCAACATATAGAAAGTTCTATGTTTCAATTATTTTGTAACTTAATTTGATACCTTTATTTCTCTGTTTATTTTTGTAGAAAGTTCATTCCACCAGTAAAGCAAAGGATGCATTATAGAAAATGTCCAGCAGGTGGCAGTGGAACGTATACTTGCTCATAACCAGAGAAGTAACATATCAGAGTAAGCAGCTGTTTGTAATCAGAATGATATTTAACTGCTGAGTTGACATAGATGTGTCACCTTGAGAAAGGCCCCTGTGTGGGCCGAAACATTAAATTACACTATTTATGGTGTGTTAAAAGTTATCAATAATAATGATACTTACAAGCAATTAATGGAATACTAAGTTTTTTCTTTTACATATATAGACATTCAATGTGTATCAGCGGCGTATTTAGGCTTTGTGCTGCCCTAGGCACTCAAAATTCTGCTGCCCCCCCCAAAGGTTTTAGGACCTTTTTTTCCCTTAATATTTTTTTGGGTCAGTGTGTTAAATGCTTTTTGTTTTTTATTTCATAACAATTCAAAAGAAAATGGGCTAGGAAAACACTTGCATACAGGTGGGTTGAATTGCATGCATCTCATACCATTTTCTCCCTCAGAGAAGAGAGAGAAAAGAAGGGGAGGGGAGAAAAGGGAGGAAGAGGAAGGGAGGGAGGGAGAGAGAGGAGAAAAGGGGGGAGGGAAAGAAAGGAGTGAAAGAAGGGAGCAAGGGAGGGAGTTGAGAGAAAGAAGCGAGGGAGGTAAAGAAGGGAGAGAGTGGAGGGAGGGAATGAATTGAGGGAGGGAAAAAAGAATACACTTTGAAACAATCACTGCCCTTCACATGCAGCAACATTCAGTAATTACCATCATTCAAGTAATGAAACTTTTTAAGTGTCCGTTTACTATTTATTTATAGCTGACATACATTACCGCTGAGAGTTTATGATTAGACATCACAAGCTGATCTAAGCAGTGCACAAACGCATCCAGTCTGTTAGTTACTAAGACCTGCAATAAGCACTGCGCTCACAGACCCACCACAGCTGACTAGGGGAGGCAGCATATCGGCACAAGGTCTTCTCCTCCAGCCTCACCTTGTAAGCATATCCCCGGGCAAGTTTCTCACCAAGAACGCTTCAACTGCAAAAATGCTGGCGGCTCTAAATGAAGCAACGGTTTAAAGGAGCACTGCCTGTGAAGAGCGACCTTAATCAGCGCACGTGCCTTGTCTTCTCTGTAAAAGCCTGCACTTTGTCGCTCACTGTACTGTGCGCTGGCTTTTAGAGAGAGGATAGGGGAGATGTGCTGCCCCTCCCAAATCTGCTGCCCTAGGTACCGACCTTGTTGACCTAGGCCATAATACGCCCCTGATGTGTGTATATATATGAACAGTGATTTAACCCCTTAAATGGAAATAATACCCATATGCTAAATAACTTGAAAGTAATTCAACATAACTGTAAAAAGAAAACTGTGATAAGAAAATCTCACCAGAAAATCTCTGTGTAAAAAAGGAAGATATTTTACCTCACAATTTCCTCAGCTCAATATAGTAAGTGCTCTGTGAAGAGTTATTCTTCAGCTACTGTCCAGCTGCAAGTTGGAAAAAAAATCACCAATCAACATCAGCAGTGCTGAAGTCGTGCATTGCTTTACTGTTGTCTCATGAGATTTCACTGAAATCTTGTGAGATTGAATATTAAATTTCCTTAAACTAAGCAGGGAAATAACATGATTGTGGCTGCACATGACAGATGCACGCTCCCTTGCAAGTCCTGGACTAGCATCCTGATTGGCTTGTACCCTCTATGCGTCTGGTCCTTAAGGGGTTAAAGGGATATGGTACATGACAATCGGCTAGATTTGGAGTTTGGCGGTAAAAGGGCTGTTAACGCTCCGCGGGTTTTTTTCTGGCCGCACCATAAATTTAACTCTGGTATCGAGAGTTCAAACAAATGCTGCGTTAGGCTCCAAAAAAGGAGCGTAGAGCATATTTAGCGCAAATGCAACTCTCGATACCAGAGTTGCTTACGGACGCGGCCGGCCTCAAAAACGTGCTCGTGCACGATTCTCCCATAGGAAACAATGGGGCTGTTTGAGCTGAAAAAAAACCTAACACCTGCAAAAAAGCAGCGTTCAGCTCCTAACGCAGCCCCATTGTTTCCTATGGGGAAACACTTCCTACGTCTGCACCTAACACTCTAACATGTACCCCGAGTCTAAACACCCCTAGCCTTACACTTATTAACCCCTAATCTGCCGCCCCCGCTATCGCTGACCCCTGCATTACACTTTTAACCCCTAATCTGCCGCTCCGTAAACCGCCGCCACCTACGTTATCCCTATGTACCCCTAATCTGCTGCCCTAACATCGCCGACCCCTATGTTATATTTATTAACCCCTAATCTGCCCCCCACAACGTCGCCGACACCTACCTACACTTATTAACCCCTAATCTGCCGAGCGGACCTGAGCGCTACTATAATAAAGTTATTAACCCCTAATCCGCCTCACTAACCCTATCATAAATAGTATTAACCCCTAATCTGCCCTCCCTAACATCGCCGACACCTACCTTCAATTATTAACCCCTAATCTGCCGACCGGAGCTCACCGCTATTCTAATAAATGTATTAACCCCTAAAGCTAAGTCTAACCCTAACACTAACACCCCCCTAAGTTAAATATAATTTTTATCTAACGAAATAAATTAACTCTTATTAAATAAATGATTCCTATTTAAAGCTAAATACTTACCTGTAAAATAAATCCTAATATAGCTACAATATAAATTACATTTATATTATAGCTATTTTAGGATTAATATTTATTTTACAGGTAACTTTGTATTTATTTTAACCAGGTACAATAGCTATTAAATAGTTAAGAACTATTTAATAGTTACCTAGTTAAAATAATTACAAATTTACCTGTAAAATAAATCCTAACCTAAGATATAATTAAACCTAACACTACCCTATCAATAAAATAATTAAATAAACTACCTACAATTACCTACAATTAACCTAACACTACACTATCAATAAATTAATTAAACACAATTGCTACAAATAAATACAATTAAATAAACTATCTAAAGTACAAAAAATAAAAAAGAACTAAGTTACAGAAAATAAAAAAATATTTACAAACATAAGAAAAATATTACAACAATTTTAAACTAATTACACCTACTCTAAGCCCCCTAATAAAATAACAAAGACCCCCAAAATAAAAAATTCCCTACCCTATTCTAAAATACAAATATTACAAGCTCTTTTACCTTACCAGCCCTGAACAGGGCCCTTTGCGGGGCATGCCCCAAGAATTTCAGCTCTTTTGCCTGTAAAAAAAAACATACAATACCCCCCCCCCAACATTACAACCCACCACCCACATACCCCTAATCTAACCCAAACCCCCTTAAATAAACCTAACACTAATCCCCTGAAGATCTTCCTACCTTGTCTTCACCATCCAGGTATCACCGATCCGTCCTGGCTCCAAGATCTTCATCCAACCCAAGCGGGGGTTGGCGATCCATAATCCGGTGCTCCAAAGTCTTCCTCCTATCCGGCAAGAAGAGGACATCCGGACCGGCAAACATCTTCTCCAAGCGGCATCTTCTATGTTCTTCCATCCGATGACGACCGGCTCCATCTTGAAGAACTCCAGCGCGGATCCATCCTCTTCTTCCGACGACTAGACGACGAATGACGGTTCCTTTAAGGGACGTCATCCAAGATGGCGTCCCTCGAATTCCGATTGGCTGATAGGATTCTATCAGCCAATCGGAATTAAGGTAGGAATATTCTGATTGGCTGATGGAATCAGCCAATCAGAATCAAGTTCAATCCGATTGGCTGATCCAATCAGCCAATCAGATTGAGCTCGCATTCTATTGGCTGTTCCGATCAGCCAATAGAATGCGAGCTCAATCTGATTGGCTGATTGGATCAGCCAATCGGATTGAACTTGATTCTGATTGGCTGATTCCATCAGCCAATCAGAATATTCCTACCTTAATTCCGATTGGCTGATAGAATCCTATCAGCCAATCGGAATTCGAGGGACGCCATCTTGGATGACGTCCCTTAAAGGAACCGTCATTCGTCGTCTAGTCGTCGGAAGAAGAGGATGGATCCGCGCTGGAGGTCTTCAAGATGGAGCCGGTCGTCATCGGATGGAAGAACATAGAAGATGCCGCTTGGAGAAGATGTTTGCCGGTCCGGATGTCCTCTTCTTGCCGGATAGGAGGAAGACTTTGGAGCACCGGATTATGGATCGCCAACCCCCGCTTGGTTGGTAGGAAGATCTTCAGGGGATTAGTGTTAGGTTTATTTAAGGGGGTTTGGGTTAGATTAGGGGTATGTGGGTGGTGGGTTGTAATGTTGGGGGGGGGGTATTGTATGTTTTTTTTTACAGGCAAAAGAGCTGAAATTCTTGGGGCATGCCCCGCAAAGGGCCCTGTTCAGGGCTGGTAAGGTAAAAGAGCTTGTAATATTTGTATTTTAGAATAGGGTAGGGAATTTTTTATTTTGGGGGTCTTTGTTATTTTATTAGGGGGCTTAGAGTAGGTGTAATTAGTTTAAAATTGTTGTAATATTTTTCTTATGTTTGTAAATATTTTTTTATTTTCTGTAACTTAGTTCTTTTTTATTTTTTGTACTTTAGATAGTTTATTTAATTGTATTTATTTGTAGCAATTGTGTTTAATTAATTTATTGATAGTGTAGTGTTAGGTTAATTGTAGGTAATTGTAGGTAGTTTATTTAATTATTTTATTGATAGGGTAGTGTTAGGTTTAATTATATCTTAGGTTAGGATTTATTTTACAGGTAAATTTGTAATTATTTTAACTAGGTAACTATTAAATAGTTCTTAACTATTTAATAGCTATTGTACCTGGTTAAAATAAATACAAAGTTACCTGTAAAATAAATATTAATCCTAAAATAGCTATAATATAAATGTAATTTATATTGTAGCTATATTAGGATTTATTTTACAGGTAAGTATTTAGCTTTAAATAGGAATCATTTATTTAATAAGAGTTAATTTATTTCGTTAGATAAAAATTATATTTAACTTAGGGGGGTGTTAGTGTTAGGGTTAGACTTAGCTTTAGGGGTTAATACATTTATTAGAATAGCGGTGAGCTCCGGTCGGCAGATTAGGGGTTAATAATTGAAGGTAGGTGTCGGCGATGTTAGGGAGGGCAGATTAGGGGTTAATACTATTTATGATAGGGTTAGTGAGGCGGATTAGGGGTTAATAACTTTATTATAGTAGCGCTCAGGTCCGCTCGGCAGATTAGGGGTTAATAAGTGTAGGTAGGTGTCGGCGACGTTGTGGGGGGCAGATTAGGGGTTAATAAATATAACATAGGGGTCGGCGATGTTAGGGGCAGCAGATTAGGGGTACATAGGGATAACGTAGGTGGCGGCGATTTGCGGTCGGAAGATTAGGGGTTAATTATTTTAAGTAGCTTGCGGCGACGTTGTGGGGGGGCAAGTTAGGGGTTAATAAATATAATATAGGGGTCGGCGGGGTTAGGGGCAGCAGATTAGGGGTACATAAGTTTAACGTAGGTGGCGGTCGGCAGATTAGGGGTTAAAAATTTTAATCGAGTGGCGGCGATGTGGGGGGACCTCGGTTTAGGGGTACATAGGTAGTTTATGGGTGTTAGTGTACTTTAGGGTACAGTAGTTAAGAGCTTTATAAACCGGCGTTAGCCAGAAAGCTCTTAACTCCTGCTTTTTTCAGGCGGCTGGAATCTTGTCGTTAGAGCTCTAACGCTCACTGCAGAAACGACTCTAAATACCAGCGTTAGAAAGATCCCATTGAAAAGATAGGCTACGCAAATGGCGTAGGGGGATCTGCGGTATGGAAAAGTCGCGGCTGTAAAGTGAGCGTTAGACCCTTTAATCACTGACTCCAAATACCAGCGGGCGGCCAAAACCAGCGTTAGGAGCCTCTAACGCTGGTTTTGACGGCTACCGCCGAACTCTAAATCTAGGCCCAAGTTTTGGACTGGGAAGGGTTCAAAATTGTATACACACACACATACTTTCATTTCCCCACACTTTACCCCTTCCTACCTTGACAGCATTAACCTTTCATTTCACTCAACCCTTTCCTTACCCCAAACAGAACAACTTAATTAACCTCCTTGTGTTTTACTTTTATTTCATAACTTTTATTTCTTTTTTTCTTTTTCCTTTACTCAGAGTGATTTTTTTCTTGACCAACTTAAATATTACTGATGATGTTTTTGCCCCCATCTTTCTTCATAAAACCTTTTCCTTAAAATAAATCCTTCTGTTTTCATGCATTTTTGTCTATTGTGATTTTAGATAGCAGAGGTTTTTTTTAAGGGTATCTTAAATTTAGGGATTATGTAATTTTCACTCAGACAGATTACGAGTTTTGCGTTAGGAGCTATGCGGTGCTAACGAGCAGTTTTTTCACACCGCTCACTTACCTACAGCACTGGTATTACGGTTTTTTACAAATCCGGCGTTAAAAGGCAAGAAGTGAGCGTAGAGCAAAATTTTGCTCCACACTACACTTCAATACCAGCGCTGCTTAAGTCAGTGGTGAGCTGGTTGTACGTGCTCGTGCACGATTTCCCCATAGACATCAATGGGGAGAGCCGCCTGCCAAAAAGCAGCGTAAATCTCAGTAACGCAGCCCCATTGATTCCTATGGGGAAACTAAAGTTATGATTACACCTAACACCCTAACATGAACCGGAGTGTAAACACCCCTAATCTTACACTTATTAACCCCTAATCTGCCACCCCCGACATCGCCAACACCTACATTATTCTTATTAACCCCTAATCTCTGGACACCGCCGCCCCCTACATTATACTTGTTAACTCCTAATCTGCTGCCCCCAACATCGCCGCCACCTACATTATATTTATTAACCCCTAATCTGCCGCCCCCAATGTCGCCGCAACCTACCTACACTTAATAACCCCTAATTTGCCACCACTATATTAAATTTATTAACCCCTAAACCTAAGTCTAACCCTAACCCTAACACCCCCTAACTTAAATATAATTTAAATAAATCTAAATAAAATTACTACCATTAACTACATTATTCCTATTTCAAACTAAATACTTACCTATAAAATAAACCCTTAGATAGCTACAATATAACTAATAGTTACATTGTATCTAGCTTAGGGTTTATTTTTATTTTACAGGCAAGTTTGTATTTATTTTAACTAGGTAGAATAGTTATTAACGATTTAATAACTACCTAGATAAAATAAATACAAAATGACCTGTAAAATAAAACCTAACCTAAGTTACAATAACACCTAACACTACACTACAATTAAATAAATTAAATTAGGTAAAGTACAAAACCCCCCCACTAAATTACAGAAAATTAAAAACAAATTACAGATCTTTAAACTAATTACACCTAATCTAATAGCCCTATCAAAATAAAAAAGCCCCCACAAAATAAAAAAAACCCTAGCCTAAACTAAACTATCAATAGCCCTTAAAAGGGCCTTTTGCGGGGCATTGCCACAAAGTAATCAGCTCTTTTACCTGTAAAAAAAATACAAAACCCCCCCCGAACAGTAAAACCCACCACCTACACAACCAACCCCCCAAATAAAATACTAACTAAAAAACTAAGCTCCCCATTGCCCTGAAAAGGGCATTTGTATGGGCATTGCCCTTAAAAGGGCTTTTAGCTCTATTGCAGCCCAAAGCCCTAACCTAAAAAATAAACCCACCCAATACACCCTTAACAAAAACCTCACACTAAGCCCCTGAAGATCGACTTACTGTTCTGAAGACCGGACATCCATCCTCACGGAAGTGGCAGAAGTCTTCATTCAACCGGACTGAAGTCCTCAACGAAGCCGGGAGAAGTCTTCATCCAAGCCGGACGAAGTGGTCCTCCAGACGGGCAGAAGTCTTCATCCAGACGGCATCTTCTATCTTCATCCATCCGACGCAGAGCGGGTCCATCTTCAAGACATCTGACGCGGAGCATCCTCTTCATCCGGAGTCTTCTTACTGAATGAAGGTTCCTTTAAATTACGTCATCCAAGATAGCGTCCCTTAGATTATGATTGGCTGCTAGAATTCTATCAGCCAATCGGAATTAAGGTAGAAAAAATCCTATTGGCTGATGCAATCAGCCAATAGGATTGAAGTTCAATCCTATTGGCTGATCCAATCAGCCAATAGGATTGAGCTTGCATTCTATTGGCTGTTCCAATCAGTTTATTTTTAAGTTAGGGCTTTGGGCTGCAATAGAGCTAAATGCCCTTTTAAGGGCAATGCCCATCCAAATGCCCTTTTCAGGGCAATGGGGAGCTTAGTCTTTTTTAGTTAGTATTTTATTTGGGGGTTGTTTGTGTGGGTGGTGGGTTTTACTGTTGGGGGGGGTTGTTTGTATTTTTTTTTACAGGTAGAAGAGCTGATTACTTTGGGGCAATGTCCCGCAAAAGGCCATTTTAAGGGCTATTGATAGTTTAGTTTAGGCTAGGGTTTTTTTATTTTGTGAGGGATTTTTTTTATTTTGATAGGGCTATTAGATTAGGTGTTATTAGTTTAAAGATCTGTAATTTGTTTTTTATTTTCTGTAATTTAGTGTTTTTTTTTTGTGATTTAGCTAATTTAATTTATTTAATTGTTTTTAATTTAGTTAATTTATTTAATTGTAGTGTAGTGTTAGGTGTTAGTGTAAAGTTAAGTTTTATTTTACAGGTCAATTTGTATTTATTTTAGCTAGGTAGTTATTAAATAGTTAATAACTATTTAATAACTATTCTACCTAGTTAAAATAAATACAAACTTGCCTGTAAAATAAAAATAAACCCTAAGCTAGCTACAATGTAACTATTAGTTATATTGTAGCTATTTTAGGGTTTATTTTATCGGTAAGTATTTAGTTTTAAATTGGAATAATTTAGTTAATTATAGTAATTTTCTTTAGATTTATTTAAATAATATTTAAGTTAGGGGTTGTTAGGGTTAGACTTAGATTTAGGGGTTAATACATTTAATATAGTGGCGGCGACGTTGGGGACGGCAGATTAGGGGTTAATAAGAATAATGTAGGTGGCGGCGATGTTAGGGGTGGCAGATTAGGGGTTAATAATATTTAACTAGTGTTTGCAAGGTTTAGGGGTTAATATGTTTATTCTAGTGGCGGTGGTGTCCGGAGCGACAGATTACTGGTTAAAAATTTTTATTATAGTGTTTGTGATGCAGGAGGGTCTTGGTTTAGGGGTTAATAGGTAGTTTATGGGTGTTAGTGTACTTTTTAGCACTTTAGTTATGAGTTTTATGCTACAGCGTTGTAGTGTAAAACTCATAACTACTGACTTTAGAATGCGTTACGGATCTTGGAGTTAGAGGGTGTACCGCTCACTTTTTGGCTTCACAGGACAGACTCGTAATACCGGCGCTATGGAAGTCCCATAGAATAAAGGGTTTACGAAAGTTTACCTAAGTACGCTTGTGGTAAGGCCAAAGAAGTGTGCGGTGCCCCTAAACCTGCAAGACTCGTAATAGCAAAGATTCTGGCAGAGTACCTGTCACAGTATCTCCCTAAACTAATACACCAGGACCAGACGAGCTTTGTCAAGGGCAGATCATCAGTATCAAATATGCGCAAATTACAACTTATTCTTTCTGACTATTGGAAACATAAGCACAATAACACCACAAAAGTGGGAATTGATGCAGAAAAAGCTTTTGACAGGGTCCAGGAAGGCACAGGCGTTGTGGAATACCTCTTTTGCGCTCTAGACAATTTTGGTATTCAGGGTCTCTTTCAGTCTCTGTTAATATCCCTATACTCCAACCCACAAGCAGCAGTAATAGCCAATGGCTCAATTTCCCCTAGATTCCCATTGCAAAGGGGAACTAGACCGGGATGCCCACTGTCCCCACTACTGTTCGACCTAGCCCTAGAACCCCTGACCATACAAATTAGAAGTCAAATCAATGGTCTTAGGTTAAGAAACATAACTCATCATTTATCATTATATGCTGATGACATAGTTTTAATAGTTCCCAACCCAACAACTAATCTGCCCAAAATTATGACCTTCATTGATGATTATGGCAAAATCTCAGGTTATCAAGTAAATCATGATAAATCAGAAATCTTATGGCTACATTTGGATAGAGGAGATATATTTTCCCAATTCAAATTTAAAGTAATAAACTCGACAAATAAGTACCTAGGCATACATGTATCTAAAAATCCACATGAATAGTATAAGCTCAATATCACACCACTTCTGCACTCCATTTCAGAACAACTTAAAGGATGGCCTAAACTCCCCCTCTCACTCAGGTAGGGTAAATATCTTCAAAATGGTGATATTTCCTAAAATTCTATATAATTTACAAATGTTACCATTGTTAATAAGGAAAAAAACAGACTGAACAGAGTTAAACTAGTATGCTCAACAAATTGGGAAGGACTTGGAATGCCCGATATAGAGCTATATAATTGGGCCACGTTAGGCAAATTTATTTTGGATTGGCTTAGCGACAAAGGTCACCTGAGATTGGAACAGGCATTCATTGCATCTATGTCGTTAGCAATTTTACCACATCTACCACATCTACCACTAGTACAATCCTTTAAATTAGTGGATGGGGTATTACCACTAAGTGAACCATTGATAGCTTGGAGAAACATTTGTAAATGATTAGAGATTAACAACAAAATTACTACATTTTTACCAGTCTGGGGAAATCCTAACTTTCCGGCAGGATATACTACTAGACCGTTTGCAGACTGGAAGGAAAAGGGACTTAAAACACTACACTAGTTCTTATTAGACAACCAAGGAATTATGAGAACATTCCAGGATATTAAAGAGCAATACCTCCTACCACCGACACACTAATTTGCATATTTTCAACTTAGACATTATATTAACCAACTATTTCAAACACAACAGCTGACAGAATCACATAATAAGGTTAATGTATGGGTCTCACTTTTTAATAATAGAAATCACTCTCTCCCATATATTTATAAAAACCCCATCCAAGCATATGACGAGAATAACATAAATCAGTTAACTGACAGCTGGTCACAAACTCTCCAAACCGAACTCACACCAAATATAATTATAGATAGTATTAGAAAAGTGAGGACTGCTTCTCTTTCGATGGGCTTTAGAGAATCCCCCACTAAATTACTCCACAAGGCATATATCCTCTCCAAGATCTTACAAAAGACATAATTTATGCTTACCGGATAAATTCCTTTCCTTCCGGATAGGGAGAGTCTATGGCTTCATTCCTTACTGTTGGGAAATACAACACCTGGCCACCAGGAGGAGGCAAAGACACCCCAGCAAAAGGCTTAAATATCTCTCCCATTTCCTCATTACCCCAGTCATTCTGCTGAGGGAACAAGGAAAAGTAGGAGAAACATTAGGGTATAAATTGTGCCAGAAGAATAAAATAAATAATAGGGGACTGCCCATAGACAAGAAAAAACGGATGGGGCCGTGGACTCTCCCTATCCAGAAGGAAAGGAATTTATCTGGTAAGGATAAATTGTATTTTCCTTCCTAAGATAGGGAGAGTCCACGGCTTCATTCCTTACAGTTGGGAAAACTATACTCAAGCTTCAGAGGACACTGAATGAATAACGGGAGGGAACAAAAAGGAAGAGGCGGACCCTATTCTGAGGGCACCACAGCCTGCAAAACTTTTCTCCCAAAAGCTGCTTCAGCCGAAGCAAAAACATAAAACTTGTAAAATTTTGAAAAAGAGGAAGCCACTGCTCTAGTGGAATAAGCCATTATCCTCTCAGGAGGATGATGTCCCGCTGTATCGTAAGCTAAGTGGATGACTCTCCTTAACCAAGAAGATAGGGAAGTCGAGGTAGCCTTCTGCCCCTTACGCTTCCCCGAATAGACAACAAACAAAGAGGAAGATTGTCTAAACTCTTTAGTAGCCTGAAGATAGAACTTCAAGGTGCAAACCACATCCAAATTGTCAAGTAAGCATTCCTTCGATGACGAAGGATTAGGACACCAGGAAGCAACCACAATCTCCTGATTAATGTTGCAATCTGACACAACCTTAGGAAGAAAACCTAATTTAGTACGTAAAACTGTCTTATCTGAATAATTTGCATTATCGCATCACAGATAAGAGAATTAGCAATTCTCAGAGCTTTAATTCTGTCTTGAATATACTCGAGGGAAGACTCCACCTCAATGAGTTCCGACAAAGAGTCGCACCAGTAGGTAGCCGCTCCGGCAACTGCGGCAACTGCAGCTGCCGGTTGAAACAAAAATCCCATATGTTGAAACATCTTTCTCAGAAAGGTTTCCCTTTTCTTATCCATCGGCTCACTAAACGAAGAACTATCTTCAAGACCAAGATGTATAGTAGGATGTTTAGCAAGCATAGAGATAGCACCATCCACCTTAGGAATGGAGCCCCACAAATCCAGTTGAGAGTCTGGAACCGGGAAAAACTTTCTAAAAGTAGACAAGGGGGAAAAGGAAGAACCAATTATTTCCCATTCGTTCTTAATAATGTCCGCCAACTTAACCAGCACAGGAAAAGTCAATGGAACTTTGTAAACTCTGTCTAATTTAGGTATCATAGGTTCTTCAGGCAGTGCTGCCTCTGGAACCTCTAATGTAGACAGAACCTCCTTTAATAAAAAACGCAAGTGCTCAATTTTAAATCTAAAGGACAGTTCCTCTGCACAAGAAGACTTAGACGGTAAGGACTCTGACCCAGAAAGTTCAATCTCTGAAGCTACAGAGGTTAACTCATCATCGGATAACTGAGACATAATAGCTAAATCCGATAAATATTTAGATGACTCCGGGTCAAGAGAGCTATGTTTAACCTTTCTCTTGCATTTGTTAGAGTGAAGTAATGCACTGAGGGCCGCAGACACCGCCGTTTGTAACTGCACTGCAAAGTCCGCAGGAATAAAGGCCCTCTCCGGATGGAGGATTAGATGTGCTACGGGGAACTGTATGTGGAGTGGATAATGTAGCAAGGGTAGTAATCTCACGGGACACCGAGTCCTGAGAGGTAGACGGCTCAGAGGGACTAAGAGTCTTAGCAGGCTTGTCTCCCTTCTTAGACTTTATAACATTGTTAAGGCATGTGGAACATAATTGAGTGGGTGGGAAAACCATGGCCTCCTCAAAATATAAACAGGTACGATTAAGTACAGAAGGAGTACCTTCTAACATGTCAGAGTCCTCCATAGCTCAGGTTATACCCACAGAAGGACACAAATAAAAAACGTTTTTTATTATAGAAAACTGCACCTTTATACTCCCAATGGCTGGGGCACTCACCACCTCCTAGACCCAGACAGTTAACAGAAGAAATGCTCTCCTCAGGTTCAAGTCTCAGCCGGAATGGAGGAAATGAACCACACCCGATCACATGGAGTGCAAGACAGTACTACCCCCGTTATTACAAGTACAGCAAGTAATAGGAGCTGTGCAACACTTTAAAAAATGAAAGTGAAACTTAAAAGTGAAACCTGTTTGTTCCAGCCAAAAACACACAGTCTATCAGCCCAGGAAAAAAATCACACAAAGCAGCATGTAAATAATTAATACACAGATTAATGAACCCCAACTGTTCAATTAACCCCCTTAAACCCTGGATCCTATAAAGGTATAAAGGAGCCAAACTGTGACCCTGTTATAGCGTTTTATGTGTAAAAATGTAAACGATCTTACCTCCAGGATCCATGCTGAGGAACAAAACACAGCCTCTCAAGTGTGACAGTCTTATAGCAGCGCTCCTGACATGGACTTGAGTGAGAGAAAGCAGGCAAACTCGTCAACACTGATTGCTTAGGAGCTGTTAGCAGTAGTCTGGATGGTTTAGCAGAAAAACTTTTCCTGCATCTCCAGACTCTAACTTTCATCAATACTCTTACTGAGAGGTTGACATGACTACTTAATAAAACTCCAGTCCTATCTTGAAGGGCAGATACCCTTTTTCAGGGCTCTCCAAATCTTCTGACACTTCTCTGCCACCTCCTAACGTGAGGAAAGGCAAAGAATGACTGGGGTAAAGAGGAAGTGGGAGGGATATTTAAGCCTTTAGCTGTGGTGTCTTTGCCTCCTCCTGGTGGCCAGGTGTTGTAATTTCCCAAGAGTAGAGAATGAAGCCGTGGACTCTCCCTATCTTAGGAAGGAAATGGAAACCGGAACAGATAATATTTGCTTGAAATGCAGCTTCCCCAACCCTGACTTTATGCATATGTTTAAAGATTGTCCCTACATTCAAAATTTTTGGGAAACGTTTAAATGCTGGATACAGACAACACTCCAAATTAAACTTACACCGGATACCAAAAAAAATCCTGTTCTTTGAACTTCCTAAACATATAAAACTAACTAACAAATGTATAACCTTAGCAATTCTGATAGCTAGGAGGCTGATTCTCACATATTGGGCTTTCTGGAAAACCCCTTCCCTTAGAGAATTAAAATCACACATACTAAATCAAATTATAACAGAACAATGGGAAGCAATACAAGATCCAACAAAAAAGCCAGAAATTTTTATTTCAAAATGGGAGGAATTACATTCTTACACTACCATTGGCAACACAGAAACAAAATATTACTCCATTGATGCACACAGAGTGTATATTACAAAGACAATTAAGAGATAAATGGATCTTTACTGACTAGAAATAGACTGGCAAAATTTACCCCTACGAAAGGGTAAACAGAAACGGGAAAAAGCTTGAAGTCGGGATGACACGAGCACGGCACTGCTACTATTTCTACTTTTATTTTCTAACTTACTTTTTTTTTTTTTTCTTTCTTCTCTCCTTTTCTTTTGCACCTGATAAAACATTGTCAAATCTATAAACTATACTTTGCTGATGACATTGAAACCCAAGACTGTAAAATACATTTTATTGGAAGATGTAATAACAGCATGAACATGTGTTTTGTTTGGACAATGACATAAATAAAGTATACAAAAAAAAAAAAAAAGAATTCTCAAATACTACTGGTCCCTTTGCTGAAAGTGCTAATGATCCAATTGGAAGTGCTAGTTGCACAATTCAGCTGTGTGACTAGTGCTGCTGATTGGATCTATGGCAGTTTCCATTCAGGAGTAGAAGTTTTATATGGGTACTGAGGGGTTATTCTACTATGTGCTTAACCCATTTGCTTGAGTAAAACACATAGCATCAAAGGGTTACTGCTATTAAAGTTACATGCTCGAACAATTTTGGTTAAAATTGCACTGAAAAAGATGCCTACTGCCCAAATCGATTAAATATAATAATAGACAATTCACAGTATCATTTAGATTTCTTTATTTTCTTGGATTTGAAACAGGTTTCTGTTTTTTATAAATGTATTTTTATGTGTTCAGTTTCTTTAAAGTGAAGATTTATGTATAATCTGAACAAAAATGTATATAGTATTTCTACATTTTATGCAGCATCGCAAGAGCAGAGTAAAGAGGCCATTCATGAGGAGAAACCTCAGGGTGAGGAGAATTGGCCCTGCCATGGAGGATCCTACTTGCAATTCCTGGAGGAAGATGAGGAGCACATTTTGGAATGCAGGACCCCAACCTGTAGCTAATGTGTCCCCTCTGACCCCGGGAGATGACAACACTCTGCTCACCCTGGGACAAGATACAGCATGGGCCCTTCCCCCTCAGAGAATTATTCACATAATTATAATTTTACCTGATGTAATATATTGTCAGGATAAATTATTTGCAATTATGCTAACATGTTAATATTTAATGTACAATACATTTTTAAATGTATTCATCATAATGTCTCTTTAATAATATTCATATCTTAGAAATCGATTTTTAAAGAAAACATCATATGAATATAAACATTTGATATAAATCTTGTGTCATCTTCTTTATAAATGTGTTCTGAAAATTTTTTTGACATGAAACTAACTTCTTCATCTTATTTGAATGTGTTCTGAAAATGATTTGACATTAAACTTATGTTGTCATTTTCTTGAAATGTCTTAATTTATTAATTTATTTTGGTGTCATAAATTCTTAAAGGGACAGTCTAGTCAAAATTATACTTTCATGATTCAGATAGGACATGAAATTTTAAACAACTTTCCAATTTACTTTTATCATCAAATTCTCTTGGTATTCTTTGTTGAAAGCTAAACCTAGGTAAGCTCATATGCTAATTTCTAAGCCCTTGAAGGCCGCCTCTTATCTCAGTGCATTTTAACAGTTTTTCACAGCTAGACAGCACTAGTTCATGTGTGCCATATAGATAACATTTTGCTCACTCCGTTGAAGTTATTTATGAGTCAGCACTGATTGGCTACAAGGCAAGTCTGTCAAAAGAACTGAAATAAGTGGGCAGTCTGCAGAGGCTTAGATACACGATAATCTCAGAGGTAAAGTATATTAATATAACCATGTTGGTTATGCAAAACTAGGGAATGGGTAATAAAGGGATTATCTATATGTTTTAAACAATAAACATTTTCAAGTAGACTGTTCCTTTAAAGGGACAGTTTACTCAAAAATGTATCCCCTTAAATGTGTTACCAATGATCCACTTTACCTGCTGGAGTGTATAACATTGTTTACAAGTATTTCCTTTACCCTTATATTGGCGTTCGAAATGGTTGAATTAGCCTGTGGTATCCCCACCTATTCTGAAAGTTTTTGGCCTTAGGACCAAGCTATAGATAAGCTGTGTAAACACAGCCTGCAGAAGAAATTACACTCTCAGTGGGATATAGAAGAGATAAGGTAATACAATGTTAATTTTCCATTGTTCTCTCCAAGTTTTGGTGATTAGTTTATGGACAGATATAAGATAAAGAAGCAGGTATATGTACACAATGTGATAAAGTAATGAGACTGATTATAGCTATAAGCTCAACCCATTTTATTAGGTTGTGGCTTCAAAACACAAAATCAGCTAATTCATATATACAAATAAACCTTAAAAAGCAAATTCTCATACTTTTTATACTCTGCAACTAGTAAAAAAAGTAATTGGCAACACATTATGGGAAAAACTATTTTACAGTATACTGTCCCTTTAATAAAAAGATTTGACATGATTCCTTTGTTGATGTTTTACATATGTTTTTTATTAATGTATTTACATATGTTACACATACATTTTTAAAAATTGTAGACCTAACACTTTTCCACCTTTGATTAAATGCTTTCTTTCTTTTAAAAAAATGTTTCAGACATATTGTTGTATTTGCCTGGTAAGTTATGAGTTAAAAAAGGCTTGTATACAAGTAATGCTACACTTAACGAGTGTTCAGTTAAATAGATTGTTAAAAAAAAAAATCTCCAATCACAAGAATATGTCTTAAACATGTATTAATGAAAGAAGACTATTTTGCATACTCATGAGTATTGCACTATTTATTTTCATTTTTATTACATAAACAGTTTAGTTTATATAATATACATAAATAAGAAAGTATATTTTAAAGAAAACAGTTTTTTCAAGGAGCATAATAGTTAAAATTAAATGTGCACATAAGCTTTTCATATTTTAATTTTTTTATTTATTTTAAAACATACTTTTATTATAAAAAAAATGTTTGCAGCATACACACATATACAGTGGATGGCCTGTGGAACTATAATTAAACACCACACATTTACAGAGAGCTAATAGTGGGTTCTATAATATAAAATAACACTAATAAATCTCTGAGTAGTTGCGGTTGACAACTATAACACAGTGTATGCATAGAATACATGTGTATGTCACTGATACAACTATTTTTAGAGTAATTTCATATAATACAAACTTTATATTGCAAATAAAAAGACACTTGCACAAGTTTAATATTTATTTTTATTGATGTTTCAAAGAGAATTACACAGAAATACATTACAAACTCCAGATATCAAGCAATCCTCATTTTTGTCAAACTAGCAACAACAAAAAAATCATGATGTACAGTACAATAAAGAAATACAACACAGGCAATTAGACTTTATGTACAGCTTTCTGTAGCACTTATGTAGCACTATAACAAGTGTAATTAAAGAATGTCAGAAGTATTGGACTGGTAAACCAGGCTACTTTTGGCACATGATAGTTAATAAATACCCCTAGGACCCTAGGGCGCGATCCAATATACAGCACAGGTTTCGGCGCAAGCGTGGAAACCTGCGCCGCCCGTAGTTTCAGCTCGTACAGCGAGCTATCACATATACGGCGCTGGCAGTTGCTAAAGTGCCGTAAGTCAGACAAACTAGCGATGTCCAGAAATCTGCGTAAGTACAAATTTCTGGAGTCGCCAGTGACTTACGGCACTTTAGAAACTGCTGCCGCATACAAAAACTATCTAAAATATTAAATCTCCCGTTACTGTCTAACACGCCTCCCAAATATAGCCCGACACGTAAACCCCTCTATCCGCAATCCCCCCTCTCACTCCTAACAATTAATATATTAACCCCTAAACCGCCGCTCCCGGACCCCGCCGCCACCTATATTAACTGTATCACCCCCTAATGTGAGCCCCCTACACCGCCGCCACCTATATTATATATATTACCCCATAATGTGAGCTGCCTACACCGCCGCCAGCTACATTAAATGTCTAACCCCCTAATGTGAGCCCCTACCCCGCCGCCACCTATTTAAACTACATTACCCCCTAATGTGAGCCCCCTACCCCGCCGCCACCTATATTAAAATGATAACCCTCTAATGGGAGCCCCTACACCGCCGCCACTACCCCGCTGCCACCTACATTAAAATTATTAACCCCTAATCTAATCCCCCTACCCCGCTGCCAGCTATATTAAAATGATTAACCCCTAATCTAATCCCCCTACACCGCCGTTACCTATTTAAACTACATTACCCCCTAATGTGAGCCCCTACCCCGCCCCCACCTATTTAAACTACATTACCCCCTAATGTGAGCCCATACCCCGCCGCCACCTATTTAAACTACATAACCCCCTAATGTGAGCCCCTACACCGCCGCCACCTACATTAAAATTATTAACCCCTAATCTAATCCCCCTACACCGCCGCCACCAATATTAAAATGATTAACCCCTAATCTAATCCCCCTACACCGCCGCCACCTATATTAAAATGATTAACCCTTAATCTAATCCCCCTACACTGCCGCCACCTATATTAAAACGATTAACCACTAAACCTAAGACTAACCCTAACACCCCCTAACGTAATTATTATTAAAATAAATCTAAATAATATTAATAATATTAACTAAATTATTCCTATTTAAATCTAAATACTTACCTATAAAATAAACCCTAAGATAGCTACAATATAATTAATAATTACATTGTAGCTATTTTAGGGTTTATATTTATTTTACAGGTAACTTGGTATTTATTTTAACTAGGTACAATAGCTATTAAATAGTTAATAACTATTTAATAGCTACCTAGTTAAAATAATTACCAAATTACCTGTAAAATAAATCCTAACCTAAGTTACAAATACACCTACACTATCAATACATTAATTAAATAAACTACAATTATCTAAACTAAAATATAATTAAATACACTAAACTAAATTACAAAAAAAAACACTAAATTACAAAAAATAAAAAAGATTACAAGAATTTTAAGCTAATTACACCTAATCTAAGCCCCCTAATAAAATAACAAAGCCCCCCAAAATAAAAAAATGTCTCTACCCTAAACTAAATTACAAAAAGTAATCAGCTCTATTACCAGCCCTTAAAAAGGGCCTTTTTGTGGGGCATTGCCCCAAATTAATCAGCTCTTTTACCTGTAAAAAAAAAGAGCAACCCCCCCATTACAACCCACCACCCACACACCCCTACTCTAACACCCACCCTATACCCCCTTAAAAAAACCTAACTCTAACCCCCAAGTGCCGCCCCCAATGTCGCCGCAACCTACCTACATTTTTTAACCCCTAATCTGCCACCCCCAACGTCGCCACCACTATAATAAACATATTAACCCCTAAACCGCCGCACTCCCGCCTTGCAAACATTAGTTAAATATTATTAACCCCTAATCTGCCGCCCCCAACATTGCCGACACCTACCTACATTTATTAACCCCTAATCTGCCGCCCCCAAAGTCACTCGTTATTTTACAGGCAAGTTTGTATTTATTTTAACTAGGTAGAATAGTTAGTAAATAGTTATTAACTATTTAATAACTACCTAGCTAAAATAAATACAAATTTACCTGTAAAATAAAACCTAACCTAAGTTACAATTACACCTAACACTACACTATAATTAAATTATTTCCATAAATTAAATACAATTAAATACAATTAAATTATCTAAAGTACAAAAAAAACAAACACTAAATTACAGAAAATAAACAAATTACAAGATTTTTAAACTAATTACACCTAATCTAATCCCCCTAACAAAATAAAAAAGCCCCCCCAAAATAAAAAAAGCCCTACCCTACAGTAAATTACAAATAGCCCTTAAAAGGGCCTTTTGCGGGGCATTGCCCCAAAGTAATCAGCTCTTTTACCTGTAAAAAAAATTACAAATCCCCCCCCAACATTAAAACCCACCACCCACACAACCAACACTACTCTAAAACCCACCCAATACCCCCTTTAAAAAAAACTAACACTAACCCCTTGATGATCACCTTACCCGGAGAAGTCTCCATCCAAGCCGGGCGAAGTGGTCCTCCAGACGGGCAGAAGTTTTCATCCAGACGACATCTTCTATCTTCATCTATCTATCTGTCGCGGAGCGGGTCCATCTTCAAGACATCCGACGCGGAGCATCCTCTTCCTTTAAATGACGTCATCCAAGATGGCCTCCATTCAATTCCATTTGGAATTAAGTTAGAAAAAATCCTATTGGCTGATGCAATCAGCCAATAGGATTGAAGTTCAATCCTATTGGCTGATGCAAGCAGCCAATAGGATTGAGCTGGCATTCTATTGGCTGTTCCAATCAGATGTTTTAAGTTTTATTTTACACACAACTGTTAAAAACACTTACAGGATAAAAAAAAAAATAACAAGCCTGTATCCCAATATAGGGATGAGAATGAGAGAGGGTCCAGGTCCAATTTAAAAAGGGTGTCTCTGTCACACTCCAGTGTTTAGACTCCTTGATCATTCTCTGATACCAATCTGTCCTTAGGAGCCTTGTCAAGCTCCGCTCCCAATGCGTTTCGTTCGCCCTATGCAAACTTTTTCAAGAGGAATTGGTTGCAATCATTGAAACCAATTCCTCTTGAAAAAAGTTTGCATAAGGCGAACAAAACGCGCTGGGGCGGAGCTTGATGAGGCTCCTAAGGACAGATTGATATCAGAGAAGGATCAAGGCGTCTAAACACTGGAGTGTGACAGGTAAGTGTTTTTAACCGTTGTGTGTAAAATAAAACTTAAAACATCTACCTTGATGTGGGTTTGCGCTCTGTTCTTCTTGCTATATATATATATATATATATAATTTTTGAGCCCTTCCCAGTCAAACACCTTGACATATAAAATATCCATTTGAAACAAAGTGAATGTGTTTTTTTGTGGGTTGTTTATATTTTTAATTTTAAATATATAAAGTATATATTATAAGTTTTATATATATATATATATATATATATATATATATATATATATATATATATATATATATATATATATATATATATATATATATACACATACATATACATACACATACAGAGAGAAGTGCACTCACAGGAATGAACAACCAGCTCAATATCATTGTTAGCCTGTTCTATGGCGATTTACCACCTGGGTGCAACTTCTTTAAGCCCAGCAATGCTTTTCACAGAGTAGAACTTTCCTGTAGTATATCAGTCTAATCCTGTCTATTACGGTCAGTCCAGCGCCGAAATACCAGGCAATTCCACTCTGAACAAGGAACACAGCAACACCAAAGAACTAAAGAAGTTGCACCCAGGTGGTAAATCGCCATAGAACAGGCTAACAATGGTATTAATCTGGTTGTTCGTTCCTGTGAGTGCACTTCTCTCTGTGTGTATTTAGTCTCCCTATGGGAAAAAGGGGCAACCAGACGTGGACTCCTTGCTCAGTGTGCTTAGAGGAATACTGCTACACCTCACTGACGAGGCCCAATGAAGGCCGAAACGATCGTCTGGGGTTGCTGTGTTCCTTGTTCAGAGAGGAATTGCCTGGTATTTCGGCGCTGGCCTGATCGTAATAGGTGGGATCAGACTGATATACTACAGGAAAGTTCTTCTCTATGAAAAGCATTACTGGGCTAAAAGAAGTTGCACCCAGGTGGTAAATCGCCATAGAACAGGCTAACAATGGTATTGAGCTGGTTGTTCGTTCCTGTGAGTGCACTTCTCTCTGTATATATATATATATATATATATATAAATAAAAGTTTTTAATAGAGATACTTGAAATTCCTATGTTCTTCACTTAGAAGAAAAAAGAATATTTACTTCTATGTAAAGTATATCTAACTCATTTTGGGTTTAGTGCAGTTCATTGAACGTAGTGTAGGGTTAGTGCAAGAACGATAACTGTTTTTACAGCGTGCCCCATAGAAGTTAGCAAGCATAGGACTTTCATTTGAACACTAAATTTTGTACTTTCAACTTTTTATACGCACGCTAACCTGGCAGTGCTAATTTTTTTCTCTGAGCTCAGTTATTTAGTGTGCCACTTCTAATCTGCCCCAACATTTTTAATGTGATGGATGAGCTTGTTTATTTTAACACAACAGTTTAAATCTTGGCAAAAGGTTAATTAGTGGAGGTTTCATAGCAACTTTGATATTTTTTCGTCTCTATTGCAGCCAATGTTGAAAATGCTGACACACGTAAATATGCAGTACCGAATGGAAAACGTGCTCTCATTGCCAGGTCAGAAAGTAATGGATAGTCAGTTTTAACACTAAGCCAAAACTCATTTAAACATTTCTAGGGGAATTCAAGTGAAAAACAATTAAGAGTGAGTGCACCTATTGGATTTAGACAGCTCAACCCTCACCTGTTTTTTACCCCTAGGGGAATTCAAGCTCAATATTCGTGTCACTAAAATGTTCTGTATTTGTACAATGAACATTTTCTTTTCAGTCCAATCAAAATGCTCAGTTTTAAAATCTGGAAAAAAATATGAACAAAACTGATTATTCAAGCTCGTCAAATGATTGCGTATAATAGGTTGTATCAAATTGTGACTTAACAACCACAACGTACCCTCCATCCAGCTGACCACCGTAAATAAGGTGGTCTTGTCGCTGATGGCCACAAAATGTAAGCCCAATAGAAAGACCAGCGACGTACAGGGTACATCGCTGGTCCTTAAAGGGACAGTTCACCCAAAAACTTTCTCCCCTTTAAATTATTCCCAATGATCTTTTTTACTGCTAGAGTGTATTAAATTGGTTGCAAGTAGCTCCTTTACTCATATTTCAGCATTTGAAATAGCTGATTTAGCTTGTAGTTTCCCAACCTATACTGAAAGTTTTGATACTGGCGTATATGCTATTGACAAGCCTAAGTAAACACAGCCAGCAGAAGAGATTACACCCTCAGTGGGATACAGGATAGTTAAGTAATAAAATTATACGTTTCCATTGTTCTATCTATGTATTGAGCTTTGGTGTTCCAGACAAATATAAGATAAGGAAGCAAGTATGTGTACATGAAAGTGATAACATAATGAGATCTGATATTACCTGAAGCTCAACCCATTGTAATAGGCTGTGGTTTCAAAGCACAAAACCAGCTACTTCAGATACACAAATAAACCCGAAAATGCAATTTCTCAAATATTTTATACTCTGCAGTTGGTATAACAAGTCATTTAAAATACATTTATGGAAAAACAATTTTACAGTGTACTGTCCCTTTAAGGGGTTAAATTAGTTTCACTAATAAACTCATAAATAGAAGGTGATATATCAAATAAATAATTTTAGTTTCCCACAACTTGATTTTTTTTCAGAAATACTTGGATTCTATCTTCCAGTAGGAAAATAATAGTATTGTCTCCCTGCAGAGACAAATTTAATTGGTTGAGCTTACCAGATATGTCTGATAAATCAGATAACTTGCAAAGTGTGATTGTGAAAAAGGTTTTTAAAATCAGAGTTATTATCAGACAAAAATACAATTACTTCATATTTCATGTCCATTAATCATCTTAAAGTGCGTGTTGTTAAGGAAATGTGTGCAGCCACCAATCAGCAGCTAGCTCCCAGTAGTGCATTGCTGCTCCTGAGTCTACCTAGGTATGCTTTACAACAAAAGATTAAAAGAAAATTTAAAAAAATAGATAATAGAAGTATATCGATAAGTTTAAAATTGCCTGCTCTGTCTGAATCATAAAAGTTTTCTTTTGACTTTGCTGTCTCTTTAAGAGTGTTCTGTCAAAGTGTTTCACCACAAATTGATATCACAGCTTAACCAGTCATTAAGGAAAAAAGTGTGTGTGTTGAGTATATAACAATATAATATCATTGAGGTTATGCACCTGCAATTCTTATCCCAAGGCAATTCAGGAAGATCATGTGACTTCTAGAAAGCTTTCCTATTAAGTCATGGGCCCAAAGGCAATGATTCAAACCAAACATGGATCACCACAGTCAATACCTTATTGTTAATTATTAAGACTTTAATTTATTATTGCTTTATAACATTTATACACACTATCACCTTTCTGTGTGAAAATCATTGTATGTAATCAACCTTTAAAATTGAGTCTTTGATACAGTCCCCCTCAAGCAGTATAGGTATAACAAAAATAACTGCTTTTAACAGGTCACCTGTGGAGACAATTTTTTTTTATCAGCAGACAAGTGAGTGTCTAAACTAAATGTAGCATTTTTATGTTTTTAAAAAAGTGAATTGAGCATGCATGAATTTTGAGCAAATGTAAACCTGTAAAAAATCAGTATCCTCTCAGAGAAACATCAATTTAGGCTTGGTTTATTTTTAATTGCTTTTACACAAAGGTATCACTTTTAGAGTGTGTCAAAGATGGTTCTACAATATTATTATTTTGAAGTGATCTGTCTGAACTATGACCACATTGTAAACTGTTTATAAAATATAGGCCGTGCATAATTTAATTAGGGTCAAGCATCCTTTAAAAAACATAGAAGACAGGCGAAATTGAGGTGTTAAAGAGACATTTAATTTTTTTAAATATATTTATTGCATGCATCTGTAGTTAAAGCATCATTGCTAAAGACATGCATACAAAATAGATCATAAGTAAGTCACTAAAGTGGAGTCAATATAAAAAAATTATAGTGACCCCATACGTTTCTTGGTGACCCAATTTTAGGTTTGATAACCTGTGATATAAACAATATATAGTATATAATTTGGAACCAAATGTACTCACACAGGCCACCCAAAAGATTGGATCCGAAAATGTCACATACATACAATTGGGATCACCTCAAAGGCATCAACTTTAAGGAATAATAGTCACAGTACAATCGTGCTATATGACAATTAACAACAGGATAAATGCATCCAAAATAAAAGAAAATCACATATAATAATCATAATTAAAAACATATATGCACATATATAAAATGGCTACACAAAATGTGTCCAAAGGAAAAAAAATGAATGATTATATTGTTTCATATGGTGTCCAAAATATTCAGTGTATCCAAAATATTCAGTGACGATCCTTAATAGATCTTCAAATAATATGTTTGTGCCCAAAATCACCTAAAAAATTAATATAAACAACAGGCATCCCAACATGCAAAAACTCATTTCAGGGAGGTGGCTTCATCGGCTACTGCACCCCCGCCCTGGTTATATACTGGACACCTGGAAACCCTAAATAAGATAGAGACAATGGGGCAAATTTATTAAGCCCTGTATGGAGCTTGATGCCCCGTGTTTCCAGCGAGCCTTCAGGCTCGCCGTAAACAGAAGTTACTCCATAACTTGTCCACCTGCTCTGAGGCGACGGACAGAAATCAAACCGATCGAATACGATTGGCCACAAATCTGCAGGGGGCGGTATTGCACCAGCAGTTCACAAGAACTGCTGGTGCAATGATGTCAGCATATATCGATGTGCAGCGGACATGATATGCTACTTCATATCATGTCCGCTCGCACATTGTTAAATATGCCCCTTATCATTAAAGTAGCTTCCCACTAAACTCACATTTAAAAAAAAGTAGCTTTATTGCACAACCACAAACAACAAACCTATTTTCCAGTGATCGTACGCTTGTTGAATGCTCAAATATTTTAGAATACGAAGTTTAATTACATGCAGTAAATAAGGTAGTATTTGTGTTTTATTTTATTAAAATCAGTGGGAGCTTTTTTGTTACTGATGCATGCTTTGAGGGTTCCATAGTGTCCCAGAACATAACAGCAACTAAAGGCATTCCTTAAAGAAACACTGTTTCTGGATTTGGGCCACATTGGATCATGTTACTTGTAGTTTCAGGGAGATTGCATTTCATTTGCGGGCGTCAGGGAGGGAGCCGCTATTACAAGGAGAGAGACTCCCTGAACTTCAGGGAGAGTTGGGATGTCTGGCTTAACCAAAAAAAAAATCCCAGTCCATAAAAAAAAGCTTACCAGACCAAAATTAAGTTTTAGTATAAGAGAAAACTCAAGCAAGATCTACATGTTTTGGCCTTAAAAAGAGCCTTTCTCAAAACTGATATTTGCTCTAAAAAGCTTTGCTTAAATAAAGAATATTAGCCAAGTATGTTGAGGTTCCGGGAGTGGATTAACCGCCAAAAGCATATCACTTTTTTTTTTTTTTTTCCTTCTCTTCTTTTTTCCCAACAAGCTTTATTTCAGATCAAAAGAAAGGTGTACAGAGTTTACATGAGCCGTATCAACAAACCGGCTTGCAACAAGGCATATAAAAGACGATTACAAAATAAACGGAGGGACTCTTAATCATAGTCCTCTACGTTCAAGTCAGCAAAGCCTAGATACAATACACCATTAAATTTCGATGAGTTCAAAAGTCTGCTGGTGTTTTTTCATTTAAACAAAATAACAGTAAATTATGATGATTAGCCAAACGAAAAATCAAAGAAGAATGAAAAAAAGGGAGGAGTAGAGAAAAAAAAAAAAAAGAAGAGAAAAAAGAAACTTCAAACATTAAACATTGCTGCGCAGCAGGAGGCTCACACCAGATAAGATTGCGCCAATTATTGAACAACAGTTTGTGCAGGAAAATCTATCCAGGAAAGCTTTTGCCCAATATGCAGAACAAGTGTAACTATCACTATCATTGTCAGGGACTTTATTGCACTTTTATTGTAACTTTTGAGCTTAAGTCAGGGTAGGTGTTATTACTGGGTCGGAGGGTTGGGGTAATGGCTCAACGTCTGAGTGGGTATAGGTCTCCCAGTAAAACAGCATAGAGCAGTAGAAATCTAGTCTGTTGGTTTTGTGATAGTGGAATTTTTCTAGGGATAATAGATGCGTGACGTTGTGCCTCCACTCGGGCATAGAGGGTATGACGCATTGTTTCCATAGTCTGGGGATTAATTGCTTAGCACTGCTAAGCATGATGTAAAGCAGAACAGTTTTGTATCTGCATTTAATCCTGGGTGGTTTATTAAATAACATCGTCCAGGGGTCCATGGGAATAGATTGTGTGAGAACTTTTTGAATCTCCCCATGAACGGCCTTCCAGAACGGTTGGAGCAGAGGGCAATCCCACCAAATATGACTAAGAGTACCGGGATGTTTACAGCCTCTCCAGCAAAGGGGGTCAGTCCGTGGATAAATCTTAGCTAGCCTGTTGGGGTATAAGTACCACCTCCCTAATAGTTTCATATTGGTTTCTGTGATGCTCATTGATGAGGGTGCCTTACCCATTTGTTGGAATATAACCTCCCAAGTTTTTGGCGGGACAGACTGAACCAACTCTGCTTCCCAGGCTTTGGTGTAGGACTGTAGACTCTTAGAGTGATTTACGAGTAAAATTTTATACGTTGCAGAGAGTATGCCCCTTGACATTTGTGGGGACCAGCAGAGTGCCTCAAAAGGATTTAAACTGTGGACAAGGTTAGACTTGTTTTTATGGCTTGAGAGGAAGTGGGAGAGTTGGAGGTACTCCAGCCATCTAGCAAAGAAAGGTATACCCCTATCTGCTATCGCAGCTTTAGACAATATAGTTCCACTCTCTATAACCTGACAGCAAGGAAGGCCAGTTGAAATCATATAAGAATCCCCTATCCAGCTGTGTTTCAATGGTGGGAAATCATCATTATAAAGTAGGGGGGTCAGTGGGGAGGGGATTGATGAAATCCCCCTCTGATGATTAGTTAGGCTATCCCATGTGGAGAGCGTATCTGACACTAGGGTAGGTGAGAGTGGTGATCTATTTCTATGGTGCCTGGGGATCCAGCAGAGTGCCCCCAAGCTTTTAATACCCTCTAAATCGTGTTCAAGTTTCACCCATTCCTTATCTTTTATATTTTTACACCAGTCTACTATTCTAGTCAGTTGCGCTGCTTGGTGATAGTATAGGAGGTTGGGTACTCCCAGGCCTCCTCTGTCTCTATTTCTATAAAGTATGGACTTAGACATTCTGGGATGCTTGTGTGCCCAAGTGAAATCATTCACAAGTGCCTGTGCGGCTCTTATATATTGGAGGGGTAGTTGTATGGGAACAGTTTGAAATAGGTAAAGAAAGCTGGGTAGAATACTCATTTTAAAAGCCTGAATCCTGCCCAGCCATGAGAGACTTTTACTCCGCCATGTCAGCAGGTCCGAACTAATGTTTTTAAGTAAGCTCTGGAAATTCCTTTGGAGAAGGGAATCCTTAGAAAGCGAGATCTGTATCCCTAGGTATTTTATGGAGTCCTGTTTCTGTGTAAAGTGGAATTGTGAAGCAATCTGGTGGGCTGTTTGCCCAGTGATCCCCACTCCTAGGAATTCAGATTTGGACATGTTAATTTTAAAATTTGATAGATTGCTATATTGTTTAATGGCCGGCATTAGTGCGGTAAGAGATTGTATAGGGGAGGTAATTGAGAACAGCACATCATCGGCATAAAGGGTAGTTTTGTATTGTGTGTCTGCGATTTGGATGCCATGTATTTTATCATCCTCTCGGACCCTGGCTGCTAGCACTTCCATTGCAAGGATAAAAAGTAGGGGGGAAAGGGGACAACCCTGCCTCATGCCATTCTTTATGGGAAGGGGGTCTGACAAGGTATCATTCAGCTTAATACGGGCCTTCGGGGTGTTATAGAGAGCAAATATCTTCCCTATCAGGACCTCCCCCATACCAAACCTTTCCAGGGTGGACCTCAAGAATAGCCAGTCCAGCCTGTCAAAGGCCTTCTCGGCATCTATTGCTAAATAGATAGAGGGTATGTTGTGAGTTTGTGAATATTCTACCAGGTTAAGAACCTTGAGCATATTGTCCCTTGCCTCTCTATTAGGCACAAAACCAACTTGGTTGAGGTGTATCAGTAGCGGTAAGAACTTATTGATTCTAATGGCTATCAATTTCACATAAAGTTTTACATCGACGTTTAATAGTGATATAGGACGAAAATTGGATGGGGTGTCAGGAGGCTTGCCAGGCTTAGGGATAACAGCGATATGGGCTTCTAGTATGGTGGGGAGGAAGGGATGGTCATTATCTGTGGCGTTGAATAAGGTGCATAGATGAGGGAGGAGAATTGGTGCGAATTTCTTATAATATGCTACGGTAAAACCGTCCGGGCCTGGGCTTTTGCCCATAGGGAGCTGTTTAAGTGCAGCAGATATTTCCATTGTTGAGAAAGGAGCTTCCAGCTCCTCCACCTGCGCGGTGGTAAGTTGGGGGAGAGGTGTATTTAGTAAATATGCTTTTATGGCGCTTACTCTATCGCTGGGCGAGATAGGCTTTGGTAAATTATATAATTCAGAATAGTACGTCCGAAATTGAGTGAGAATCTCAGGCGTAGTGTTCACTTTTTGTTGTGTAGGGGTACGAACCTCGTGTATGAAGGATTTTAACTTTTTCAGTTTGAGGGAGCGGGCCAAAAGTTTGCCAGCTCGGTTGCTCTCAAAGTGAAATTTCTGCTTAGTTTTTAAGGCCAAGACATTTGCCTCCTGCAAAAGTTGGTTGTGTACTGTCTTTCTTGCCTTTTCTAGGTCTGCGAGAATTTGTGGGGAACTGGGGGCACATTTGTGTTCATATTCTAGTTTAGATAACAGTTCAGTAGAGGTTTTATATAATGAACGCGCTTTCTGTCTAATCTGGGCTTTGTATTTTATGAATTCCCCTCTGATAAAACATTTGTGAGCTTCCCACACAATCCGGGAGTCTGTCTCGGGTAAGTAGTTGAACTGGAAGTACTCGGGGAGAAGTTTTTCTATCTTGTCTTTAAAGTCGGGAAAATTTAGTAAGCTGTCGTCCAGCCTCCAGAGGAAGGTGGATTTAGGGACTGAGGGCCACTGGAGCTGTATGAGGACTGCAGAGTGGTCTGACCAAACGGTGTGAGAGAGCCGGGAAGAGAGGACATAGGCTAAGCCATTCTGGTTTGTTATGGGATAGTCGATTCTGCTATAGGAGCGATGGGGAGCCGAGAAGAAGGTATAATCCCTCTTTCCCGGATTTTTAAATCTCCAAACGTCAAACAGTGTCTGCTCTAGCATTATCCGCCATAGGTGCTTGGTTGTATACTTTGAGATTGAAGGTCGGGGGTTTGTGGTATCAAGGTTCGGTTGCAAAGGAATATTGAAGTCACCCACTATGTAAAGGGCCCCAATCCCATGGTCTAATACTTGAGTAAGGCATTTTTTTAAGAAAGGGAGCTGTCTAGTATTTGGAGAGTACATACTGACCAAAGTTACAGGGGAGCCATAAGCCTGTGACACACAAAAATCTGCCTTCGGAGTCTGTGTACGTTTGTATGGGGGCGAAGGGTAAATGTTTGCTCAAGAGGATACCGACACCGTTACGTTTATGATCATAAGAGCTATGAAAACATTGTGTATAGTATCCCCCAAAGTAACCTGGTTCTTTGCTCTTTAAAAAATGAGTCTCCTGTAAAAAGATTATATCGCCTCCCTTCCTACGGAGGTCTCGCATGGCTAGAGAGCGTTTTTGGGCTGAGTTAAGACCCCTGGCATTTTGACTAAGCAATGTTCAAAAGCATATCACTTTAATGAATAAAGGTCTGGTAGCAAATTTGCTACCTGTTTATCCTGTTGTTAATTGTCGTATATAACGATTGTACTGTGACTATTGTTCATTAAAGTTGATGTCAATATTGCATTCACACTAGCCTTTGAGGTGCTCCTAATTGTGGGCCAGATTACTTGTGGGCCAAGTGTCATGCTAAATATATTTTTATCTCTCACGCTAACACCGCTAAAAGTTAAATTTTAATGCACAGGTATTAAAAGTTGAAAGTAAAAAGTTAGTACGTGAGCCAAACCTGATGCACTCTAGCTTCAGGACTTCGGATATTGTGTCTGCGTTAACTGTGATTGTAAAGTTGAAGGATTTAAAGCCCAGTATAAAGGGACAGTCTACACCAGAATTTTTATTGTGTTAAAAGATAATCATTTTATTACCCATTCCCCAGTTTTGCATAACCAACACGGTTAAATTAATATACTTTTTAGCTCTGTAATTACCTTGTATCTAAGCCTCTGCAGACTGCCCCCTTATTTCAGTGCTTTTGACAGACATGCAGTTTAGCCAATCAGTGCAGACTCCTAAATAACTCCACGGGAGTTAGCACAATGTTATCTGTATGACACACATGAACTACCCCTGTCTAACTGTGAAAAACTTTCAAAATGCTCTGAGCTAAGAGGCTGTTTTCAACTGTTTATAACTGTTTAGAAATCAGTTTGAGCCTACCTAAGATGATAAAAGTAAATTGGAAAGTTGTTTAAAATTGCATGCCCTATCTGAATCATAAAAGTTTAATTTTGACTAGACTGTCCCTTTTAAAACACTCTTAAAAACATGGGCACTTTAAAGGGATAGGAAACCCTAACATTTTCTTTCATGATTTGGATAGAACATACAATTTTAAACAACTTTACAGTATACTTCTATTATAAAATTTGCTTCATTATCTTGTTATCCTTTGCTGAAGGAACATCATTGCACTGCTGGCAGCTAGCTGAACATGTCTAGTAAGCCAATCACAGGAGACAAATGTGTGCAAGCACCAATCAGCAACTAGCTCCCACTAGTGTAGGATATGTTCGTATTCTTTTTCAACAAGGAATACCAAGAAAAAGAAGCACATTTGAAAATAGAAGTTAATTTAAAAGTGTCTTAAAATTACACGTTCTATCTGCTTTATGCAAGTTTAATTTTGACTTTCCTATCCCTTTAAGTCATTAAAGTTTACAATAACGCTTCTTTTTTAAAATACTTACCTTTTTGTTACGGTAAACTTACTGACGAACCTCGGCCAACATCTCCTTCAGTATTTAGCATATCGATGCTGATCTGATTTCCTCCAATCATTGTGTGCCTCATGAGCTGGACGCCAAACGGGACACACAACTATTGAAGGATGCCGGATTCGTCATCGATCTGCTCAATACTTAAGGAGATGCGGAAGATCGGGGTAAGTTAACCGTAACAAAACTAAGGCCTAGATTTGGAGTTCGGCGGTAGCCGTCAAAACCAGCGTTAGAGGCTCCTAACGCTGGTTTTGGCCGCCCGCTGGTATTTGGAGTCACTCAAAATAGGGTCTAACGCTCACTTTTCAGCCGCGACTTTTCCATACCGCAGATCCCCCTACGCCAATTGCGTATCCTATCTTTTCAATGGGATCTTCCTAACGCCGGTATTTAGAGTCGTTTCTGAAGTGAGCGTTAGAGCTCTAACGACAAAACTCCAGCCGCCTGAAAATAGCAGGAGTTAAGAGCTTTCTGGCTAACGCCGGTTCATAAAGCTCTTAACTACTGTACCCTAAAGTACACTAACACCCATAAACTACCTATGTACCCCTAAACCGATCTTCCTACCTTGTCTTCACCATCCAGGTATCACCGATCCGTCCTGGCTCCAACATCTTCATCCAACCCAAGCGGGGGTTGGCGATCCATCATCCGGTGGCTGAAGAGGTCCAGAAGAGGCTCCAAAGTCTTCCTCCTATCCGGCAAGAAGAGGACATCCGGACCGGCAAACATCTTCTCCAAGCGGCATCTTCGATCTTCTTCCATCCGGTGCGGAGCGGGTCCATCTTGAAGCAGGCGACGCGGATCCATCCTCTTCTTCCGTTGTCTCCCGACGAATGACGGTTCCTTAAAGGGACGTCATCCAAGATGGCGTCCCTCGAATTCCGATTGGCTGATAGGATTCTATCAGCCAATCGGAATTAAGGTAGGAATTTTCTGATTGGCTGATGGAATCAGCCAATCAGAATCAAGTTCAATCCGATTGGCTGATCCAATCAGCCAATCAGATTGAGCTTGCATTCTATTGGCTGTTCCGATCAATCGGAATTAAGGTAGGAATTTTCTGATTGGCTGATGGAATCAGCCAATCAGAATCAAGTTCAATCCGATTGGCTGATCCAATCAGCCAATCAGATTGAGCTCGCATTCTATTGGCTGTTCCGATCAGCCAATAGAATGTGAGCTCAATCTGATTGGCTGATTGGATCAGCCAATCGGATTGAACTTGATTCTGATTGGCTGATTCCATCAGCCAATCAGAAAATTCCTACCTTAATTCCGATTGGCTGATAGAATCCTATCAGCCAATCGGAATTCGAGGGACGCCATCTTGGATGACGTCCCTTTAAGGAACCGTCATTCGTCGGGAGACAACGGAAGAAGAGGATGGATCCGCGTCGCCTGCTTCAAGATGGACCCGCTCCGCACCGGATGGAAGAAGATCGAAGATGCCGCTTGGAGAAGATGTTTGCCGGTCCGGATGTCCTCTTCTTGCCGGATAGGAGGAAGACTTTGGAGCCTCTTCTGGACCTCTTCAGCCACCGGATGATGGATCGCCAACCCCCGCTTGGGTTGGATGAAGATGTTGGAGCCAGGACGGATCGGTGATACCTGGATGGTGAAGACAAGGTAGGAAGATCTTCAGGGGCTTAGTGTTAGGTTTCTTTAAGGGGGGTTTGGGTTAGATTAGGGGTATGTGGGTGGTGGGTTGTAATGTTGGGGGGGGTATGGTATGTTTTTTTTTACAGGCAAAAGAGCTGAAATTCTTGGGGCATGCCCCGCAAAGGGCCCTGTTCAGGGCTGGTAAGGTAAAAGAGCTTGTAACTTTTTTAATTTAGAATAGGGTAGGGAATTTTATATTTTGGGGGGCTTTGTTATTTTATTAGGGGGCTTAGAGTAGGTGTAATTAGTTTAAAATTGTTGTAATATTTTTCTTATGTTTGTAAATATTTTTTTATTTTTTGTAACTTAGTTCTTTTTTATTTTTTGTACTTTAGCTATTTTATTTAATTGTATTTATTTGTAGCAATTGTGTTTAATTAATTTATTGATAGTGTAGTGTTAGGTTAATTGTAGGTAATTGTAGGTAGTTTATTTAATTAATTTATTGATAGGGTAGTGTTAGGTTTAATTATATCTTAGGTTAGGATTTATTTTACAGGTAAATTTGTTATTATTTTAACTAGGTAACTATTAAATAGTTATTAACTATTTAATAGCTATTGTACCTGGTTAAAATAATTACAAAGTTGCCTGTAAAATAAATATTAATCCTAAAATAGCTATAATATAATTATAATTTATATTGTAGCTATATTAGGATTTATTTTACAGGTAAGTATTTAGCTTTAAATAGGAATAAGTTATTTAATAAGAGTTAATTTATTTCGTTAGATGTAAATTATATTTAACTTAGGGGGGTGTTAGTGTTAGGGTTAGACTTAGCTTTAGGGGTTAATACATTTATTAGAATAGCGGTGAGCTCCGGTCGGCAGATTAGGGGTTAATAATTGAAGTTAGGTGTCGGCGATGTTAGGGAGGGCAGATTAGGGGTTAATACTATTTATGATAGGGTTAGTGAGGCGGATTAGGGGTTAATAACTTTATTATAGTAGCGGTGCGGTCCGCTCGGCAGATTAGGGGTTAATAAGTGTAGGTAGCTGGCGGCGACGTTGTGGGGGGCAGATTAGGGGTTAATAAATATAATATAGGGGTCGGCGATGTTAGGGGCAGAAGATTAGGGGTACATAGGGATAATGTAAGTAGCGGCGGTTTACGGAGCGGCAGATTAGGGGTTAAAAAAAATATGCAGGGGTCAGCGATAGCGGGGGCGACAGATTAGAGGTTAATAAGTGTAAGGTTAGGGGTGTTTAGACTCGGGGTTCATGTTAGAGTGTTAGGTGCAGACGTAGGAAGTGTTTCCCCATAGAAAACAATGGGGCTGCGTTAGGAGCTGAACGCTGCTTTTTTGCAGGTGTTTTTTTCAGCTCAAACAGTCCCATTGTTTCCTATGGGAGAATCGTGCACGAGCACGTTTTTGAGGCTGGCCGCGCCTGTAAGCAACTCTGGTATCGAGAGTTGCATTTGCGGTAAAAATGCTCTACGCTCCTTTTTTGGAGCCTAACGCAGCATTTGTTTGAACTCTCGATACCAGAGTTAATTTTATGGTGCGGCCAGAAAAAAAACCCGCGGAGCGTTAACAGCCCTTCTACCGCCAAACTCCAAATCTAGGCCTAAGTATTTTAAAAAAAGAAGCGTAATTGTATAGTTTAATGACTTAAAGTGCCCATGTTTTTAAGAGTATTTTTAAATTCTGGGATTTCAATCGATCAACTTTACAATCACTTTAATAGACTTCAAACATTCTAATGTTCTTCACATAGAAGAAAAGGTTCTTTTTATTTTTAAATATATATATATATATATATATATATATATATATATATATATATATATATTTTAAGGGGTTAAAATTGAATAATTCATTTCTTTCAAGTCAAACACTTGTGTATATAGACACCATATACCTTATAACCCTTATAGATTTTTATTAATATTTATATGAAATGTTTGTTATCAGAAACTTGATATATGAGTGTAACACTTTTATTTAATGTATTTATGTTGTACTTGCTGGACATTTTTTTTTAACCCTTATACTTTACACAAGGGGGCTGATTTATCAAGGACCGAATGGCCCCCGATGCCCCTGTTTCCGCGCAAGCCTTCAGGCTCGCCGGAAACAGCAGTTATGAAGCAGCTGCTCCATAACTGGTCCGCTGCCTTTGAGGCTGCGGTCTGCAATCCGCCCGATCCTATACGATCGGGCTGATTGACACCCCCTGCTAGCGGACGCAAATTTGCAGGGGGCAGCAGTGCACAAGCAGTTCACCACAACTGCTTGTGCAATGTTAAATGCCGACAGCGTATATTTTATTTTAAAAACATTTAAAATATGTTTTTAATGAGTAAAAGTTCTTTCCTTAAACATGTACGTTATAATTGATTGGCTGTAAATGAACAGATCATGATTTGTAGTGCATCACCCTAAGTTAAACAGCTCTTTTACCTAAAAATGTACTAATTACCTCCGAAAAAAACCTAAGCTACCCATTTACCCTAAAGGGGAATTTTTTGGACAGCTCTTTTGCGCCCATAAAAATACATAAATACCTAATCTAAAAAAAAAAAACACCCCAAAAAATAAAAAAAAAGTCTAACCCCGAAATAGGTACTCAAAGTTTCTGAAGCCCGGTGGCACTGGTCTTCCTCCAGGCTGTGAAGGTCTTCATACATTTTCTATCTTTATCCGGAGCGAAGGCGGCATGGAGCAGAGGTGATCCCGGAGCAGAGGTGACCATGCAGCAAGACTGGAGGTCACAGAGCAGGAACGGCTGTCACGAAGCAGGACCGGCATTGAGGATCCACTTCATGCGGTTGCCGCTGCATACTGAATATTGAATGCAAGGTACCCCATTTAGGTACCTTGCATTCCTATTGGCTGAAATTTTGAAATCAGCCAATAGGATGAGAGCTGCTGAAATCCTATTGGCTGTACCGGTCCTGCTCTAATTTTCTGTTATATTAGTGTTGATTATATTTGGCAATTTAGGGGGTTTTAGGTTAGAGGTGGGGGGGTTAGGAGTTGGGTAGTTAAGTAGTGTAGGGGTAGTTTGCGTTGGTGGGTTGTGACGGTGTAGGGTTTAATAGGTTTGTGGGTATTGGCAGTATAGGGGTTAAGTAGAGTAGGGGGTGTTTGCAGTGAGCTATTGGCGGTATAGGGGTTAATAGGTTAGGGGTATTCGCAGTATAGGGGTTAAGTAGTGTAGGGGTGTTTGCAGTGGGCTATTGGTGGTATAGGGATTAATAGGTTAGGAAGTTTCTTGTGGTGGGCTATTAGAGGTATACGGGTTAATAGGTTAGGATGATAATTGCCTTGGGCTATTGGCGGTATAGGGGTTAGGAAGATAATTGCGGTGGGATATTGGCGGTTTAGTTAGTGCAGGGTTAGTTTGTGGTGGGGGGTTATGTTGGCTTAGGGGTACATAAGTATAGTTATTAGGTTGTATGCAATATATTTAAGAGGGATCCTTTACTTTACATCGCCAATGACGATGCTGCTTTGAATATTTTACCAGTATCGGCACCTATTGAAATGTATAGTAAAACACCTATCTGATGTTGCCTTTAAAGAGTAATGTTGGCACTTTTTTATATTCTGCCAGCATTTTTGACATCACATCGGATACCTTTTGAATATATCGCAGCCTTGCAGCACTTTTGGTCATCGAGGCCTTATTGTTTTCAAGGTAATGCTAGTGCAGTAACAATTTTACAGTGTGATTTTTTGATTGTAACATCACTATGGCTAAAACGAGAATGGATAACTGAGACCTGGATGACACGTGACAAATAACCTCATGCAAAGAATAATGGCACAATCAAATATTACAAATGGATGCTTAAATATTTTAGCCAAAGAATCTTAACATAGTCCAAAAACACTGCTGTAAAATGTAACGCTTTTTAAAACCTGAAGTAAACTTTTATTTTTAAATGGACACTGAACCCTAATTTTTTTTTCGTGATTCAGATAGAGCATGACATTTTAATCAAATTTCTAATTTACTCCTATTATCAAATTTTCTTCATTCTCTTGGTATCTTTATTTGAAATGCAAGAATGTAAGTTTAGATGCCGGCCCATTTTTGGTGAACAACCTGGGTTGTCCTTGCTGATTGGTGGATAAATTCATCCACCAATAAAAAAGTGCTGTTCAGAGTTCTAAACTCAAAAAAAGCTTAGATGCCTTCTTTTTCAAATAAAGATAGTAAGAGAACGAAGAAAAATTGATAATAGGAGTAAATTAGAAAGTTGCTTAAAATTGCATGCTCTATCTGAATCACAAAATAAATATTTTTTTTTAACAGACCCTCTGCTTAGTGCACCATTGTTTTAATGCTTGAGCAATATCTGATATGAATTTTACCATGTGCCCCCATAGAAGTCTATTATGCGATGGATTTAGAGCTCCCTACACTAACGCTTGAGTGTTAAAAAATAACTTTAGCCATACGAGTGCTAGGGCACTCCAGCCCTAAATGCCATAATTTCAATTAGCCATAATTTAATACCCAACAAATTAGGCATAAATACATTCTAAATGATTGAGTTTCCTATAGCCAATGCAGTCAAAAGTTTATTATTTAAGTATAAATTTATGATCAAATAAATTAAGATGAATGAATGTACTCGCATGGAAGACTAAAAGGATATACATAATTCAATATCGCATTGCTATTAGTAAAAGTATACTTTAGCATGAATCCTAAAGGGACATTTATGCCATTTTTTAATTGTGGAATCTAGAAGACTGCGTTTTACAATGAACTTCATGTTTTTGTTGTTAGTTGTTTTTTTTTTTTTTTTTTTGGGGGGGGGGGGGGGGGTGTATTATTGGATTGCCCTGTGCTGAAAAAGCTGCTTTTTGTTTTAATCCATGTGTCTATCAATAGAGCTGTGTAATTTGTCCTTTTCAGCCAGTAAGCAAACTGTACTTAGGAAGCACAATCACTTCCTCTTGGTTTCGCAATTGTTCTATACCGTTTTAACTTAACCTATTTGATCCAAAAAAAAAAAATGATTACATATTTAATTGCTGTCCTTTGATGGTTTATTTTTAATATTAAGTCATTGTAACTCTAGATTTAAAATAATAATAATAAAAAAAACAAATAATAATCTATGAGCAAAAGACTAATTTTATCTAAAATATGAGAGTTAAGAAGAAATAATGTAAAACAGAGTTTTTTTATGCAACAAGTAAGACACAAAGTAAACATTTTAATCATATGAAATATATTTCCTAGAATCTAGAGTGTATATGACTATACTGTTTATTTATTTATTCATTACCACTTAGAACGGATGTGGTTAGTTTACAATTAGTATAATTATGGATAAATCTTGCTTTGAATTAACAATTTATCAAACTAATGAAAACAGTTTTATTGCTTCTCTTAATGCTGGATTCTCATTTACTGTACACTCTATGCTCTGTAAATGTACCTAGGCAGTAAACTTTTAGTTCATTATTTTTAGCTGTAAAACAAATACAGAGTCATTTGATTCTGGTTCACAGATCTTGAAAGCTCTTAATCTTTCTACAAGTTGATCTTGTCTTTGCCCTAGACATCTGCATAACTGGTGCATATTTGAAGATATATAAATTCTACTTCTCGCTAGTTTGGAATGTCTATAATTAACTTTTTTCTCCACTGCCAGCTCATCACAATCACCAGCAATCGTTATTCACATAGAGATAGACTAGGGAGGGAGGGGATTGGAGTTACAAAACTTAATTTAATCACTGAGACCTATGCTCAATTTAACACATACAAGAGCTCGGGATGGGGTCCCTGTGCATTGGGAGTGCAGTCACTGGAGCGCTCTTGTAAAGAATTAATTGTGGCTGACAATGTGTAAACAGTGCAGCTGAATAGAGAATGCAGGTGTGAGACACCAAGGCCATCCTGAGAATTTGTTCACACGAATTTCAACTCCTTCACTGCTGACCTGCTCCCTAAAACGTGATTAGTGTCGGCATCAGGAAACCGTTGAGGGTGTGAAAAGTTGGCACATATTAACTAACCCTGGGGAGAGTGAAACAGAGGCTGCGAAAAAAGGAAACTTGCTCAAAGAACTTGTTCATGCAATATAGATGCTTGGCCTAATGGACTGCGGGAGTTTTCATCTGGAGTTTACTTATATTAATACAAGTTTACATTTAAAGGGACATTAAACACTAAATAAATGCTAGATAGAATGATGCATTCACAGAAAGGATTAATCTGAGAATAACATGTAGATGTATTTTTTAAAGTTTCATTAGCTGTTTAAATATTGAACTAAGTGTAAAGTTTTAGGGGTCAATTTATCAAAGCCTCAACTGATAATATGCTTGAATTCCGCTTCATATTTGTCACAAGATTGATCCGCCGTAGTTATCAAAGCATCAAGATTGGCAAATGTTGAAATTTGTGACGCAAAATACGATTCCGCAATCTCAATCCGACGCAGATCGATGCTTACGTAATTACAGATGTTTTGAATTCACATCGACTCTATTTGACACTTTTAACATTTAACAGGTACGCTCACGTGTATTCCGATGTAGCGTACCTAGTTTTCAATCCGCCACCCTTGAGGTCACGGACATTAAAGGGACATTAAACACTAAATAAATGCTAGATAGAATGATGCATTCACAGAAAGGATTAATCTGAGAATAACATGTAGATGTATTTTTTAAAGTTTCATTAGCTGTTTAAATATTGAACTAAGTGTAAAGTTTTAGGGGTCAATTTATCAAAGCCTCAACTGATAATATGCTTGAATTCCGCTTCATATTTGTCACAAGATTGATCCGCCGTAGTTATCAAAGCATCAAGATTGGCAAATGTTGAAATTTGTGACGCAAAATACGATTCCGCAATCTCAATCCGACGCAGATCGATGCTTACGTAATTACAGATGTTTTGAATTCACATCGACTCTATTTGACACTTTTAACATTTAACAGGTACGCTCACGTGTATTCCGATGTAGCGTACCTAGTTTTCAATCCGCCACCCTTGAGGTCACGGATGCCATAGAACTCAATCGGAGTCTGAAAACACAGAAAGCTTATGTTCGATGCTGCAAGAGAATGAAGTATATAACATAATAAAAGTAAATTAGAAACTATTAAAATTGTATACCCTTTCTAAATCAAACAATATTATTGCTCCACATTTGGTTTACTAGTAGATATAGGGATACAAATGAAAGACATTACTACTTATGGATTATGCTACAAATTTGTCTCTCATTACAAAGCAAGGGGACAATATTTCTACAAATTTGTTGAAAAGTTTTGCCCCAAACTTGTTGCACTAATAGATATAAAAATTAAATAAATACACAGCATAATATAGCTAACTTCCTTTTTATTTTTGGTGAAAAATCGATGTGCACCATATTCTTTCAAACCCACATCAAGTTTCTATCCTATACATAGTAGGGGAGGAATAATCAAAACATTCTTCAATTGAATAGAGAAAGATCTTATAAGTTTAAAATCTACTGAATATTCTGCTGAACATAATCTAAGTAAGAAAGAGAAGATAAAGCCCTAAAACAATTACACAGACATTGTAATAAAAAAAATGCGGATAAGGGAGGTACGGTGGTTGTTTGCAAGAAATCCACCTATATTGAAGATGCCCTAAGACAACTTACTAATACAGATAACTACACAGTATTGCCAAAGGATCCAACTAGTATTTTTAAAAAGGATTTAAATCAAATTTTGGATGATGGTAAAGAACAGGGGTTTCTGGATGCTAAGACAGTAGAATATGTCAATGTGGAGAATCCTAGAGTACCCGTTCCACCATTTACCCAAAGTTCATAAAACGCTAACTCAGGTACAAGGTCGTCCTATAGTAAGTGGGATAGGTTCATTATTGGAACACCTGTCCCAATGGCTGGACACTATGCTACAACCACTTGTAACTTCCTTACCATCATATATTAAAGACACCAAACATGTTCTAAATATAATGGAGAAAGTTCAGTGGGAAGAAACATATAGTTGGGTAACCGTTGATGCTGTCTCCCTCTATTTGTCCATTCCCCACGAGAAAGGACTGAAGGCAAAAGCATTTTTTCTTAGAAACTATACTGACTATTCAGGAGAATTTCAAGATTATGTGCTAAAAATCAACAAATTTTTACTAACTCAACTTTTTTTGAGTTTCAGGCGGTTTTCTTTCTCCAGAGATGTGGAACGTCGATGATGGCAAAATTTGCCCCATCATACGCCAACCTATTTTTAGGTTGGTGGGAATTTTTCCACATCTTTGGAGATAGAAACCCCTATACTAAATACATTTGCAAGTACGGGAGGTACATTGACGACCTTCTGTTTATATGGAGTGGTCCCCAATTGGATGTTGTAAAATTTGTAGATCATTTGAATTCCAATATAATTGGCCTCAAATTTACATATGAATGTCACACTAGGGAGATCAATTATTTGGATCTCACTTTGGTTGGATCTGAAACGGGAACAATTCAGACAAAAGTCTATAGAAAACCAATCAGTGGTAATTCCCTGCTTCATGGTAAGAGCTGTCATCCTAACCAAAGGAGAATTCACTTGATTGATTGCCATAAAGCCAGGGAATTACTAAAGCAAGGTATCAGGTAGACAGTTGCCACAGAGGGTCTCTCTTACAGAAGAAATCACAAAAAAATATGACCTTTAAAGGAGTTAACTTTGTAACAAGCTATAGTGCCCAATTCCCTCAGATTGCTGCTATAATTTGGAAACATTTTCCAATTTTAGCAGCAGATGACAAACTGACTCATTTAATAAAGGCAGGGGTCAGGTGTACCTCCAGGAAATGTTCAACCTTGGGTACACTGCTTTCCCCTACTGCACTTAAATCTGAACAGTTCAAATACATGGATGAGCAGTAGAGGTATGTTCAGCTGTGGCCACAGGGAGTGTCGCCCATGCAAATTCCTTGAAAAAACTAAGACCTTCACATCTTATATAACTGGAGAGGAGTTTGAAATTAGAACATGTATGAATTGCATGTCATCCTAAGTTATATATTTATTGAAGTGTCAGACATGTGGGGTCCAATATATTGGACTTACTTCAAGAGATATAAAGTCACACATTCGTGAGCACATTTCAACCATAATATGGGGCAAATTCACCACTCCCCTAGTACACCACTTTGTAGAAAAACACAATGGAAAAATATATACAATAAAGTGGTGTGCTATTGAACATGTCAAACTACCCAAGAGAGGTGGAAACTTTGACAAATTACTGGCCAAAAGAGAGATCTTCTGGATGTTCAAGTTGAGAACTAGACACCCAGAAGGATTAAATTCCAGATATGATTTAATTAATTATTGGGAATAAGAAAACACTAATTTATCTCTACTACCTAGCCATAGATGTGTGTTTTCCTTAGTTAGCCATGATGTTTAACAAACAAATACACGCATAAGGGATATATTCCAAGGGTGTTATTTTAGTTAAATTTGTAATTAACTTAATACAGCAACTTAATATCAACTCTTGTCACATAGTAAGTGTATAGTTATATAGGACCTTTTAACACATATATTATTCTAAATAGTATATTCAACTACTAGCCTACTAACTAGATAGATTAATATCCTCAGTCTGTATGTCTGACTATTGTTAGGATTGTTATTAGTATAGGACTGGGGTCACAGTCTGTGTGATAAATACACACATAATTTGAGACACTAAAGTGTTTTTAGAGTATATGTAGGATATTTTTGTATATACTTTTTACGTTTATGACTAAATGGTTGGATATTATGATTACAACACATTCAAAGTTAATTTGACAATTATTGTCTAAATGTGTAGTATGCTATCCAAATCTGTTTTGATATTCCATAACTTCACTCTGTGCAAAAGTAATATTCCTATAGTTATCTAGGATACATGTTAGTTCAGACTACTATAATCATGCTGGTTAGATTAATATCTTTTACTTCAGCTGCTATATTTGCTATAACCATTGGCTGTATAATCTGATATATACCAATTTTCATGGTACTGGTCAATGAATAACTAACTGTCATTTTACATTCCTTGATGCAATGGATTAAGTGGCAGGGTCAGCGCTTTCCGATAACCAATGAGAATTGCTTTTATGTTTTTTTAAATGAAACGTAACAACGCATACGGCATCTCGCCGAAACGCGTAAGCCGGTGTGCTGTGCTTTCCCTTCCAATTTGTACTGGATGTCTTGCTATCCCAATTTTAAAGAATTGAAATAAAGACATTGTTTTATGGAGCAAAGGGTTCTTCTGTTCTTTATATACCACCATATTTAAGCCATTTAATACAAGTCCCAATCTCCACTTCGCCCCAAATTTGATGCAACACTTTTCACACCAATTTGACGCAAACTCCTAAACAACCCACACACTAGTGAATTTTTCAACCACTTTTGATTGGAATATGCATAATCACATGATTTATGACATCAGCCAATCTGATTCAAATATACATTTTAAACTATCACTAATGCTCGATACTTGTATCATTGATCAATCATCAGAACTTGTAAGTACCATTTGTTACATTACGTATTATACTTTCACAGTATGTATGTGTGAATTTAGAATTAAAGATAAACATTGAAGCTGGCATTAGGACACACACTGTAATATTTTAGACAAGGATTTTAAAATTTGAATTGATGTTTGATTCAAAAGAATCTTAAGCTGATAGCTCAAAGGGATAGCCCACCTAACTTTAAACTGTTATGATTCAGATACAGCAGAAATTAAAATCACCTCTTTACTGTCATGCTATTTTCAGCGTATTTCTTCCTTCTCTTGAATTTATTTTTCAGTAAGAAATGTCATCTTATATGCCAGCCCATTTTAGAACACCTGTGAAGGAGTGGTTTTTAAAACTAGATTGCAATCAGGAGAGATTACATAGGTACAGAGAGAAAACTGGCCCAGCTCTTAAAATATCCATTGATTGCAAATAAATTCATATGATACCCTGATTACATGTTATAAATAAAAACAGAGATATGAAAGACAACATTGTTTAGAACAAAAAAAGGAATTTAGGGACATGTAAATATGTTTGCAAAAGATTTCTGACATAACACACACACATATATATATATATATATATATATATATATATATATATATATATATATATATATATATATATATTGTACAAGGGAAGTAGCACACACTATCCAATCAACCGCCTGGTGCACTGATGTAAGTATAGATATACAGAGTCCCAGTATCCCAACCCTGGCCAAGGATAAATGGTAATAACGATGAAGCAGGCAACACAGTGTCAAGTACAGAAAAGCCTTTTAATCCACAATAAGGGAAAAACAAGTAGGGCCTTAACCAATAACGTTTCGGTTCTGGCTATAACCTTTCTCAAATGGAGGCCGTTTGAGAAAGGTTCTAACCAGAACCAAAACATTATGGGTTAAGGCCCTACTTGTTTTCCCCTTATTGTGGATTAAAAAAAAGTTTTCTGTACTTGACACTGTCTTGTCTGTTTCATCGGTATTACCATTTATCCTTGGCCAGGTTTGGGATACTGGGAGTGTGTGTGTGTGTGTGTGTGTGTATATATATATATATATATATATATATATATACACACACATATATATATATATATATACACACACACATTAATTTATGTGAAAGCATCATATAACAGATTTTTTTTGTATAACAAATAAATATAAAAATAACTTTCTATGAGATATTGTTTGTTGAGGTATAAATGAAGCTATTTCTTGGACATTAACAGTTGAAAAATAAAAGATTAGCTTTAGAGAAATTTGCTTGTTCATGGACAATAATGAAATGGTATTAATAAAGTTGGGGAAAACTAGAATAATCACAACATTGATGACTGTTAGTTAACAACAGTCCAATGCTCTTCTCACCGTACTTAACGCGCGTGTTTTTGATGACTTTTTTGATAAATAAGGGTATCGTATTCAGATCTGCGTCAGCGATGTCTGGCGAGCGCATTGACGCCGGCGAATGCACTGAGATTGACGCGTTGATAAATTGACCCCTTTGTGTCTATAAAATAATGGGAGCTGCCATGTTGTAACTTAAGTTACCTTCTCTGCTGTGGCCAATTAGGGACAGTTTTCAATAGGTCACTAGAGAGTGCAGCCAATGGCTGTGTGGAATATAACAGTGTTCTGCACTTCCTCTTCTAACAGGAATTGAAAAGCTCACAATTTCAGAATAGAATTACAGGAAAGATGACAAAACAAATAATGAAAATATATTGTAGACTTATATATATATATATATACTAGTCTTAAAGCCCGTGTACACGGGCCAATTTTTTATGTACCGCGGTTCCATCCCTCTCCCCCTCTCTCCCTCTTTTCCCCCCCTCCCCCCCTCTCTCTCCCTCCCTCTTTCCCCCCCCTCTCTCTCTCTCACTATTCCCCCTCTCCCTCTGTCCCCCCCTCTCTCTCTCTCCCTCTTTCCCCCCCCCCTCTCTCTCCCTCTTTCCCCCCCTCTCTCTCTCTCCCTCTTTTCCCCCCCTGTCTCTCTCTCCCTCTTTTCCCCCTCTCTCTCCCTCTTCCCCCCCCCCTCTCTCTCTCTCCCTCTTTTCCCTCCCTCTCTCTCCCTCCCTCTTTTCCCCTCCTCTCCCTCCCTCTTTTCCCCCCCTCTATCCCTCTCTCTCCCTCCCTCTTTTCCCCCCTCTATCCCCCTCTCTCTCCCTCCCTCTTTCCCCCCTCTCTCTCCCTCTTTTCCCCCTCTCCCTCTTTTCCCCCCTCTCTCTCCCTCTTTTCCCCCTCTCCCTCTTTTCCCCCCCTCTCTCTCTCCCCCTCTTTCCCCCCCCCTCTCTATGTAAGGGGCCTATAGGGTTGCCTAAGGCCTTCTTCACTTTCTGCAATTACTTGAGGGGTTAAGGGGTCCTCAGGGAGGTTCAGATGTATGGCAGGGGCTAAGGAGGCCCAGCTAACTTTATAAGAAGTCTCCCACAGGCCCGGCAGCCCAGGCCCCAATGTACCACGTGGACCGGCTATGTAGAATTTATGCAGGAGGGCCAAGAAGTGTGAGCGACTCCGAAGAGAAAATCTTGTGTTTTATGGCGCTCCTGCACTTCCCCCCGTACCTCCCGGTCTCTGTTGCGTGCGCGTGGGTTCGCATGCGCATTGAGGCTAAGTGGGTTGTCAATGGCTAGGGCTTCGCGTGCGCGTGCGCATTGCTAGTAGTCTAACGGCTAGTCAATGGCTAGGGCTTCACGGGTTCGCGTGCGCGTGCGGGGGGCTCAAAGTGTGCGTGCGCAGCAAGGGGGGTCAATGGGCTCAAATGTTTGTGAGTGTGAAACAATGGGGCTCAAATCAGTTTGTGAGTGTGAAACAATGGGGCTCAAATCAGTTTGTGAGTGTGCGGTAAGGTTCACAAACAATGGGGCTCAAATCAGTTTTGAGAGTGTGCGGTAAGGCGCGTGCGGGGTGCTAACAAACAATGCTAAGTGGGTTGCGCGTGCGAACAGCTGGCCAAGGGTGCGCGTGCAGCGGCAAGAGTTTGTCTGAACTGCGCATGACGGCTTCAGACAAACTCTTGTCTTTTATAATATAGGATATATATATATATATATATATATATATATATATATGATTTATTTTTTTATATTGCCATCTCAAAGTGTTTAATGTCCCTTTAATGGTTCAGCTCTGTGGATTAGGTTTGAAAGATTTTTATCCTATTTTGGTTTAACCTCAAATCATTTGCTTTCTTTTACAAATACAACTTTATTGCAGACGGCCATCGTTTATTTCTGAAATAAGCAGTGTTACACTGTAGCAGTAATAGGTTGGGTGCATACAAACGCATAAATAATTTCTAACAAAAAATAGTAGCCATACTTACAATTCAAATCCATCACAATTCCTGTGCGAAAAAAATAGTATGAAAACTTGGAGGGAACATTTTTTTTTAAACTTTTTTCAATTCATGAGAAAATACAAAGATCTTGCGAAAGAAAGTAATGTAAAAGTGTCTAAAAAATGTCATGCTCTATTTGAATCATAAAAGAAAATTTTTGGGTTCCGTGTCCCTTTAATCACAAATATCAGTTTATGATATGATATGGTCATTTGTTAATTTAATATAGTTTTGTGTAATTATATAACTTACATTTGTAAAACACTCCAGCACTTATTTGCAGTCATAAATTAACATTCTAATAATAATGATTTAAATTTGTACAACTTTCGTAGTTTAAAAATACAATTTGTGCCATGTGTTTATTTTTTTATTAAACCAAAAAACACTTGTGTATATTAATATTTGATCTGCGTATGTGCAAAAATATGCATACAGACAATGGCCTCTAGTTATCAAGCCGTCAACCGCAAATACGCTGGAATTATGCAGTGTATTTGTGGAGAGGCTGATTCGCCTTAGTTGTCAACCCCTACTGCCCGGCAAAAGTAGAATATAGTGACATAACCTATGATCCGCCGGACTCAGTCTGACACAGATCGATGGTTACGTCACTACAGATGTTCCGAACGCAAGTTTGGCACAATCTGACTACTTTTGGTAGTTATCAAACTATTACCAGGTACGTTCAGCACTATTCCGGCTCAGCGTACCTGGATTTCAATCCGCCGCCCTGGAGGCGGCGGATCCCATAGGAATCAATGGTAGTCTGACCATAGCAAAAGCTCATGTTCGCTGCTGCCTGATATCCCATTGATTCCTATGGGAGATGTCTGCACCTAACACCCTAACATGTACCCCGAGTCTAAACACCCCTAATCTGCCCCCCCTACATCGCTGCAACTAAATTTATTACCCCCTAAACCGCCACTCCCTGACCCCGCCGCCACCTACATTATACATATTAACCCCTAATCTGCCGCCACCTATACCGCCGCAACCTACATAAACTTATTAACCCCTATCCTGCGGATCCTGGACCCCGCCGCAACTAAATAAATTGTTTAACCCCTAAACCACCACTCCCGGACCCCGCCGCCACCTATATTAAAGTTATTAACCCCTATCCTGCCCCCCCTATACCGCCGCCACCTATATTAAAATTATTAACCCATAAACCTAAGTCTAACACTAACCCTAACCCCCCCTTAATTTAAATATTATTTAATAAATCTAAATAATATTACTCGTATTAACTAAATTATTCCTATTTAAAACTAAATACTTACCTGTAAAATAAACCCTAAGATAGCTACAATATAACTAATAATTATAATGTAGCTATTTTAGGATTTATTTTTATTTTACAGGCAACTTTGTATTTAATTTAACTAGGTACACTATTTAATAACTACCTAGCTAAAATACTTACAAAATTACCTGTAAAATAAATCCTAACCTAAGTTACAATTAAACCTAACACTACACTATCATTAAATAAATTAAATAAATTACCTACAATTACCTACAATTAAATTAATTAAACTATAGTACAAACCCCCCCCCCACTAAATTACAGAAAATAAAAAATAATTACAAGAAGTTTAAACTAATTACACCTAATCTAAGCCCCCTAATAAAATAATAAAGCCCCCCAAAATAAAAAAAATGCCCTACCCTATTCTAAATTACCAAGTAACCAGCTCTTTTACCAGCCCTTAAAAGGGCTTTTTGCGGGGCATTGCCCCAGAGTAATCAGCTCTTTTACCTGTAAAAAAAAAATACAACCCCCCAACATTAAAACCCACCACCCACATACCCCTACTCTAACCCACCCAAACCCCCCTTAAAAAAACCTAACGCTAACCCCCTGAAGATCATCCTACCTTGAGTCGTCTTCACCCAACCGGGCCGAAATCTTTATCCAAGGTGCGCAGAGGAGGTCCTTCATCCGGTAGAAGTCTTCATCCAGGCGGCGTCTTCAATCTTCATCCATCCAGAGCGGAGCGGAGCCATCTTCAAAGGAGCCGACGCTGAGCCATCCTCTTCAACCGACGACTGAACGACGAATGAAGGTTCCTTTAAGGGACGTCATCCAAGATGGCGTCCCTCGAATTCCAATTGGCTGATAGGATTCTATCAGCCAATCGGAATTAAGGTAGCAAAAATCTGATTCAGCCAATCGGATTGAGCTTGCATTCTATTGATCTAAACAGCCAATAGAATGCGAGCTCAATCTGATTGGCTGATTGGATCAGCCAATCGGATTGAACTTCATTCTGATTGGCTGATTGAATCAGCCAATCAGATTTTTGCTACCTTAATTCCGATTGGCTGATAGAATCAGCCAATCGGAATTCGAGAGACGCCATCTTGGATGACGTCCATTAAAGGAACCTTCATTCGTCGTTCAGTCGTCGGTTAAAGAGGATGGCTCTGCGTCGGCTCCTTTGAAGATGGCTCTGCTCCGGATGGATGAAGATTGAAGACGCCGCCTGGATGAAGACTTCTACCGGATGAAGGTCCTCCTCTGCGCACCTTGGATGAAGATTTCGGCCCGGTTGGGTGAAGACGACTCAAGGTAGGATGATCTTCAGAGGGTTAGCGTTAGGTTTTTTTAAGGGGGGTTTGGGTGGGTTAGAGTAGGGGTATGTGGGTGGTGGGTTTTAATGTTGGGGGGGTTGTATTTTTTTTTACAGGTAAAAGAGCCGATTACTTTGGGGCAATGCCCCGCAAAAAGCCCTTTTAAGGGCTGGTAAAAGAGCTGGTTACTTGGTAATTTAGAATAGGGTAGGGCATTTTTTTATTTTGGGGGGCTTTATTATTTTATTAGGGGGCTTAGATTAGGTGTAATTAGTTTAAACTTCTTGTAATTCTTTTTTATTTTCTGTAATTTAGTGTTTTATTTTTTTTGTACTATAGTTTAATTTATTTTATTTAATTTAATTGTAGGTAATTTATTTAATGATAGTGTAGTGTTAGGTTTAATTGTAACTTAGGTTAGGATTTATTTTACAGGTAATTTTGTACTTATTTTAGCTAGGTAGTTATTAAATAGTTAATAACTATTTAATAAATATTGTACCTAGTTAAAATAAATACAAAGTTGCTGTAAAATAAAAATAAATCCTAAAATAGCTACAATATAACTATTAGTTATATTGTAGCTATCTTAGGGTTTATTTTACAGGTAAGTATTTAGTTTTAAATAGGAATAATTTAGTTAATACGAGTAATATTATTTAGATTTATTAAATTTATATTTAAGTTATGGGGGGTTAGGGTTAGTGTTAGACTTAGGTTTATGGGTTAATAATTTTAATATAGGTGGCGGCGGTATGGGAGGGCAGGATGGGGTTAATAACTTTAATATAAGTGGCGGCGGGGTCCGGGAGCGGTGGTTTAGGGGTTAAACATTTAATTTAGTTGCGGCGGGGTCCGGGAGAGGCGGTTTAGGGGTTAATGAGTTTAATGTAGGTTGCGGCAGTATAGGGGGCGGCAGATTAGGGGTTAATAGGTATAATGTAGGTGGCGGCGGGGTCCGGGAGCGGCGGTTTAGGGGGTAAAACAGTGTAGTTTAGTGTGGGTTCTTAGTGACAGGCTATCAAAAAAGCTGCGAAGAAGCCGATGAGCAGCGAGATCGATGAGTGTCAGTTAACAACAGTCCGCTGCTCATCGCTCCGTACTTGGTGCGCGGCTTCTTGACAGCTTTTTTGATAACTTTGGCAAACGTATTCAGGTCCGCGGCGGCGATGGTAGGCGAGCTTAGGCGAGCGTATTGGGCCGTCGAATGCAGGAAAGTAGACGGCTTCATGCATAGAGGCCAATATATACTGTTTAAAAGAGGTAAACATATTTTTACCTAAGGTCAAGCTTGTTGAAAAATTAAAACCCCAAAATCATCTGAAAAGCTACTTATAAGGATTTTCTGATGTATCTAATACTGCTGTTGAATTGTACTTTTACTATTGGAGTTAACACATATCACATATCTCCCAACATTTAACAAAGGCCTTCTGGTAATGGAAGGTAAGGGAGAACTGTGGGCTGGGGCCTTGAGTGTGCTGTGGGTAAAGCCATGAACAAAAGAGCGGCGCCACAGGTGTACCTGGGCTTAGGTTGGGCAGACTGTGGGAAGAGTATGGCTGGACTGTGGGTGGAGTCAGGGCAGTTTCTGGATGCTTTGTAAACATGAAGATTTGCTTTGAAGGGAACATTGCAGGAGGGACAGAGGGGAAGAGCTCTTGAATCACAATCCCGCCATATGTGAGATTGTTTGGAACTATGTTAAAATAAAGTTAACATGGTGCAAAGCCACTAAAAAAACCTCACAATAACTGGGGTTTCTAAAATATGTCTAATCAATTGGAACATTCATAAACGTGAAAACCCAACAAAAAAAGACAGCTCTTCTAATGGATGGAAACAGACCTGTTTTTTGCTGGTTGATAGGTTCATAGTCTCAATCCAATTAACAAAAAAGTTAATGAAATTGGTGTATTGCTAAAGTGTCCAATTTATCATGAATCATAGTCCTAGTGGCTAATTCCCATGTTAATGAATAACATTTCATTTTACAGTTCAAACTATTCTGAAGCTTATTTCTCCCAAGTATTGAAATCCATTGAGATTACTTAGCTGTGTCCTGTAATATGAGATACGAATTTGAAAGTTAGTGTATCTTTTCCATGGTGTAGTTCAATCTAAAGACTATGATGCATGTCCAGAGCATGTACAAAATTCATGTGATTAGATTTTTACACCAGAACAATAATGTATAATAGTGTATTATAGTGAAATAGTAAACATTATAAAGTTAATTAAAGGGACAGTAAACTGATAAATTAACCTTTAAGGATATCCCTAGTAGGACTGCAACAAGCACTTGGGAGTACACCACCTTTGAAAATAATGGGTTGGTCACTAGAGCCTTTGATTGATGAGACCAAATTATCAAAAGTAATATCAATGGATATGTCCCTGGATGCACCTATGTAAAATTTACAAATATTATTTTACATTAAATTGTCAAACTGGGGCAGCTACACAGTTATTGCTGAAGATTCTGTGGATTATCCACAGTATATGACACCTACCATTCTCTGCAAATCCTGATTTCTTTTTATCATCAGCAAAAAAAGGTTATTCCAGCCTCCAAAATTTAAAAAAAGACCTTTATTGTTTCACATAGGGTCCATAGAAAAAGAAATACAACGTTTCAGGCCTGCTGTAGGCCCTTAGTCATGTACACTTTCTCATCCCTGCAGCTCAAATTACCTCCGGAAAGTGGAAGCAAGACCTAGGGCTCGATGATCTAAAGCTCTCTGCTCTGGCAAGATGATCTAAAAAGTCTTGTCAGTATGGTGAGGTGCCTCCGTTTTTGAAATGTAAATTATAGCTTCAGAATTGTTTCTCTCACTACAGAGGGTTTTGGATGTGAAAGAGAGACCCCTACATTACAATATAAGGCCTAAAAAATCCCAAAGGTTTTACGTGATTTCTTCCAAGTCTGAAACTAAGGAAACTATAATGGTTACCCATAAAACAATGTGCAACATTCAAGTTGCTCTTGATGGTCCACTAGGCCTTCTAAAAAAGTGGTATCCAATGCAACAGCACACACCTCTCACATCTCTGATTACTGAACATATTCATTCAAACTAGAATAAAAAGAAACTAGTGGTCTGCATATATCATATGGACTTGTCAATTGCATAAACTTCTCCTATGCACCAGATCTACCCAGTACCACATTACATTCAGAAAAAAAAAATAAGATTTGGCTCCTTGACTAGACTGGAATAATCATATTTTCTGTTTCTTCTTCCTACCTCCCTCTTAGCTCTATTTCTCCTTGTATTCTGTTTGTTTCATGTTCCTTGTACACTAGATGTATTGCATAGGCTCCACTTCAGTCTAAGTCCATTTCAGTCTAATATCTATATTGCAAAGTTTTTACTTACAAATATAACACATTTAACAATAACCCTTTAACAAATATAACACATTTTAGTGTAATAAAAAACACTGAGCGAGATTACAAGTTGTGCAGTATAGCCGTAGCGTACACACCGCGCAAAATGGGTCTGTTCCGCTATTTCTATACCGCAGCCATTGTAAGTTACAAAAAAAAAACAACCTTTCTTTTGATGTGTAGTATGGTGCCTTAAGCTCCATACCGCATAAAAGCCAAGTCCTGACTTGACGTGCTTGTGCACGTATCCCCCCATAAAAAAACGAAAACAAACACCTGCTATTGCGGAATGGTGATCCGAATAATGCATTCCCCATTGATGTCTATGGAGACAAGAAATTTTATTATAAATATAACACCCTAACATAAACCCTTAGTCTAAATACCCCTAATCCACCGCCCCCTGACTTCACCAAGACTAAATCAAGATTTTTTTTTTTGGCTGATTGGTTGAGTTTATGGTTCTTTTTTTTTTTATTAAACTGACTTTAGAGTATAAAATATTACAGTTTTGGGAGGTGCAGCTCCCCAATGTCTACATAGTGACGCCAGTTGGATTACTTACATCATGGTAGTGGAAAGTAGAGGAAGAGAGGAGGAAAAGGAGAGGGAAAATAGGGAAGGAAAGAAGGAGAATAAAGAATTGCTGCTTGATTAGCTGTTCAAGAGGTTGTATTGTAGCTAGTATAAGGTGTTGCGGATTCCTGACTTGATGAATATACTATTTGACTACATGAAAGCGTTAAATTGTTCTATAGTTGTTAACTAGGTTTGCCCTTTGTTAATTGATTCCATAGGATTGAGTAGTATTAAAAAAAGTATGAAAGAAGAGTGGGCTAAGCACCTACTTGTACCTATAGCCTAGGAGGGGTGCAACCTAGCAAACACCAAGAGGATAGTAATGGATAGTGGCTATGCCCGGGCTCCTACCAAACGGAGGCAGGTACTAAAACGTGCAAGTGGATATGATATTAAAATTCAATTTAATACATATAAAACAATATATAACAGTGTATTACAGATAAGACAGTAGTATAAAAACTCTTAAATTCATGGATCCATGATACCTTAACATGAATTGTAGATAAAAAATAATACAGGGATTGAATCAAAATATTAAAAACAATGTGGGAAAACACAATGGATATAAACAAATGGTAAGTACAAACAATACAGATAAGTAAATGTATAATCCTTAGCGAGGGTAGCGATAGTCCTTTGTGTCCTTTAGATAAATGAACTGTGATTTTGAGGTTATCCAAAGGAAAAATGTATAAAAAACAATTGGTGATATAACCGTGAATCAAAATTCCGATTCAATATGATTAAGTGAAATAACTGAGTGATGAAAAAGTCTAGTGAATGACAAAAAATAAACTTGTGTGAAAAAGTCCTAAAGGTGCTTGGCAAACTTGATAGAAGCAAATATCACAAGAATAGATGGGGTGGGACTGGGGGACAAATTACGATCTCCTCAATACATAAATGTTATTACTGCTATAAACAACCAGTTAGTGTTTGTCGACACAAACGCTAACTGGTTGTTTATAGCAGTAATAACATTTATGTATTGAGGAGACCGTAATTTGTCCCCCAGTCGCACCCCATCATTTGCTTCTATCAAGTTTGCCAAGCACCTTTAGGACTTTTTCACACAAGTTTTTTTTGTCATTCACTAGACTTTTTCATCACTCAGTTATTTCACTTAATCATTTTGAATCGGACACTTTTTTCTATATATATATTTTTTTTTCTGGATTTTTTTCTTCCCTCTTCCACAATATTTTTTGATACACAGACTTTTGACTATTTTTATTTTTTCATTTTTTCACATACATTTGATTTTGTATCAACTCTGTATCCACATTTTTTGATTCACGGTTATATCACCAATTGTTTTTTATGCATTTTTCCTTTGGATAACTTCAGAATCACAGTTCATTTATCTAAAGGAAACATAGGACTATCGCTACCCTCGCTAAGGATTATACATTTACTTATCTGTATTGTTTGCACTTACCATTTGTTTATATCCATTCTGTTTCCACACATTGTTTGTAATATTTTTATTTAATCCCTGTATTAGTTTTATCTACAATTCATGTTAAGGTATCATGGATCCATGAATTTAAGAGTTTTTATACTACTGTCTTATCTGTAATACACTATTATATATTGTTTTATATGTATTGGATTGAGTAGTATTCACAATTGGAGTTGTCATATCTGAATCTCTAGGTTGTTGGCTTTGTGTTTGAGGTAATGTTCCCATGGGCCCCTCACTTCAGTATAGACATCCATTTTGGCATTTATCATACAGTAATATTCTAGGTCTAAAATTCTGATACCCTGTGTTTCCACATATTCAAATTAGGGGCATCTCTGCTTCTCCAGCTATCAAATATTTAACACTATTTATCATTATGTAAAATAATTTTATGTGGGGTTTGCGTTTCATTTTTGGAGGATTGTTTAGTAACCAAACCAAAGGGTCCAGGCTGAACTGAGTTTCCAGTATTGTTTCAATTTCTGATATGATCGTTCTACAGAAGTTTTGAATCACATTGCACCACCACGTGTGCCATCTTCCTACCTCTGTGGCCACATCTCCAGCATAGGTCAGGTTTAGTGCGGGACAAGCAATGTAGTTTTTTGGTGGTCAGGTACCATCTATGTAAAAGTTTTAGATTAATCTCTATCAGAGATGTTTTTGTTATGTTGTGAAATATTGATACACCCGTTTGTGGTAGATTAATTATTTCCAGGTCATCCTCCCATCTTTCGAGATAAGGTGGTATGTAACTCGGAGCGTTTCTGGTAAGTATTTTATAGATCTCCAACAGGGTGTGTGTGATTGGTGGTTCTCGAACACATAAAATTTCAAAATTTGTTAGCGGTCTGGTCATATTTCTGGTTTGTGTATGCTTGGTGACGTAACGGAAGGTACGGTGGTATGTGAACCAATTATGGAAACACGCATATCCCCTTTCTATAAGTTCTGTTTGTTGGAGAACTCTTTCCCCAGCTGTTATCATGTGGATTGCAATGTCGCAAGGGGGGATTGTCCGGCGCGTCTAGGAAAGCATTACATCCTATTGTGAATTGCCCGTTTTCTATCAATGAAGTTAGAGGTGATGGTATAGACAACATGTTAGTCTGTGCAGTTAGGATGAGCCCCCACATTGAGAAGGTTTCCTTTACCAGTGGGGCTTTGTGTAGCAATGTGTTGTTGGGCTTTTCCATGCTCTAGCATAGTCTTCCCAAATGGGGGGTATCAGTTATTAGGTGTTCTATTTGGACCCATCTCTTGTGATTGTAGTGTATGTGCCAGTCAACTAATCTTTGCAAGAAGATGGCTTGTCTATAGAATGCTATGTTAGGTAATCCACCTTGGAGCCTGGGAGTTTGCATAATTTTATTGTTGATTCTAGGGGGGTCTTTTGTTCCAGACAAAATCACCAAATGCTTTTTGTATGCATGAGATAAAGTTTTAGGGTAGCGGGATCGGTATGGTTTAGAGGATGTACAGTAATCAGGGGAAGATATTAATTTTGATGACATTTATTCTGCCCATCCACAATAAAAAAATTGACAGCCACGAGGAAAGATCTCTAATAATGGATTTTCTAATTGGTACATAATTTCTGTTAAATGTGTATTCTATTGTGTTTGCTAGCTCAATGCCTAGGTAGCGGAGTGAGTGTTTGCAACAAGTGAAGGGGGTCAATATTTGGACTCTATGTATGGTCTGTTCATCAAGGTTAAAATTTAGTATTTCTGAGTTGGAGAGTGAGTGGAACCTTTGGAATTCTAGTAACAAGGGGGGAATAGAAGTTTCTGGCTCGGTGAGTGAAAAAAGAATATCATCCGCAAAAAGAGACATTACATATGATTGCTGGCCAATTTGGATGCCTTTTATATGTGGGTTATGTCTAATCTTGATCGCTATAGTTTCGATAAAGCAGGCAAATAGAAGGGGGGAGATGGGACAACCTTGGCAAGTTCCGTTGGTTATAGTGAATGTCTCTGACAGTGTGCCATTGATAAGTTGTTTAGCGTTGGGCAGGAATATAGGGAAAAAAATTCTATTTAACATCTGGGGTCCCAGTCCCATATTTGTTAGTATTAGGCGTAGCAATTCCCAATCAACACGGTCAAAGGCCTTTTCTGCGTCTATAGACAGAAGAAGTCCTGGGATTCCTCTGTCTTGCGCATAGTGAGTAAGGTTTAATGCCCTGACCGTGTTATCCTTAGCTTCCCGTTTGGGGATGAACACTTGGTCCCGATGAATTAGCTTGGGGAGTATGCGATTCAATCTATTTGCCAATACTTTTGCAAATACTTTTATGTCTGAATTTATCAGTGAGATTGGTCTGTAGTGAGATGGATGATCCAGTGGTTTATTTGGCTTAGGCAACAATATAATATGTGCTTCTAAAGACCTAGGGCAGAGCTTTCCAAGCTTTTCATGTTGGTGACACACTTTTTAGACTTACATCATTTCGCGACACAGTAATTCAGTTGTACTAGCAAACAGGAGGTTAAACTAACTTGTTTTAAGAGATACGGACACATACATAAATGATATAATAGCGAAATGTATTTACAAGTAACAGTATGTATGTGCAAGAATTAAAAAAAGTTTAATATCACCAATAAATACTTACCATTTTATTGGGATGTATGAGGTTGATGGGATGAACACAGTTTCTGAATATTTGTTGTAATATTAGATAAAGACACTCGCATTTCATCATCAAGCATTTTTAAGCTTCCACTTCCTATCCATATATCAGGAGCAGCAATGCATTACTGGGAGCTAGCTGCAAAAAACCTTTGACTTCTGACTTCAGCTCAGCGTTGAAGCTGCTGCCCTCAGAGCTCTGAGAGTCCGACTGACTACTGCCCATGCTGCAAACATACTGCTGTCCCACTCACTGATTACACATGCAGTCACAAGCCGATTGAGGGGACTACAAGTGCAGTCAGGAGCCAATGTGCCACCAATGGGAACAGTTTAAGTTCCCGCTGAGCTGCACCAAAAGGGTTAAGATGATCTCTGACCCGATAGTTAGTTAAGTGGGCATTCCCATTAGCAAATACCAGGAAGATTTGTTTTAATTTTAGGGCAAGTGGCTCTAGGGCCAAGTCAAATAATAAAGCGGAAAGTGGGCAGCCCTAGCGTGTACCCCTTGCAAGGATGACATTTGAAGAATTAAGGTCATTAACCAGGATGCTTGCAGTAGGAGAGGAGTAGAGCTTACGGATAAAATCAAGGAAAGGGCCCTCAAAATAGAATTGCTGAAGAGTGTTAAAGAGGTGGGACCACTCGACTCTATTGAAGGCCTTCTCTGCGTCCAAGGACAGCAGGAAGGCCTCCTGAACTCCATTTCAATGTTTAACAGTGGGTCTGGTCCAGAAATGATTGAGGGCGTGAAGTACCTTTCTTAGATTGACTACAGACTATCTACCTTGAACAAAGCCCGACTGATCTGGGTGCACCAAAAATGGAAGAATCCCCTTTAATCGAGTGGCCAGTATTTTCATCAGATTTGTGTAGTCTGTGTTTAATAAAGATATGGGGCGATATGCCTCAGGGAGTGCATGGTCTTTTCCTGGTTTTGGGATCAAGGTGATATGGGCCATTGTAAAATATCCAGATGGCTTCCCCTCTCAGATAAACATGCTATTAAATAGAGTGGATAAGATTGGGGAGACCTGGGGCAGCAGTAATTGGTAGAACTCAGTAGGGAGTCCATCCGGGCCCACAGCTTTCCCTAGGGACAGAGACTTAATGGTGTGTTGGATATCCTCCAAGGTAATTGGGGCATTTAATGTGTCTATTTGGTCCTGAGTGAGGCGGGGAAGTGTGAGTGGTGTGTGAGAAGGTATGAAAGGAGTCTGAGGTTTTCGGCTGTTACCTTTTATATAGATTAAAGGAATAATCTGCTTAACAGCCAGCTATCTATAAAGGAGTCCGGTAAACTTTCCCTCCACATTTCAAGGCGGCGATGTCTTTCTTTGCTGATCTCGCTTTCATGAGTGTGGCTAAAAATCCACCAGACTTTCCACCAAAGCGGTAAAATCTACCCGCTGATTTAAGAAGGCCAGTAGTGGCCTGCTGTTGAATAAATGCATCCATTTCCGTTTTGGCAACAATGTAATCATCATAAGTTGGGCGAGATTTTAAAGTGCAGTATTTCAAGTATGCCTGTCCTAAATTAGTTTGTAGCGTATTATATCTATATTGAATTTTGTGTTTCAAATTGGCTAGATATGAGATAATATGTCCTGAAAAGGACCGTTTTAGCGGTCTCCCAGAACAGCTGTGGGAGAGTCCCTATCCATGTGTAGGTCGGAGATATAGCATGTGTGATTAGGATGGAGGGGTGAAGACCAACCAAAATAGGTATAAATGTGTAAGATATTAGGGATAGACTATATTATGTTCGTGCAAGATGATTTGGCACATTTGTTAGTAGCTTGTAAGCTAAACAACAAAAAAACAAAGCAACAAGAAACACATATAGGGTGTATACATTACATATCTCTTTCTGGGATGTGGTCATCCACTGTGCCAAGCTACAGTCCCCTAGAAATGCAGAAACATTTTGGGGCCAAAGGTAGTCATCAGTCAAAGTTTTGCAGGGTATAATAGGGCCACTTGTCTACCCTGTTCATGAAGCTTCGAGCAGTGTGAGGCAAAGTCCCTCCTTTGTCTGGTAACCTCAGCAGAGTAGTCCTAGAATATCACAAGCCGGCAGTCCTCAAAAATAACTTTTTACTGCAATCTATAGGCTCTGAGGAGGGCCAACTTTTCTTGAAAATGGAGACATTTAAAGATCACTTGTCGTGGTCTATTGCATTGATCTGAAGGGTTATCAGGGCCCACCCTGTGGGCTCTTTCTACATCAATGGGCAGTTGTTCAGCTTGTATACCTAGGAGCTTGGGAAAGGTAGTAGTGACAAATTCCATTAACGCTTTACCCTTTATTGTCTCGGGCATCTCTACTAGGCTCCTGTTCTCAAGGTCCTCGACCCTATCCAAGAGATATTGGTTTTGCTTCAGTATTTTTTTTGAGTGAAACATCCATGTTAGCTTGTCTGTCACCTGTCTCAGAGATACATGACTCTGCAGCATTTAAGCGAGTGGAAAATTGCCGTACCTCACTGGTTAAATTGTCCATTCCTGATTGAAACAAGTCAATTTTTGGTAGAAAGGATTTTAAATCCTGCATCAGGGCAGAGTGATCTCCTGAGTGTGACATAGATTGATCATGCCTAGGGGTGCTGTCAGCATGTATCTCTGCCGCATGGCAAGTTTTCTTGTCAGACATTTTTGACCTACCACTCATACTGTCAGGAAAGGTAGATGGAATCTTGGAGAAGTACTTGTCATGAGAGTGTTAGGAGAAGAGGATTGATATGCAGTATGCACTTGGTCTAACTAGCAAGTGGGTACGTAAGAAGCAAAAACACAACGTCTCTGTTTATTTTTCCAGAGATTGCAAGCACCTCTAGGCCAGTCGCAAGGGTGGTATGAGCCCCAATTATATGGTACTCCCTCGTGGCAGGGTAGGTCTGTGTGTGTAGAACTGGGCCAGGTGAGGAAAGAGTGGGGCCAGGACAATGTAAAAGAGAGAGTAGTGCTTACCATCACCCAGTTCTATGAGGTGAGGGTCCTGCCGAGCATGCGACAGCCTCCGAGTTCTCTGTTGACTGTGCTCCTTGCCTGTTACCCACTTGATGTTTGCGCCCAAGCTGCGTGGTCAGAGAAGTAGCCGCCAGGCCTCAGTAGAATCCAGCCGACCTTCCGTGCACCAGGTCACTCGTATTAATGTAAACGAGTGGAGGGTGGATCGAAAGTGCCCCTGGTTCACCTGAGTTATTCTCTCAGATTTGTAGTGTGTAGGTTATGTGGTACCGTGTAGTATGGCCGTCCATGTGGGTATAGTTGTTTTATCACTCCCGGGGGTTAGAGCTGGTGGTAAGCCCTACACAAGGTGTGCAATCGGTTGGCGATAGCCTAGCTAAGGGTGCCCAACAAGATATAGCTGTGGGGAAAAAGCGGGGTAGCAGCTGAAAGTAAAGTAAATCAGTTTGTAGTTACTCTGAATGTCGGAGCTCTCGTTCTCTGCTGCTATCCGCTAGTCCCTCCCACCGGAAGTCACCCATTTTGTTAGACAGTTTAAGATCAAGGTATAACACAGAATGCAAAAAATACAGTAAAAATCTTGGAACAGATAACTTCAGGCCCATAATTGTGCCTCTAACATCTATACAGGGAGTGCAGAATTATTAGGCAAATGAGTATTTTGACCACATCATCCTCTTTATGCATGTTGTCTTACTCCAAGCTGTATAGGCTCGAAAGCCTACTACCAATTAAGCATATTAGGTGATGTGCATCTCTGTAATGAGAAGGGGTGTGCTCTAATGACATCAACACCCTATATCAGGTGTGCATAATTATTAGGCAACTTCCTTTCCCTTTGGCAAAATGGGTCAAAAGAAGGACTTGACAGGCTCAGAAAAGTCAAAAATAGTGAGATATCTTGCAGAGGGATGCAGCACTCTTAAAATTGCAAAGCTTCTGAAGCGTGATCATCGAACAATCAAGCGTTTCATTCAAAATAGTCAACAGGGTCGCAAGAAGCGTGTGGAAAAACCAAGGCGCAAAATAACTGCCCATGAACTGAGAAAAGTCAAGCGTGCAGCTGCCAAGATGCCACCTGCCACCAGTTTGGCCATATTTCAGAGCTGCAACATCACTGGAGTGCCCAAAAGCACAAGGTGTGCAATACTCAGAGCCATGGCCAAGGTAAGAAAGGCTGAAAGACGACCACCACTGAACAAGACACACAAGCTGAAATGTCAAGACTGGGCCAAGAAATATCTCAAGACTGATTTTTCTAAGGTTTTATGGACTGATGAAATGAGAGTGAGTCTCGATGGGCCAGATGGATAGTCACCTGCACACACAGATATCCCCCTAAAATAGCTATAACTAAAAACAAACTAAAAAGTACTTCCAAAACTATTCAGCTTTGATATTAATTAGTTTTTTTGGGTTCATTGAGAACATGGTTGTTGTTCAATAATAAAATTAATCCTCAAAAATACAACTTGCCTAATAATTCTGCACTCCCTGTATATAGAGAATAAATATTAAATAAAGTTGAAATATAACTCTGTAAAAACTTTTTGCAATTTTCTGCGAGCAGTTTAAACATATGACCTTTGTAGGTTGGAGTAACCTTCTAAGTAAAGGATCTTCCCAGATTAGGGACAGTGTCTCTTCATTTAATAGGTGGGTCTCTAGTTCTCTTTTTGGACACCAAGGTCCATCTTGAATTTTGCTGTTTGATTCGGTTACCAGAGCTTTTATCGCTGATGTCCTGTCCCTGTTGTTGCGGTTGAGGGAAGGTTACGTTGAGATCTATCCCTTGAAAGGATATGGAGTGCTAGGCTCTTGCCTGTTTCCATATAGTTTCCTTTTGTTGAAAGAAAGCAAATTTCAAGATTATGTCCCTTAGGGGACTAGCTGGATTTGTTTTCGGTCTCAGTACTCTGTGGGCTCTTTCGATGGAGGACTCTGATAGTTCCAATGAGGGAGCAAGATATTTAAATAGTTGGAGGAGATAGGTTGTTATATTTTCTGGGCAACATCCTTGGGGACTCCCCGAATCCTCAGATTACTGCAACTATTCCCCATCCAAATGCCCTTTTCAGGGCAATGGTTAGCTTAGGTTTATTTAGATAGGTTTTTATTTGGGGGGGGGTTGGTGGTGGGTTTTACTGTTGGGGGTATTTTTTTTTTTACAGGTAGAAGAGCTGATTTCTTTGGGGCAATGCCCCACAAAAGGCCGTTTTAAGGGCCATTGGCAGTTTAGTATAGGCTAGGTTTTTTTTTTATTTTGATAGGGCTATTAGTAGTAATTCATTTTTTATTTTTTGTAATTTATTAAATTTTATTTTATTAATTTAATTTTTCATTTTATTGTAATGTTAGTTTTTAGTGTAAGGCAGGTTAGGTTTTATTTTACAGGTAACTTTGTATTTATTTATTTAAACTAGTAGCTAGTAAATAGTTAACGATTTAATAACTAGTCTACCTAGTTAAAATAAATACAAACTTAGCTGTGAAATAAAAATAAAACCTAAGCTAGCTACAATTAGTTATTTTGTAGCTAGCTTAGGTTTTTTTTTTTTACAGGTAAGTTTGTATTTAGTTTTAAATAGGAATTATTTAGGCCTAGATTTAGAGTTTGGCGTTAGCCGTGAAAACCAGCGTTAGAGGCTCCTAACGCTGGTTTTAGGCTACCGCCGGTATTTGGAGTCACTCAAAATAGGGTCTAACGCTCACTTTCCAGCCGTGACTTTTCCATACCGCAGATCCCCTTACGTAAATTGCGTATCCTATCTTTTCAATGGGATTTTTCTAACTCCGGTATTTAGAGTCGTTTCTGAAGTGAGCGTTAGACATCTAACGACAAAACTCCAGCCGCAGGAAAAAAGTCAGTAGTTAAGAGCTTTCTGGGCTAACGCCGGTTTCTAAAGCTCTTAACTACTGTACTCTAAAGTACACTAACACCCATAAACTACCTATGTACCCCTAAACTGAGGTCCCCCCACATCGCCGACACTCTAAAAAAATTTTTTAACCCCTAATCTGCCGACCGCCACCTACGTTATCCTTATGTACCCCTAATCTGCTGCCCCTAACACCGCCGACCCCTGTATTATATTTATTAACCCCTAATCTGCCCCCCTCAACGTCGCCTCCACCTGCCTACACTTATTAACCCCTAATCTGCCGACTGCAAAGCGCCGCCACCTACGTTATCCTTATGTACCCCTAATCTGCTGCCCCTAACACCGCCGACCCCTGTATTATATTTATTAACCCCTAATCTGCCCCCCTCAACGTCGCCTCCACTTATTAACCCCTAATCTGCCGACCGGACCTGAGCGCTACTATAATAAAGTTATTAACCCGTAATCCGCCTCACTAACCCTATAATAAATAGTATTAACCCCTAATCTGCCCTCCCTAACATCGCCGACACCTAACTTCAAACATTAACCCCTAATCTGCCGACTGGAGCTCACCGCTATTCTAATAAATGTATTAACCCCTAAAGCTAAGTCTAACCCTAATACTAACACCCCCCTAAATTAAATATAATTTAAATCTAACGAAATTAATTAACTCTTATTAAATAAATTATTCCAATTTAAAGCTAAATACTTACCTGTAAAATAAATCCTAATATAACTACAATATAAATTATAATTATATTATAGCTATTTTAGGATTTATATTTATTTTACAGGTAACTTTGTATTTATTTTAACCAGGTACAATAGCTATTAAATAGTTAAGAACTATTTAATAGCTAAAATAGTTAAAATAATTACAAATTTACCTGTAAAAGAAATCCTAACCTAAGTTACAAATAAACACTAGACTATCAATAAATTAATTAAATAAACTACCTACAATTACCTACAATTAACCTAACACTACACTATCAATAAATTAATTAAATACAATTGCCACAAATAAATACAATTAAATAAACTAGCTAAAGTACAAAAAATAAAAAAGAACTAAGTTACAAAAAAATAAAAAAATATTTACAAACATAAGAAAAATATTACAACAATTTTAAACTAATTACACCTACTCTAAGCCCCCTAATAAAATAACAAAGACCCCCAAAATAAAAAAATGCCCTACCCTATTCTAAATTACTAAAGTTCAAAGCTCTTTTACCTTACCAGCCCTGAACATTGCCCTTTGCGGGGCATGCCCCAAGAAATTCAGCTCTTTTGCCTGTAAAAAAAAACATACAATACCCCCCCAACATTACAACCCACCACCCACATACCCCTAATCTAACCCAAACCCCCCTTAAATAAACCTAACACTAAGCCCCTGAAGATCATCCTACCTTGTCTTCACCATACCAGGTTCACCGATCGGTCCAGAAGAGCTCCTCCGATGTCCTGATCCAAGCCCAAGTGGGGGGCTGAAGAGGTCCATGATCCGGCTGAAGTCTTCATCCAAGCGGGCCAGAAGAGGTCTTCCATCCGATTGAAGTCTTCATCCAAGCGGCATCCATCCGGAGCGAAGCGGCAGCATCCTGAAGACCTCCACCGCGGAACATCCATCCTGGCCGACGACTGAACGACGAATGACGGTTCCTTTAAATGACGTCATCCAAGATGGCGTCCCTCGAATTCCGATTGGCTGATAGGATTCCATCAGCCAATCGGAATTAAGGTAGGAATATTCTGGTTGGCTGATGGAATCAGCCAATCAGAATCAAGTTCAATCCGATTGGCTGATCCGATCAGCCAATCAGATTGAGCTCGCATTCTATTGGCTGTTCCGATCAGCCAATAGAATGCAAGCTCAATCTGATTGGCTGATCGGATCAGCCAATCGGATTGAACTTGATTCTGATTGGCTGATTCCATCAGCCAACCAGAATATTCCCTACCTTAATTCCGATTGGCTGATAGAATCCTATCAGCCAATCGGAATTCGAGGGACGCCATCTTGGATGACGTCATTTAAAGGAACCGCCATTCGTCGTTCAGTCGTCGGCCAGGATGGATGTTCCGCGGTGGAGGTCTTCAGGATGCTGCCGCTTCGCTCTGGATGGATGCCGCTTGGATGAAGACTTCAATCGGATGGAAGACCTCTTCTGGCCCGCTTGGATGAAGACTTCAGCCGGATCATGGACCTCTTCAGCCCCCCGCTTGGGCTTGGATCAGGACATCGGAGGAGCTCTTCTGGACCGATCGGTGAACCTGGTATGGTGAAGACAAGGTAGTATGATCTTCAGGGGCTTAGTGTTAGGTTTATTTAAGGGGGGTTTGGGTTAGATTAGGGGTATGTGGGTGGTGGGTTGTAATGTTGGGGGGGGGGTATTGTATGTTTTTTTTTTACAGGCAAAAGAGCTGAATTTCTTGGGGCATGCCCCGCAAAGGGCCCTGTTCAGGGCTGGTAAGGTAAAAGCTTTGAACTTTAGTAATTTAGAATAGGGTAGGGCATTTTTTTATTTTGGGGGGCTTTGTTATTTTATTAGGGGGCTTAGAGTAGGTGTAATTAGTTTAAAATTGTTGTAATATTTTTCTTATGTTTGTAAATATTTTTTTATTTTTTGTAACTTAGTTCTTTTTTATTTTTTGTACTTTAGCTAGTTTATTTAATTGTATTTATTTGTAGCAATTGTATTTAATTAATTTATTGATAGTCTAGTGTTTATTTGTAACTTAGGTTAGGATTTCTTTTACAGGTAAATTTGTAATTATTTTAACTATTTTAGCTATTGTACCTGGTTAAAATAAATACAAAGTTACCTGTAAAATAAATATAAATCCTAAAATAGCTATAATATAATTATAATTTATATTGTAGCTATATTAGGATTTATTTTACAGGTAAGTATTTAGCTTTAAATTGGAATAATTTATTTAATAAGAGTTAATTAATTTCGTTAGATTTAAATTATATTTAACTTAGGGGGGTGTTAGTATTAGGGTTAGACTTAGCTTTAGGGGTTAATACATTTATTAGAATAGCGGCGAGATTCGGTCGGCAGATTAGGGGTTAATAATTGAAGTTAGGTGTCGGCGATGTTAGGGAGGGCAGATTAGGGGTTAATACTATTTATGATAGGGTTAGTGAGGCGGATTAGGGGTTAATAACTTTATTATAGTAGCGTTCAGGTCCGGTCGGCAGATTAGGTGTTAATAAGTGTAGGCAGGTGGAGGCGACGTTGGGGGGGGGCAGATTAGGGGTTAATAAATATAATATAGGGGTCGGCGGTGTTAGGGGCAGCAGATTAGGGGTACATAGGGATAATGTAAGTAGCGTCTGTTTACGGAGCGGCAGATTAGGGGTTAATAATAATATGCAGGGGTCAGCGATAGCGGGGCGGCAGATTAGGGGTTAATAAGTGTAAGGTTAGGGGTGTTTAGACTCGGGGTACATGTTAGAGTGTTAAGTGCAGACGTAGGAAGGGTTACCGCATAGCAAACAATGGGGCTGCGTTAGGAGCTGAACGCGGCTTTTTTGCAGGTGTTTGGTTTTTTTTCAGCTCAAACAGCCCCATTGTTTCCTATGGGGGAATCGTGCATGAGCACGTTTTTGAGGCTGGCCGCGTCCGTAAGCAACTCTGGTATCGAGAGTTGAAGCTGCGTTAAAAATGCTCTACGCTCCTTTTTTGGAGCCTAACGCAGCCTTTATGTGGACTCTCGATACCAGAGTTATTTTTATGGTGCGGCCAGAAAAAAGCCGGCGTTAGTTTTTCGGGTCGTTACCGACAAAACTCCAAATCTAGGCCTTAGTTAATAGTTGTAAGGTTTATTTAGATTTATTTTAATTATATTTAAGTTAGAGGGTGTTAGGGTTATGTTAGGGTTAGACTTAGGGGTTAATATATTTATGTAGAGTTAGTGATGTGGTAGGTCAGAGGTTTAGGGGTTAATGATTTATTTAAATATATTTTGTTGTGTGGGGCTTGCGGTTTAGTGGTTAATAGGTTTATTATAGCGATGGTGTGGGCAGACGGCAGATTAGGGGTTAATAATATTTAAATAGTGCTTGCGATGCGGGAGGGCAGTGGTTTAGGGGTTAATAGATTTATTATAGTGGCGACGATGTTGGGGAGCGGTGGAATAGGGGTTAATCATTTTTTTTTTAGTGGCGGTGATGTCCGGAGCGGCAGATCAGGGGTCAATTATTTTATTTTAGTGTTTGCGATGCGGGAGGGCCTCGGTTTAAGGGTTAATAGGTAGTTTATGGGTGTTATGGGTTTTATGCTACAGCTTTGTAACGTAAAACTCATAACTACTGACTTTAGATGGCGGTACGGATCTTGTCAGTATAGGGTGTACCGCTCACTTTTTGGCTTCCCAGGCAAACTTGTAACACTGGCGCTATGGGAATCCCATTGAAAAAGTGTGGTACTGACATTGCGCAACGGCCAAAAAGGTGTGCGGTACACCTATACCTACAAGACTTGTAATAGCGGCGTTAGGGAAAAAGCAGCGTTATGAAGCATAATGATGCTTTTTCACCCATGACGCAAAACTTGTAATCTAGCTGTTAGTTTTTAACGTTTATACTCCTGTAACATTACTTCTCACCCATAAGTAATTTATCCCTATCGGTCTCAATAATGTACCCAATGGCCCCTAGTTATCAAGGCGTCAACCTCAAATACGCTGGAATTCCGCAGCGTATTTATGGCAAGGCTGATTCGCCTTGGTTATCAAGCCCTAGACACCGGCAAAAGTAGAATTTTGGGACGTAAGCTTCGATCCGCCAGACTCAGTCTGACACAGATCGATGCTTACGTCACTACAGATGTTCCACACACAAGTGCGGCACAATCTGACTACTTTTGCTAGTTATCAAAAAACTAGCAGGTACGCTCGGCACTTTTCCAGCCCAGCCCTGGAGGCGGCGGATCCCATAGGAATCAATGGGAGTCTGACCATAGCGAAAGTTCATGATCGCTGCTGCCAGACATCCCATTGATTCCTATGGTAGTTTCTACACCTAACACCCTAACATGTACCCCGAGTCTAAACACCCCTAATCTCTCCCCCCTACACCACCGCAACTAAAGTGTTTACCCCCTAAACCGCTGCTCCCCCGCCGCCACCTACATTATACCTATTAACCCCTATCCTGCCCCCCCTACACCGTCGCCACCTATAATAAATTTATTAACCCCTATCCTGCCCCCCTACACCGCCGCTACTGTAATAAAATTATTAACCCCTAAACCTAAGTAACACTAACACCCCCATAACTTCAATATTAAATAAATCTAAATAATAATCTAAATAATATTTCTCTTATTAACTAAATGAATCCTATTTAAAACTAAATACTTACCTTTAAAATAAACCCTAATATAGCTACAATATAAATAATAATTATATTGTAGCTATCTTAGGATTTATTTTTATTTTACAGGCATCTTTCAATTTATTTTAACTAGGTACAATAGCTATTAAATAGTTATTAACTATTTAATAGCTACCTAGTTAAAATAAAGAGAAACTTACCTGTAAAATAAAAAACTAACCTAAGTTACAATTACACCTAACTCTATTACCTTACCAGCCCTTAAAAGGGCCTTTTGCGGGGCATGCCCCAAAGAAAACAGCTCTTTTGCCTGTAAAATAAAAATACAACCCCCCCAACATTAAAACCCACCACCCACATACCCCTACTCTAACCCAAACCCCCCTTAAATAAACCTAACACTACCCCCCTGAAGATCATCCTACCTTGAGCCGTCTTCAGCCAGCCGACCACCGATGGAACCGAAGAGGAGATCCGGAGCGGCAGAAGTCATCATCCAAGGGGCGCTGAAGAAGTCTTCCATCCGATGAAGTAATCATCCAGGCGGCGCTGAAGAGGTCTTCCATCCGATAGAAGTCTTCTTCCAGGCGGCGTCTTCAATCTTCATCCATCCGGAGCGGAGCCATCTTCAGACGAGCCGACGCGGAGCCATCCACTTCTTCCCAACGACTAACGACGAATGAAGGTTCCTTTAAGGGACGTCATCCAAGATGGCGTCCCTTCAATTCTGATTGGCTGATAGGATTCTATCAGCCAATCGGAATTAAGGTAGGAAAAATCTGATTGGCTGATGGAATCAGCCAATCAGATTGAAGTTCAATCCGATTGGCTGATCCAATCAGATTGAGCTCGCATTCTATTGGCTGTTCCGATCAGCCAATAGAATGCAAGCTCAATCTGATTGGCTGATTCAATCAGCCAATCAGATTTTTCCTTCCTTAATTCCGATTGGCTGATAGAATCCTATCAGCCAATCGGAATTGAAGGGACGCTATCTTGGATGATGTCCCTTAAAAGGAACCTTCATTCGTCGTCGGGAAGAAGAGGATGGCTCCGATCAGCCAATAGAATGCAAGCTCAATCTGATTGGCTGATTCAATCAGCCAATCAGATTTTTCCTTCCTTAATTCCGATTGGCTGATAGAATCCTATCAGCCAATCGGAATTGAAGGGACGCCATCTTGGATGATGTCCCTTAAAAGGAACCTTCATTCGTCGTCGGGAAGAAGAGGATGGCTCCGCGTTGGCTCGTCTGAAGATGGCTCCGCTCCGCTACAGATGGATGAAGATTGAAGACGCCGCCTGGATGAAGACTTCTATCGAATGGAAGACCTCTTCAGCGCCACCTGGATGATGACTTCTGCCGCTCCGGATCTCCTCTTCGGTTCCTTCGGTGGTCGGCTGGCTGAAGACGGCTCAAGGTAGGATGATCTTCAGGGGGGTAGTGTTAGGTTTATTTAAGGGGGGTTTGGGTTAGATTAGGGGTATGTGGGTGGTGGGTTTTAATGTTGGGGGGTTGTATTTTTATTTTACAGGCAAAAGAGCTGTTTTCTTTGGGGCATGCCCCGCAAACGGCCCTTTTAAGGGCTGGTAAGGTAATAGAGCTGGTAACTTTTTAATGTAGAATAGGGTGTAGGAATAGGTGTAAGTAGCTTAAAATTGTAATATTTTTAAAATGTTTGTAACTTATTTTTTTACTTTTTGTATTTTAGTTTATTTAATTTAATTGTAGTTATTTGTAGCTAATTTATTTAATTAATTTAATGATAGTGTAGTGTTAGGTTTAATTGTAACTTAGGTTAGGATTTATTTTACAGGTAATTTTGTATTTCTTTTAGCTAGGTAGTTATTAAATAGTTAATAACTATTTAATAACTATTCTAACTAGCTAAAATAAATACAAAGTTACCTGTAAAATAAATATAAATCCTAAAATAGCTACAATGTAATTATTAATTATATTGTAGCTATCTTAGGGTTTATTTTACAGGTAAGTATTTAGTTTTAAATAGGAATAATTTATTAAAGTATAGTGTAGTGTAGTGTTAGGTGTAATTGTAACTTAGGTTAGTTTTTATTTTACAGGTAAATTTCTCTTTATTTTAACTAGGTAGCTATTAAATAGTTAATAACTATTTAATAGCTATTGTACCTAGTTAAAATAAATTGAAAGTTGCCTGTAAAATAAAAATAAATCCTAAGATAGCTACAATATAATTATTTATATTGTAGCTATATTAGGGTTTATTTTAAAGGTAAGTATTTATTTTTAAATAGGATTAATTTAGTTAAGAGAAATATTATTTAGATTTATTTAATTAATATTTAAGTTAGGGGGGTGTAAGGGTTAGTGTTAGACTTAGGTTTTTGGGTTAATTTTATTACAGTGGCGGCGGTGTAGGGGGGGCAGGATAGGGGTTAATAAATTTATTATAGTTGGGGACGGTGTAGGGGGGCAGATTAGGGGTTAATAAGTTTAAGATAGGTTGCGGCGGGGTCCGGGATCGGCAGGATAGGGGTTAATAACTTTATTATGTGTGGCGGCGGTATAGGGGGGTCAGGATAGGGGTTACTAGGTATAATGTAGGTGGCGGCGTTGTCTGGGAGCAGCGGTTTAGGGGTTAATACATTTATAAGAGTTGCGGCAGGGTCTAGGAGCGGCGGTTTAGGGGTTAATAACTTTATTTAGTTGCGGGGGGCTCCGGTATAGGGGGTAGAACAGTGTAGTTAGTGTGGTTGCTTAGTGACAGGGGTATCAATAAAGTTGTCAAAAAGCCGAAGAGCAGCAAGATCGGATGAGTGATAACTCTCACAGTACGCTGCTCATCGCCCCGTACTTGGTGCGCGGCTTTTTGACAGCTTTTTTGATAACTTAGGCGAAATTTTGCAGGTCCGCGGCGGCGATGGTAGGCGAGCTTAGGCGGGCGTATTGAACCGGCAAAGGCAGGTAAAGTAGAGGGCTTGATAACTAGGCCCCTATGTATCTTTTTTCACATTAGAGAACTATGACTATTTCCTTTTTTTATTAAGGTGTTAAGGTATACATACCTGTGTGTTTACACTTAAAATAATTTTGTTTTATTTTACTGTTTATTTCTTTTCTTTTTTGCTCTTTTACCCCCTTTCCCCTATTTACCAATGGAAAATAAAGTGAACTAAATGATTGTACGTATTCCAACTGGCCAAAGATAGAGCCAAGCTGGCAAAAAGGCGTTATTGAGAAAATAAGCTACAACCTAGCATCTTGCATAGCTTATCTATAGTGTTTGTTATTTAGCTCTTTTCTTGTTCTTATTAAATAAACCTCAATAAAACGTTTTTGTACACTAGGGTGTCATAAAAATAATAATTTCTAAGACTAAATTAATGGGAGGTTTTGGCTTCAACTGTAGACGGTGGGCTGTATTTGCTGCTGGCTGTTCGGCTGTAAAACCGCCTTGTTTGTGGAGCAGACATTTGCAGCTGCAGTAGAAACTCTGTTCATATCATCCAATGGCCTACAGCTATTGGAGCAGACAAGTAGGATCAATTCCAGAACTAAATAGCTATAAGGAGAAAAACAAGTGGATTTTAAAGATTTTTCAAAATGTCTTTATTTTTGTGTGAAATCAGATTAAAAAAAAACGCTTTGTGACATAAATAGTGCAATTTCTCATATTACAGAACTGCTGTTTTTGGCTTTATACTGAAGAAAACACAAAAAAAAAGGAAAAAAAGGTAGATAAAACACTTTAAAAAAAACTTACATATGTATTCATAACCAAAATAAAAATCATAAAAAATAAAAAAGGTCATCCAGACAAGGTTTAAAACAAAGTATGGGCCAATAAATAACCAAACTGTAAGTTTCATTACAGCATATATTTGTCCAAATCACATCAACTACTGATGTCACACTATAGGGTGTATGAAATATATATATATATATATATATATATATATATAATAAATGGTTTGGACATAACTTGGTTACGTTTTATGGGGGGTTTTGCAGATAAGTATGTGATCATCGAGATGAAACAAAAGTACCCATCAGCAGCTCGCTGGTATTGCAACCTTAAACTGCAATTGCATCTTCTGCATATGACACAAAAGGAAAGGCAAGGACTGGGCCATGTGAGAGGTACCCCTCACAATGTAAATCACTGAGCCAGGACTGGAGGATGAAGGAAAATGAATAAGTATCTCATAGATGAGGTGTGGAAGGAACTGGTGAGAACAGGAACAAAAATGTCAGCCAGGCCACAGGTCATCTCATAAACTTGAGTCATATTGAGCAGGATCCAGAAGTAAATGCATGACAGAGTAGACGTCACAAACAGGTAATAGTCTGAACTAATATCAAAGCAGGAGTAGAATTCAAAAGCAAACCCAGGGCAAACCAAAGAAACATACGGCTAGATTACTAGTTTTGGGTTATGGCTCATAACGCTGCTTTTTCACTACCGCTGGTATTATGAGTCAATTTTTTGGCCGTAACGCAACGCAACTACCGCACCTTTCAAAAAGTCCTTTTTCAATGGGACTTCCATAGCGCCGGTATTACGAGTTTTGCCTGGGAGGCCAAAAGGTGAGCGGTACAGCCTATACCGACAAGATTCGTACCGCTGTCACATTCTGTACCTTTAAGAAATAGTCCTGCCCTCTCCTCACTTGGCTATAAATTATCAACCCACACACACCTGTTCTTTGCTTGATTATTGAAGTGCATAGCTACTAGTGATTGCACTTTGTACCTCGCTCTCTGAGAAGTCTGTCAACAGTTTGTTTTATGAAACTTACTTACCACCTTTAAAAGTCGCTAACTGGATTCAGCCCTTTAGTAATGTGTCAGTTACATTGCTTCTACTATTTTCCTGGTACCTGTGACGTCATCTCACAACCCCAGACGCCTAGCCTTTGCACTTGAGGTCTAACAACTTCAACCGCTCACCGGATACCACAGCCGCTCCTCTCTGCAGCTCCTCCGTGATCCGCTTCAACCAGACGTCACCTCTCACAACTAAGCTGTCTCCAAACCGCAAGTATTTCCTCTAAAGACTGTGTCCTAACAAGATTCTGTTTGCCTCTGCTAAACACTGAAACTAAGTACTAAATAGAGCCTTGCTTGTGAGACTGTATTCCTAACTATTTGCTCTAATCATTACTTGCTACACTAACAGCTCTGCTTACTATATGCCTAAATATTTGTGCCTCATATGCTGTTCAGTTAACCCCCGACATACTCGCTACTCCCACAGCCTCAGTAAACCCTACCACTGTCTCTGAAAAGTGCTACCTTAACTGTGCTACAAACATTTGATTCAAGTCTTTAATTACTGATCCCTGCTCTAAAACATAACTTTTGTCTGCTACAGTAAACACTTTATGAAAACCCCTACCTTCTAAAGTGTATTCAGTAAAAACAGCTTTCTCTTATGGTAACACCTTATGCATCAATTACATATGCTTAAGGATTTAAAGAGACAGCCACAAAACTACAAATTATATAACTGAAGTATACATACAATTTCTTTTTATATAGTAGCTTCCTGACAACCGCCATCTAAAGTCAGTAGTTATGGGTTTTGCGCTACAAAGCTGTAGCATAAAACTCATAACTAAAGTGTTACAAAGTACACTAACACCCATAAACTACCTATTAACCCCTAAATCAAGGCCCTCCCGCATCGCAAACACTATAATAAAAATATTAACCCCTAATCTGCTGCTCCAGACATCCCCGCCACCATAATAAACATATTAACCCCTAAACCGATGCACTCCCGCTTCGCAAACACTAGTTAAATATTATTAACAATCGAAAGAGAGAACAGCACTCCATGAGATAGAACGAGAGCCAGAATAACTTCCATGTCTGTTCATTTTTAGAGAATTCCTCAGGGTGCGCGTTCTTTTTGCACACTATGCCCCTTCACAGATAAAAACATAATTTATGTAAGAACTTACCTGATAAATTCATTTCTTTCATATTAGCAAGAGTCCATGAGCTAGTGACGTATGGGATATACATTCCTACCAGGAGGGGCAAAGTTTCCCAAACCTTAAAATGCCTATAAATACACCCCTCACCACACCCACAATTCAGTTTAACGAATAGCCAAGAAGTGGGGTGATAAGAAAAAAGTGCGAAAGCATATAAAATAAGGAATTGGAATAATTGTGCTTTATACAAAAAAATCAAAACCACCACAAAAAAGGGCGGGCCTCATGGACTCTTGCTAATATGAAAGAAATTAATTTATCAGGTAAGTTCTTACATAAATTATGTTTTCTTTCATGTAATTAGCAAGAGTCCATGAGCTAGTGACGTATGGGATAATGATTACCCAAGATGTGGATCTTTCCACGCAAGAGTCACTAGAGAGTGAGGGATAAAATAGACAGCCAATTCCTGCTGAAAATAATCCACACCCAGAATAAAATTTTAATGAAAAAACATAAGCAGAAGATTCAAACTGAAACCACTGCCTGAAGTACGTTTCTACCAAAAACTGCTTCAGAAGAAGAAAACACATCAAAATGGTAGAATTTAGTAAAAGTATGCAAAGAGGACCAAGTTGCTGCTTTGCAAATCTGATCAACCGAAGCTTCATTCCTAAACGCCCAGGAAGTAGAAACTGACCTAGTAGAATGAGCTGTAATCCTTTGAGGCGGAGTGTTACCCGACTCAACATAGGCATGATGAAATAAAGATTTCAACCAAGATGCCAAAGAAATGGCAGAAGCTTTCTGGCCTTTTCTAGAACCGGAAAAGATGACAAATAGACTAGAAGTCTTTCGGAAAGACTTAGTAGCTTCAACATAATATTACAAAGCTCTAACAGCATCCAAAGAATGCAATGATTTCTCCTTAGAATTCATAGGATTAGGACATAATGAAGGAACCACAATTTCTCTACTAATGTTGTTAGAATTTACAACCTTAGGTAAAAAATTCAAAAGAAGTTCGCAGCACCGCCTTATTCTGATGCAAAATCAGAAAAGAAGACTCACAAAAAAAGAGTAGATAATTCAGAGACTCTTCTGGCAGAAGAGATGGCCAAAAGAAACAAAACTTTCCAAGAAAGTAATATAACGACCAAAGAATGCATGGGTTCAAAAGGAGCAGCTTGAAGAGCCCCCAGAACCAAATTCAAACTCCAAGGAGGAGAAATTGACTTAATGACAGGTTTTATACGAACCAAAGGTTGTACAAAACAATGAATATCAGGAAGATTAGCAATCCTTCTGTGAAAAAGAACAGAAAGAGCAGAGATTTGTCTTTCAAGGAACTTGCGGACAAACCTTTATCTAAACCATCCTGAAGAAACTGTAAAATTCTCGGTATTCAAAAAGAATGCCAAGAAAAAAGATGAGAAAGACACTAAGAAATATAAGTCTTCAAGACTCTATAATATATCTCTCTAGATACAGATTTACGAGCCTGTCACATAGTATCAATCACAGAGTCAGAGAAACCTCTTTGACCAAGAATCAAGCGTTCAAACTCCATACCTTAAAATTAAGGTTTTGAGATCCTGATGGAAAAAAGAACCTTGAGACAGAAAGACTAGTCTTAACGGAAGAGTCCACAGCTGGCAAGAGGCCATCCGGACAAGATCCGCATACCAAAACCTGTGAGGCCATGCTGGAGCTACCAGCAGGACAAACGAGCATTCCTTTAGAATATTGGAGAATACCCTTGGAAGAAGAACTAGAGGCGGAAAGATATAGGCAGGATGACACTTGTAAGGAAGAGATATTGCATCCACTGCCTCCGCCCGAGGATCCCGGGATCCGGACAGATACCAGGGAAGTTTCTTGTTTAGATGAGAAGCCATCAGATCTATTTCTGGGAGTTCCCACATTTGAACAATCTGAGGAAATAGCTCTGGGTGAAGAGACCATTCGCCCAGGTGTAACGTTTGGCGACTGAGATAATCCGCTTTCCAATTGTCCATACCTGGGATATGAACCGCAGAGATTAGACAGGAGCTGGATTCCGCCCAAACCAAATTCGAGATACTTCTTTCATAGCCAGAGGACTGCGAGTCCCTCCTTGATGATTGATGTATGCCACATTTGTGACATTGTCTATCTGAAAACAAATGAACAACTCTCTCTTCAGAAGAGGCCAAGACTGAAGAGCTCTGAAAATTGCACGGAGTTCCAAAATATTGATCGGAAATCTCACCTCCTGAGATTCCCAAACCCCTTATGCCGTCAGATACCCCCACACAGCTCCCCAACCTGTAAGACTTGCATCTGTTGAGATTATAGTCCAGGTCGGAAGAACAAAGAAGCCCCCTGAACTAAACGATGGTGATCTGTCCACCATGTCAGAGAGTGTCGTATAATCGGTTTAAAGATATTAATTGAGATATCTTTGAGTAATCCCTGCACCATTGATTCAGCAAAGGAGATCGCATCTGATGCGGCAGTCCTAAGACCTAAAATTTCCATGCATAAGGCTACCAAAGGGAATGATTGTGACTGAAGGTTTTGACAAGCTGATATCAATGTTAAACTTCTCTTGTCTGACAAGGACAGAGTCATAGACACTGAATCTATCTAGAAACCTAAAAAGGTTACCCTTGTCTGAGGAATCAATGAACTGATTGGTAAATTGATCCTCCAACCATGAACTTGAAGAAACAACACAAGTCGATTCGTATGAGATTCTTCGAAAATGAGAAGACTGAGCAAGTACCAAGATATCGTCCAAATAAGGAAATACCAAAACCCTGTTCTCTGATTACAGAAAGAAGGGCACCGAGAACCTTTGAAAAAAATTCTTGGAACTGAGGCTAGGCCAAACGGTAGAGCCACAAAACTGGTAATGCTTGTCTAAAAAGAGAATCTCAGACACTAAAAGTGATCTGGATGAATCGGAATATGCAGATACACATCCTGTAAATCTATTGTAGACATATAATACCCTTGCTAAACAAAAGGCAGGATAGTCCTACAGTAACCATCTTGAATGTTGGTATCCTTACATAACGATTCAATATTGATAGATCCGGAACTGGTCTGAAGGAATTGACCTTCTTTGGTACAATGAAGAGATAAAATAAAACCCCAGCCCCTGTTCCAGAACTGGAACTGGCATAATTACTCCAGCCAACTCTAGATCTGAAACACATTCCAGAAATGCTGAGCCTTTGCTGTGTTAACTGGGACACGGGAAAGAAAAAAATCTCTTAGCAGGAGGCCTTAACTTGAAACCAATTCTGTACCTTTCTGAAACAATGTTCTGAAACCAGAGATTGAGAACGGAATTGATCCAAATTTCTTTGAAGAAAACGTAATCTGCCCCATACCAGCTGAGCTGGAATAAGGGCCGCACCTTCATGGGTACTTAGGAGCTGGCTATAGGTTTCTATAAGGCTTGGATATATTCCAAACTGGAAATAGTTTCCAAACTGATACCGCTCCTGAGGATGAAGGATCAGGCTTTTGTTCCTTGTTGTGAGGAAAGGAACGAAAATGATTATTAGACCTAAATTTACCTTAGATTTTTTATCCTTTGGTAAAAAAGTTCCCTTCCTTCCAGAAACAGTTGAGATAATAATGTATTACCCTGGAAAGAAAAGGAAAGCAAAGTTGACTTAGAAGACATATCAGCATTCCAAGTTTAATCCATAAAGCTTTTCTAGCTAAAATAGCTAGAGACATATACCTGACATCAACTCTAATGATATCAAAAGATGGTATCACCAATAAAATTATTAGCATGTTATAGAATAATAATAATGCTATAAAATTATGATCTGTTACTTGTTGCGCTAAAGCTTCTAACCAAAAAGTTGAAGCTGCAGCAACATCCGCTAAAAATATAGCAGGTCTAAGAAGATTACCTGAACATAAGTAAGCTTTTCTTAGAAAGGATACAATTTTCCTATCTAAAGGATCCTTAAATGAAGTACTATCTGCCGTAGGAATAGTAGTACATTTAGCAGGAGTAGAGACAGCCCCATAACCTTAGGGATTTTGTCCCAAAAAACTCTAATCTGTCAGATGGCACAGGATATAATTGCTTAAACGTTTAGAAGGAGTAAAAGAATTACCCAAATTATTCCATTCCCTGGAAATTACTTCAGAAATAGCATCAGGGAGATTAAACACTTCTGGAATAACTACAGGAGATTAAAAAAACCTTATTTAAACGTTTAGATTTAGTATCAAGAGGACCAGAATCCTCTATTTCTAATGCAATTAATACTTCTTTAAATAAAGAACGAATAAATTCCATCTTGAACAAATACAAAGATTTATCAGCATCAACCTCTGAGACAGAAACCTCTGAACCAGAAGAACCATTATCAGTATCAGAATGATGATGTTCATTTAAAAATTCATCTGAAAAAAGAGAAGTTTTAAAAGACTTTTATGTAAACTAGAAGGAGAAATAACAGACATAGCCTTCTTAATGGATTTAAAAAAATAAAATCTCTTATGTTTATCAGGAACACTCTGAAAATTAGATGTTGACGGAACAGCAACAGGTAATGTAACAGTACTAAAGGAAATTTTATCTGCATTAATAAGTTTGTCATGACATGCAATACAAACAACAGCTGGAGAAACAGATACCAAAAATTTATAGCAGATACACTTAGCTTGGTAGCTCCAGCACCGGGCAGTGATTTTCCTGAAGTATCTTCTGACTCAGTTGCAACGTGGAACATCTTGCAATATGTAATAGAAAAAACAACATATAAAGCAAAATTGATCAAATTCCTTAAATGACAGTTTCAGGAATGGGAAAAAATGCCAGTGAACAAGCTTCTAGCAACCAGAAGCAATAAATAATGAGACTTAAATAATGTGGAGACAAAAGCGACGCCCATATTTTTTTAGCGCCAAATAAGACTCCCACATTATTTGGCGCCTAAATGCTTTTGGCGCCAAAAATGACGCCACATCCGGAACGCCGACATTTTTGGCGCAAAAGAACGTCAAAAAAATGACGCAACTTCCGGCGACACGTATGACGCCGGAAACAGAAAAGATTTTTTGCGCCAAAAAAGTCCGCGCCAAGAATGACGCAATAAAATGAAGCATTTTCAGCCCCCGCGAGCCTAACAGCCCACAGGGAAAAAGTCAAATTTTTTAAGGTAAGAAAAAATGATAGATTCAAATGCATTATCCCAAATATGAAACTGACTGTCTGAAAAAAAGGAATGTTGAACATCCTGAGTCAAGGCAAATAAATGTTTGAATACATATATTTAGAACTTTATAAAAAAGTGCCCAACCATAGCTTTAGAGTGTCACAGAAAATAAGACTTACTTACCCCAGGACACTCATCTACATGTTTGTAGAAAGCCAAACCAGTACTGAAACGAAAATCAGCAGAGGTAATGGTATATATATATATATATATATATATATAAGAGTATATCGTCGATCTGAAAAGGGAGGTAAGAGATGAATCTCCACGACCGATAACAGAGAACCTATGAAATAGACCCCGTAGAAGGAGATCATTGAATTCAAATAGGCAATACTCTCCTCACATCCCTCTGACATTCACTGCACGCTGAGAGGAAAACCGGGCCCCAACTTGCTGCGGAGCGCATATCAACGTAGAATCTAGCACAAACTTACTTCACCACCTCCATAGGAGGCAAAGTTTGTAAAACTGAATTGTGGGTGTGGTGAGGGGTGTATTTATAGGCATTTTAAGGTTTGGGAAACTTTGCCCCTCCTGGTAGGAATGTATATCCCATACGTCACTAGCTCATGGGACTCTTGCTAATTACATGAAAGAAAAATAAATCCTGACGCATATCAGTCTGACCCTGCCCAATGACAGTCCAGCGCCGAAATACCAGGCAATTCTGTGAATATTATTAGCCCTTAATCTGCCGCCCCCAATGTCACTGCCGCCACTATACTAAAGTTATTAACCCCTAAACCCAAGTCTAACCCTAACACCCCTAACTTTAATATAATTAAAATAAATCTAAATAAAAAATTACTATCATTAACTAAATAATTCCCATTTAAAACTAAATACTTACCTATAAAATAAACCCTAAGCTTGCTACAATATAACTAATAGTAACATTGTAACTATCTTAGGTTTTATTTTTATTTCACAGCTAAGTTTGTATTTATTTTAACTAGGTAGACTAGTTAGTAAATAGTTATTAACTATTTACTAACTATCTAGTTAAAATAAATATAAAGTTACCTGTAAAAAAAAAAAAACTAACCTGCATAACTGACACCTATGATTACACTAAAATTAAATAAATTACATTAATTAAATACAATTAACTAAATAACAAAAAAATTAAACACTAAATTACACAAAATAATAAAAAAAAATATTTAAACTAATTACACCTAATCTAATAGCCCTATCAAAATAAAAGAAACGTAGCCTAAACTAAACTGCCAATAGCCCTTAAAAGGGCCTTTTGCAGGGCATTGCCCCAAAGAAATCACTCTTTTACCTGTAAAAAAAAAAAAAATACAAACAACCCCCCCAACAGTAAAACCCACCACCTGCACAACCAAACCCCCCAAATAAAATCCTATCTAAAAAACCTAAGCTCCCCATTGCCCTGAAAAGGGCATTTTGATTGCCTTGCCCTTAAAAGGGCATTTAGCTCTTTTTCTGTGCCCAAACCCCTAATCTAAAAGTAAAACCCACCCAATAAACCCTTAATAAAACCTAACACTAACCCCCGAAGATCCACTTACAGTTTTTGAAGATCGGACATCCATCCTCATCAAGCCGGGAGAAGTCTTCATCCAAGCGGGCAGAAGTCCTCAACGAAGCCGGGAGAAGTCTTCATCCAAATGGCAAGACGTCGTGCTCCAGGCGGGCAGAAGTCTTCATCCAAATGTCAGGGGCAGCAGATTAGGAGTGTTTAGACTCAGGGTTTATGTTAGAGTGTTAGGTTTAAACATAAATTTTCTTTCCCCATAGGAATCAATGGGGCTCCGTTACGGAGCTTTACGCTCTGTATTGCAGGTGTTAGGCTTTTTTTTAGCCGGCTCTCCCTATTGATGTCTATGGGGAAATCGTGCACGAGCATGTAAAACCAGCTCAAAGCAGCCCTGGTATTTGTGTGCGGTATGGAAATCAATGCAACCATATTGCCCACAAACGCAGGTTTTTGGAAAACCTGTAATAGCAGCGCTATTAAAGGTGAGCGGTGGAAATAACTTGCAAGTTATTACCGAACCGCTCATACCGCAAAACTCGTAATCTGGCCGATTGAATTTTACAGTAGATACGAACCAAAAGGCCCATGAAGTCTACCCATATTATATGTTACTGTTTTCTCAAGATACCCTGTCCTAGGTATTTTTTATTATTTTCCAGTCCCTGTGTTTACCACCTCTATTGAAAGTTTATTCATTCAATTAATCCACAACCCTTTCTGTAAAAAAAAATCCTCAAATTTCTCCTGAATCTGCTACCCTCTAATTTAAGATTATAACCACTTGTTTTGGTATTTCTATTATTGTGGAAAATGCTTTCAACTTCTACTTTATTAAAGGAACAGTCTTGTCAAAAGGAAACATTCATGATTCAGATAGGGCATGCAATTTTAAGCAACTTTCCAATCTACTTTATCATCTAATTTTCTTTGTTCTCTTGGTATTTATTGCTGAAAGCTAAACCTAAGTAGGCCCATATGCTAATTTCTAAACCCTTGAAGGGCACCTCTTATCTCAGAGCATTTTGACAGTTTTTCACAGATAGACTAGTTCATGTGTGCCATTGTGCTCACTCTCGTGGAGTCTGCTCTGATTGGTTAAAATGCAAGTCTATCAAAAGAACTGAGATAAGGGGGTAGTCTGCAGAGGCTTAGATACAAGGTAATCACAGAGGTAGAAAGTGTATTAATATAACAGTGTTGGTTACACAAAACTAGGGAATGAGTAATTAAGGATTATCTATCTTTTTAAACAAACATTTTCAAGCAGATTGATCTTTTAAGATCTTTTGAAGGTTTCTATCATGTCACTTCTTTCTCTTCTCTAAACTATACATATTTAGATCATAGAGTCTTTTTTTGTTTGTTTTATATTTTAGACAATGTACTATTTTAGTAGCCCTCCTTGGACAGTTTCTACTTTATTTACAGTATATCCTTCTGGAGATATGTTCTCCAGAACTGTACACAGTTCCAGATGAGGCTTAACGAGTAATCTGTAAAGTGGCATAAGAACCTTGCTATTTTTGCTTCCAATACCTCACCCAATGCAACCAAGTATTCGACTGGCTTACTGGCTGCACTGCCGCATTGTCTACCAATAATATGAAATAATAATTCCCAAGTCCCGTTCCTCTTTAGTTCAGTAATGTACCATTGATCACTATAATTGGCCTTTGGGTTTTTGGATCCTATATTGCTCTTTGCAATATTACTATTTATTTGCCAAGTCCTCCTAAATATTTATTGCCAAGTCCTCCAGTTTTTTTTTGTTTTTTTTTTTACATCACTACTCATTTGATCCACCTCTCCTGGAACATCAACTCTGTTACAAATTTTGTATCATCAGCAAACAAACACGCATTCACCTGGAGCCCACTTCCAATATCTATACTATAATCGCGTTTGTAACGCTGGTGCAATGCCGCCCCCTGCAGATTTGCGGCCAATCGGCCACTAGCAGGGGGTGTCAATCAACCTGATCGTATTCAATCAGATTGATTTCTGTCCGCGACCTCAGAGCAGGCGGACAAGTTAAATTTCTGATTTTGGCAAGCCTGAAGGCTTGCCGGAAACAAGAGGCATCAAGCTCTATACAGAGCTTGATAAATATGCCCCTTAGTCTGAACTTCAAATGAGTAGTAGATTTTTTTCTGATAAATGTTATGTCTAATTTCCACTCCTCCTGCATCATGTGACAGCCATCAGCCAATCACAAATGCATATATGTATATTCTGTGTATTATTGCACATGCTCAGTAGGAGCAGATGACTCAATAAGTGTAAATATAAAAAGACTGTGCACTTTTTGTAAATGGAAGTACATTAGAAAGTTGTTTAAAATTCCATGCTGTATCTAAATCAAGTTTAATATTGACTTGAGTGTTCCTTTAAGAAAAAAACCAAAAAACTAACTGCCCGCACAAAGTATTAAAAAAACAAACAAACAACTAACCACCCACACGAAGTATTAAGAACAAAATAAACATATCTGCCCGTACTAAGTATTAGCAAAAAAAAACCCAAAAAAAACCCCAGAAACTACCTAACCCTTACACCGCCAAACCCACACAACCCCAACTAAATAAATTCCAAAATATTAACCTCTTAACCGACAAACCCCCACATTGCATTAAACCTAATTAACCTATTAGCCCCTAAACCGCCAACCCCCCACAACGTAATAAACCTATTATATTAACTCCTAAGCCGCCAACCCACAATGCAATTAACTAATTTAATTACTAAGCCCCCTAACTTAAAACCCCTAAATGAACCCCAATTACTACTAAACTACAATTAAAATAAAAAATCCTAACATTGAATTACAAAAAAAATTAAATAGAACATTACAAAAAAATCAAAAAATAAATCTAATCCCTAAAGAAAAGCCCCCAAAATAAAAACACCTCCTAATCTAAACTAAACTACCAATCGCCCTTAAAAGTGCCTAAGTTAAACAGCTCTTTTACGTTTAAAAAATACTAAGTCCCCCCTTATAGTAAAAACCCCCTACCCACCAAACCCCCCCAAATAAAAAAAAACCCAACACTAAAAAAACTTAAACTACCCATTGCCCCTAAAGGGGCTTTTGTATGGGCATTGCCCTTAAACAGGGCATTCAGCTCTTTTACAAGCCCATTAAATACCTAATCTTAAAAATAAAAAAAACCTCAGAAAAAAAAAAATTAAAAAAAATACTAAGTCTAACCACCAAATAGGTACTCACCGTTCCTGAAGTCTGAAGGAGAAGGTCTTCATCCAGGCGACTCCATCATCTTCTATCTTTATCCGGAGCGAAGGCGGCACGGATTGAAGGTGTGGAGCTGGCTTCCCCGATGCATGGAACCTCAGCGGTGGTCCTCAGCGGCAGTTCTCGCTGGCGGTGGTCCAAAAGAGCGTGGAGGCTCCTCTTCGTGTGATCCGCCGCAAACTGAAGATTAAATGCAAGGTACCCCATATTTATTGGGGTACCTTGCATTCCTATTGGCTGAAATTTTGAAATCAGCCAATAGGATGAGAGCTACTGAAATCTTATTGGTTGATTTGCACAGCCAATAGGATTTCAGTAACTCTAATCCTATTGGCTAATTAAAAAAATTCAGCCAATAGGAATGCAAGTTACCCCGAATGCGGTATCTTGCATTCAATTTTCAGTATACGCTGGAGATCAGATGAAGAGGAGCCTCCAAGCCTCTGAGGAACACTGTTGATGAAGACCGCCACTGAGGACCGCTGCTCTGGATCCGTGCATCAGGGAAGGCCGCTCCGCACTTCCGCTCTGCGCTGCCTTCACTCCAGATGAAGATAGAAGATGGAGCCGCCTGGATGAAAACCTTCACTGCCAGACTTCAGGGGCAGTGAATACCTATTTGGGGCTTAGTTTTAGGATTTTATTTTATTATTATTTTTTTTTATTTTTTTTAAGATTAGGGATTTAATGGGCTGTAAAAAAGAGCTGATTGCCCTTTTAATGGCAGTAAAAGAGCTGAATGCCCTTTCAAGGGCAATGCCCATACAAATGCCCCTTTAGCGGCAATGGGTAGCTTAGGTTTTTTTTAGTGTTTGTTTTTATTTAATTTTGGGGGGTTGGTTGGGTAGGGGGGGTTTTACTGTTAGGGGGTAATTGTTAAATTTTTAAGTAAAAGAGCTGTTTAACTTAGGGCAATGCCCTACAAAAAGGCCCTTTAAGGGCTATTGGTAGTTTAGTATTAGATTAGGGAGTGTTTATTTTGGGGGGGATTTTTTATTTCTATAGGGGTATTAGTTTATGTTTAATTTTTTTAGTTTGGATAGCTTTGTTTATTTTTTTCTGTAATTTAACTTTTTTTAACTTTAGCTTTGGGGTTTGTATTTTTTAAACAGACTGCCCTCTGAGCAGGCTTATCGCCTAGTCATTAATAAACATGTTAAACAAAACAGGCCCAAGAACTGACCCTTGGGGAACGCCACTAGTAACTGTCCCTCATTTGAATGTACTCCATTAATTGAAACCCTCTGCACTCTATCCTTAAAGGGACACTGTACCCAAAAAAATTCTTTCGTGATTCAGATTGAGCATGAAATTTTAAGCAACTTTCTAATTTACTCCTATTATCAAATGTTCTTCATTCTCTTGGTATCTTTATTCGAAATGCAAGAATGTAAGTTTAGATGCCGGCCCATTTCTGGTGAACAACCTGGGTTGTCCTTGCTGATTGGTGGATAAATTCATCCACCAATAAAAAAGTGCTGTCCATAGTACTGAAACCAAAAAAAAGCTTAGATGCCTTCTTTTTCAAATACGGATAGCAAGAGAACGAAGAAAAATTGATAATAGGAGTAAATTATAAAGTTTCTTAAAATGGTATGCTCTTTCTGAATTACAAAAGAAAAATTTGGGTTCAGTGTCCCTTTAAGCCAGCATTCTACCCACTTAACAATCTGAGCATCTACTCCAATGCAATACATTTTTGTGAATAAGTTTGTTGTGTGAAACAGTGTCAAATGCTTTGCTAAAGTCTAGATACTCTATGATCTTCCACCAGTGAAGCAACGCTGTGCTTTGCTTTCTAAGGGATAGATCATGAGTGGAGCACTAATTATCCTTTATGCATGCGTGCGTGCTAACTGTGCTCAACTTCGGATTTTTGCAAGTATCAGATGCCAGCGTAATATAAGTTAAAAGTAAACTGTTTTTACTTGCACGCTGACCCGTCGTGCGCAAAAAGCTGAACTTACAATATTGCGATAGCATTAAGAAATTGTTCAATAGACAACGGAGTGTGAAAATTTAAAAAAAAAATCTAACACCCTACTCGTGCACAAAAATTATGGTATTTTCTCAAATGCTCTTACCCAACATGAAATATAATATTTAACATTCCAATGTTCTATTTATTCACAAATACATATTTCAACATATATCTGATGGTATTTTTGTAAAATATATATCTATGCCTATATACCGTATATATATATAAAATTATATATATGTGTAGATATATACAGATATATAGGAACATCTATTTAAAATACTTAGAACATATTCCCCTATGTGAAGAACTTTGGAATGTGAAATATTTACAGTACATACAAAGTCAAACACTTTATAAATCTGAATATTACATAAATTTGATTTTACATGTTTTCAACTACTTAACTGGAAAAATCTCCAATGTATGTATGTATGTATGTATGTATGTATGTATGTATGTATGTATGTATGTACACACACTGTATTTATATGTGTTTCACTGTATATACTGTACATATTTTATATTACACATTCAAATGTTCTTCACTTACAGGATAGTGTCATTTTGATTCTTAAATACACACACATTATATACAGTGGGGCAAAAAAGTATTTAGTCAGCCAACAATTGTGCAAGTTCTCCCACTTAAGATGAGAGAGACCTGTAATTTTCATTATAGGTATACCTCAACTATGAGAGATAAAATGTGGAAACAAATCCAGACAATTACATTGTCTGATTTGGAAACATTTTTTTGCATATTTTGGTCACCTACAAAACAAGCAAGATTTCTGGCTCTCACATACCTGTATCTTCTTCTTTAAGAGGCTCCTCTGTCCTCCACGCATTACCTGTATTAATGGCACCGGTTTGAACTTGTTAGCAGTATAAAAAAAAAAAAAAACACACCTGTCCACAACCTCAAACAGTCACACTCCTCCAAACTCCACTATGGTGAAGACCAAAGAGCTGACACCAGAAACAACATTGTAGACCTGCACCAGGCTGGGAAGACTGAATCTGCAATAGGCAAGCAGCTTGGTGTGAAGAAATCAACTGTTGGAGCAATAATTAGAAAATGGAAGACATACAAGACCACTGATAATCTCCCTCGATCTGGGGCTCCACGCAAGATCTCACCCCGTGGGTTCAAAATGATCACAAGAACGGTGACCAAACATCCCAGAACCACACGGGGGGACCTAGCGAATTACCTGCAGAGAGCTGGGACCAACGTAACAAAGGCTACCATCAGTAACACACTACGCCGCCAGGGACTCAGATCCTGCAGTGCCAGACGTGTCCCCCTGCTTAAGCCAGTACATGTCCGTCTAAAGTATGCTAGAGAGCAATTGGATAATCCAGAAGCGGATTGGGAGAATGTCATATGGTCAGATGAAACTAAAGTAGAACTGTTTGGTAGAAACACAACTCGTCGTGTTTGGAGGAGAGAGAATGCTGAGTTGCAACCAAAGAACACCATACCTACTGTGAAGCATGGGGGTGGCAATATCATGCTTTGGGGCTGTTTCTCTGCAAAGGGAACAGGATGACTGATCCGTGTACATGAAAGAATGAATGGGGCCATGTATCGTGAGATTTTGAGTGCAAACCTCCTTCCATCAGCAAGGGCATTGAAGATGAAACATGGCTGGGTCTTTCAGCATGACAATGATCCCAAACACACCGCCCGGGCAACAAAGGAGTGGCTTCGTAAGAAGTATTTCAAGGTCCTGGAGTGGCCTAGCCAGTCTCAAGATCTCAACCCCATAGAAAAACTTTGGAGGGAGTTGAAAGTCTGTGTTGCACAGCGACAGCCCCAAAACATCACTGCTCTAGAGGAGATCTGAATGCAGGAATGGACAAACATACCAGCAACAGTGTGTGACAACCTTGTTAAGACTTACAGAAAACATTTGACCTCTGTCATTGCCAACAAAGGATATATTATACACCAATTTTCATAGAACTGCATGTAATAGACACTACTATAAAGAAGAAAATGCACAACAAATAATCCAGTATAAAACCTTTTAAAAACTTACTTAGAAACCACCAGTTTAGCACTGTTGATGAGGTAGTCTGGGACACCACAATGAAAGGGACTGAGGTAAACAATAAGAGGAGACACTCCCCACCTCCCCCCTTCCCTGCATATAAAAAGATAGATAACATAAACAAGAGCCTGCAAGATTCTGTAAACGTGTGTATACATCTGGGACTGGGTTTGGTTAGGGGTCTGAAAATCAGCACAATGTTCTTAAAAATAAGCAAAACTAATTTTTTTTATAAAAATACTACCAGATGGGCTATATAAATGGATCATCTACAGACATTTATGCAAAGAAAAATCTAGTACACAGTGTCCCTTTAATAATATAAAGTACATTATTTTCTATGTTAAGAACATAGGAATGTAAAATATGCGTTTTGAGCATTGCTTTTCTCAACTTAGTTCTTAACATACTATAAAATATTTTAAATAATCAATAGAATATTTCTATGTTTTACAGTATGTTTGTTAATTTCTAATAATTTCTATTAATTTTTAAAAATAATTTACATGTAATATTCAATAACATTGCACTAATCAAAACATAAATACATGTAAAGGTAATGTTATACTTATATAAACATTTATCTGACAAAAATTATTTTTTTTAAAAATGTAATAAAAAAGTTAAGGGTGCAAAGATAAATGGTAAAAGGGCTTTAATTATATACAGGTAGCCCTCAGTTTACGCCGGGGTTAGGTTCCGGAAGGAATGGTTGTAAATCGAAACCATTGTAAATTGAAACCCAGTTTATAATGTAAGTCAATGGGAAGTGAGGGAGATAGGTTCCAGGCCCCTCTCAAAATTGTCATAAGTTACACCTAATACATTATTTTTAAAGCTTTGAAATGAAGACTTTAAATGCTAAACAGCATTATAAATGTAATAAAAGAATCACACAACACAGACTTCACTTGCATTTTTCTGCAATCAGTTCTTTCTATGCATTTCAAACTGGCCTGATTTATAGACATGAAGATCTTGTTCCTTTGAAATCTGCTCGATAGCTCAGGTCTGGTTAAACTGATTAATTTCAGCTTGCTTGGCCTTGCTGCAACACAAGCGGACAGCTTCACCTACTGGCTATTTTAATCAATGCACTGCTTCTCAATAGCAGTCACATGACTGGAAAAAAGGTTGTTATGAAACGGTGTAAATTGAACCGTTTTAAAATGAGGGCCACCTGTATATATATATATATATATATATATATATATATATATATATATATATATATATATATATATATATATATATATATATATATATATATATATATATATATATATATATATTTTTAAAAGTGTGTGTGTATGTATATATATATATATATATATATATATATATATATATATATATATATATATATATATATATATATATATAAATAAAATCCAGTTAAAAAAGAAATAAGAATATGCACAGTAGAGCTATATGAGATACTGTGACTAAAGAAGGGGATTTCAGCACTCAAAAATAAACCTCATTAAAATTCTAATATGTAGATATATGTTCTCACAGCATAGATGAATTCATATTGACACTAAACTAGGCCACTGCAGTGGATGCTAACTATAAAAAGCATTGTTATGATGCCAATAGTGACTCTACAAAAATAGGCAGATATTAAATACATAAGCAGCAACCTGAGAGATTATATAGGCAGATAAAACTTCATAAACAAGGCAACAAATGCAATGGACAGATAGCTTAGATTAATTCTATTAAAGAATCTGTGGAAAGTATCCTCTCAACAAACTTTGCAAGTCTTTGATTAGACGTATACTGCCTCCAGTCATTGCAGCATAGAAGCGCCTTAAAGGGACAGTATACACTCATTTTCATATAACTGCATGTAATAGACACTACTATAAAGAATAAGATGCAGATACTGATATAAAAATCCAGTATAAACGGTTTAAAAACTTACTTAGAAGCTGTCAGTTTGGCTCTGTTGAAAAGGTAGCTGGAAAGCCCACTGCAAGTGGCAAATAAGACACTCCCCCCTCCCCCTTCTTTTGCATATGAAAAGACCCTTTACACAAACAGGAGTAAGCTGGAGAAGGTAGCTGATGGTATTCACATAAAACTTTGGGGCTTGGTTAGGAGTCTGAAAATCAGAGCAATGTTATTTAAAAATAAGCAAAACTATACATTTATTTAAAAAAAACAAAAAACATTATGGGCTATATAAATAGATCTACAAAACATTTATGCAAAGAAAAAATGTGTATAATGTCCCTTTAAATCCAACACACCTAGCACAGTAATCCTGTATATATATATATATATATATATATATATATATATATATATATATATATATATATATATATATATATATATATATATATATATATATATATATATATATATATATATATATATATATATATATACATATATATTAGGTAGAGCCCAAAAGCCAACCGAGGTAAAAGCGTCCTCAAATGCCAGCTATGGGATATCACATTATGTAGAGTTAGTACAGAGCATCCATTTCAAGCATGGTCAAAGTTTGTTAAATTTGTATCTACTATTCACTATCTGTTGTGAAAACTGCAGCAAAGTCCAGGAATCTTATTCACAGGGCTTACGACAAACTGACCGGGACATGAGCCTCCGACATCCTAATCTCACCTACACCAGAGTCGAATCTCCTTACTCCTTAGGGAAACTGACTTCAGTAGGTAGAATATTGCGCCTCTGTGATTGCACTTCCGAACGGCTAAACACAGCCGCTTCTTACTGCAAGTGCCAGGCTTGCTGCTCCTGTTTGAATTGTCGACGCGCGTTTCGCCCCACAATGCTGAGCGAAAGGGGCCTCGTCAGAACTGTCAATCACTTAGAACTCCAGGCTTTTGTTGAATCACCTTGTTGTTGGAGGAGTGGCCGCAGCTTCTTACTTGTTTACCAATGGGATTGGCCGCTCAAGCCAAGCCTCTTTTGTTTCAATAAAACAGTTGCCTTTACTAGTAGAAAACTACTTATGCCAAGCTTTCTTTACTTATGTGATACAGCGTTGCCTTTGAATTGAGTAAAAAAAAAAAGAAAAAAAAAAAAAAAAGAAACATATTGCAAAATATCAACTGCTCCGTCTAGATCTGTTGCATGCTACAATCCTAAATAGACATTTCAATATTATTTACTAGGACTCTAAATTGAAAATCAAGATTGTGGAAAAACATGTGGTGAAGCACAATCTAAGACAACATAACCTTTATATTATATTATCTTATAATATTTTTTTTTTTTTACTAAGATACTAATACAAATCCTAGTCCTTGAAAACAAAGAAAATGCCATATATAGATAGTATTATTGCTAAAGGTCTCCCTCTCTGGTTATAGAGACTAACCCAAACCATCTAGATAGATTAATTTGACAATTAGCTTGAAGGGATGAAACTATGAATTAAAGCTAAGGATGAATATTTAACCAAGGAAGGATCCATATTCAATCCTTTCATTTAGCCCATAGGGGGACACTGTTTTAAGCATATAAGTCCATCTTGCTTCTTTATTCAAAAGACATTTATTTTCATCCCCTCCTCTATCGATCCCTAGAAATTTTAAAGAGACAGTACTGCTATTATGCATATCCCTAAAATGACGGGCAACACTCGTATCCCTTTCGTAGAGGATGTCATCCCTATGCTCCTGCACCCTGTCCTTAAACATTCGTTTTGTTTTTCCAACATAGAACAGGGGACAGGAGCATTGTAAGAGATAGACTACCCCTACAGAGTTACAATTAGAAAAACACCTAATGTTAAACTGTCTACCTGTTTTTGCTGAAAATGTCTTATACTTTAGCATATAGGGACAGTAGACACAGTGTCCACACAGAAAATTACCTTTAACCTGTTGGTACTTATTTAGCTAGTTACTTTCAGGTTCTGACCTAACAAATTTACTTTTTACTAACTTATCTTTTAAGTTAGGAGATTTCTTAGCGGTCAATAGTGGACTTCTTCCCACTTTTTTTTTGCAATTTTGTCTTCTAGAGTTAGAATGTGCCAATTCTGGGATAATATTGTTTTAATATTTTGCCACTGACAGTTAAAAGTTGTAATGAATCTTATATTGTTGTCAGTTCTTGTTTCTTTTTTGAATATAGTAGATTGTAGTGATTCAATTTTCTTACTTTGTTCAAAGTTTGTTTGATTAAATTATGGGAATAGCCTCTTTCAATAAACCGTTTGCACATTGAGCGGCCAATCCCATTGGTAAACAAGTAAGAAGCTGCGGCCACTCCTCCAACAAGGTGAATCAACAAAAACCTGGAGTTCTAAGTGATTGACAGTCCTGACGAGGCCCCTTTCGCTCAGCATTGTGGGGCGAAACGCGCGTCGACAATTCAAACAGGAGCAGCAAGCCTGGCACTTGCAGTAAGAAGCAGCTGTGTTTAGCCATTCGGAAGTGGAATCACAGAGGCGCAATATTCTACCTACTGAAGTCAGTGTCCATAAGGAGTAAGGAGATTTGACTCTTTGATGGTGTAGGTGAGATTAGGATGTCAGAGGCTCATGTCCCGGTCCGTTTGTCGTAAGCCCTGTGAATAAGATTCCTAGACTTTGCTGCAGTTTTCACAACAGCTTGTTAAATTTGTATCTACTATTCACTAACTTTGACCATGCTTGAAATGGATGCTCTGTACTAACTCTACATTATGTGATATCCCATAGCTGGCATTTGAGGACACTTTTACCTTGGTTGGCTTTTGGGCTCTACCGAGATATATATATATATATATATATATATATATATATATATATATATATATATATATATATATATATATATATATATATATATACATACATACATACATACATATATACACACACACACACATATATATATATATATATATACACACACACACACACACACACAGGATTACTGTGCTAGATGTGTTGGATTTAAGGCGCTTCTATGATGCAATGACTGGAGGCAGTATACTTCTAATCAAAGACTTGCAAAGTTTGTTGAGGATACTTTCCACAGATTCTTTAATAGAATTAATCTAAGCTATCTGTCCATCTCATTTGTTGCCTTGTTTATGACGTTTTATCTGCCTATATAATCTCTCAGGTTGCTGCTAATGTATTTAATACCTGCCTATTTTTGTAGAGTCACGATTGGCATCATAACGATGCTTTTTATAGTTAGCATCCACTGCAGTGGCCTAGTTTAGTGTCGATTTGAATTCATCTATGCTGTGAGAATATACATTTTCTATTGTAATAAATCAACTGCTATTGATCAGGTCTGTGCATGCATGTTTCTTTTTGGGTTTGACACTATTCCCTAGCCATATATCTACATATTAGAATTTTAATGAGGTTTATTTTTGAGTGCTGAAATCCCCTTCTTTAGTCACAGTATCTCATATAGCTCTACTGTGCATATTCTTATTTCTTTTTTAACTGGATTAAATAAAACTTTAGGGGTCTGCACCAGGCCTGACATAAGGCAATGCTGAGCAGACTATATTTAGTTATCCAGAGTAAAAGCTCCCATCTCTTTAATTGAGATGGGTCCTGGAAAAAACTTTTTTCTCCCACCTTCTATTTGTAAACTTTTTATATAAATTTTGTATACATATACATATATACATATATATATATATATATATATATATATACACACACACACACACACACACACACATACATACACACACGCACACATATACATACACACAAAACACAGAAGGGGGCTGCACTCTCAGACCGGACCGGGTACACATCCCATGACCCTGCAACATGCTCAGCCCTGGGTGCTCACTGGCACTCACGGAAGCTGTGCTGTCCCCAGAGTCATAGGCAGTTAACTCCAGACGGGTCTGGGTGCAAGAACCATAGGGAAAAATTACAAAACAAATTAATACAACACACAGAGAAAGTCCAGCACTCACTTACAAGCTCTCAGCTAAGATTAAAAGCAAAAATGGAAAGGTTAGTTACCACATTTGGCCAAATGGGACAAGCCCAGGTACCACGTCAAGGTCCTTTCCAAAAACCTGGGACCCTAAAACAGCCACACAATGCAAGCTTTCAATCCAAACAAACTGGGAACAAGTGAAGGGTGCACAGGCTTATGTAATCACCCCAGACATATACAAAACACGGAAGGGGACTGCACTCTCAGACCGGACCGGGTACACATCCCATGACCCTGCAACAGCTATACCACTGAAAAATGGGCCATTGTGCGTGAAATGGCCGGTAACGCATATTACGAGTCACAGTGTTAATTTGCATACGAAGAGAGAAGTCCTCTACCAGGAATGAACAGCAGCTTGCTCTATGGCTATTTACCACCTGGAAGCAGCCTCTTTTAGACAAGTGTGCTTTTCACAGAGGAAAAAAACTTTCCTGAAGTATATCAGTCTGATCCCGCCAAGTAAGGTCAGTCCAGCACCAAAATACCAGGCAATTCTCCTCTGAACAAGGAACATGACAACCCCAGACAATCATTTTGGCCTCCTATGGGCCTCGTCAGTGAGGTGCAGCTACATTCCTCTAAGCACACTGGGCAAGGAGTCCACGTCTCTTTTCCCCCCATCACCCATAGGGAGAATAGAGAATAGAGACATATACACACACACACACACTAGTCCTAAAGCCCGTGTACACAGGCCATTTTTTGCAGTTCAGCGGTTCCACCCCTTGCTCTCTCTCTATCCCCCCTCTATTTTGCTCTCTCTACCCCCTCTCTTCTGCTCTCTTTCCCTCTCTCTATTTTGCTCTCTCTCCCCTTCTCTTTTGCTGTCTATAACTCCCCTCTTTTACTCTCTCCCCCCCTTTTTTCTCTCTCGTTTGCTGTCTCTCTCCCCCTCCCCTTTATTTTGCTCTCTTTCCCCCCTATATACCGCTATTGGATGTGTTATGATGTTACAAATAGGATAAAACATAGCTTTTTTTTTTATTAATAATGTACCTTTAAGATGTTATGGAGCATATAGCATATTTACCCTTTCATTTTAACATTGAAATTTTTTGGAATTTGTATATTGACATTTGAGTCTAAGGCATAAATTTCTTTATTTTGCCGTTTAAGATATGCTTATATTCAAATTGATTTTGTTAATTGAAAGATATACGTAAATTTTGCAGGATATGTCCCTTTAAGTAAGACTGTCTCAAAACAGCTAGATAGTGGTCTGTCCCTTTAAGATATGCACCTGGGGATTACACACCTGAGGACACAGGTGTATTTAAACAGGCTTGAATGTTAGAGCTAACTATGTCCATGAATAAGGCTTATACTATTTGCTGAAACGCGTAGGACAATTCAATTACACTTTTTCCAGGATGCTGGGACTTTGTTTAATTATTTTTTTATTGCATGGTTTTCCTTTTATTAAATCAAAGTTTATATGGAAAATACACCTGGGAGGTTTGCTGGATTCTTTCGTTATTCATTTTGGTCCTTCAGCCAGCTTAAACCTTGGCGTGTCCAAAGACCAGAAGCGCACAGTACCCGGTCTACTGTTTGGCTGATGATGTCATCAGCGCACGCCTAAGCGTGGAAAGCTATACCGTACAGGGGCAGACGATCTACCAGACAGCGGCAATACTGAAATGGAGAAAACAAACTTCACCCAGACTGGCTCCAGAGTTAGTAGGTAAAACGACAAAACTTTATTGTAAATTTCCATAAAAATAACTCAGACCATTGGCAAGGAAAAACCGCCATTTAAAATTCAAAAAGTGCTATAACCTCTGCCCTGCTGACGTCACTGACGCGTTTCAGGTAATCCCCGTAATCATAGTCAACGTCCAGGTGCCGAGGTTAGCTATAAACAGGTGTTTGCATGATGGGAGGTGATACTTTCAAATTGTGGATCGGCAATACTTTAACAATTGCTTACAGAAAAATACCCGATATCAAAACAGCATTGATTGCTACATATATTATTAATTGACCCATTGCTTTTACTAGCCACCCAGTGCTTAAAGCTTGTTATTATCAATATATTGTATCCTATTTCAATTTTCAATAAAAGTATGAGCATCTACATATTGAAAGTAACATTGTGTTAAATAACATTTTGCCTGCACATAAGATGGTTACGGCAATAATAAAGTATGTTAATCAAAGGTATTTATACTGTGTTTTACACATTATTTGCATATGTGTGTAAGCCCTAGTTTGAAAAAAATGTTTCTCAATCTGTCAATTAAACCTGATACTATAAAAAGACACTTTCATAATAAAATTACTATGAATTAAGCATTCTATTCAAGTTACTACACAGAAGATTGTATAGTCATATAAACTGAAACTGTAATTATTGGTGCATGATATTCTTCTTTCACTTGGATCTTTTGTTATATATAAAGAAACATCATAAATTAGTACAATATGTACAGATGTAAAAAAGGGGGGGGGACACTACTTCAGTTACTCACTAGATGACCTGCGCATACACATGAAAAGCTAATAACTCAGCCGGTTCCTACATAATAGACCTGTGTGAAATATACATATATTAAATATGATAGAGGTTTAAACTTAGCCTAGATCAGAAACCAAGAATAATATATGGCTCTACTAGTGCGGCATTAAATAGCAGTAGATACTAGTGTTTAAACTACAATATTGATATTAGTTCAGAGCTTATAAATAGATAACCTAATTAAACTGCTACTAGAAAAGTAAATTTAAACCTGTTGGGGCTATTCTTGGACAAACCAATTATAGATATAGAAAGGAAGTGATCAAAGGTTTTAAATAAATATTTAAATATTCCTAGCAACTACGGAAACATCTGACAGGCCCACCTGCTTAACCATAAGTGTGATATACATAGGCCGAAGAATTTACTTTATATACTCAATACTAAATTAGAATGCAAAATTAAATAAATAATCTTACTAGAAGTGGCTTAGGCATATTTATCCATATCGGAAGCCGATCACAGGGAAAGATCACCACAGAGACCCATCGGAAGCCGATCACAGGGAAAAACAGGTCAGAAGATCACCACAGAGACCTATCGGAAGCCGATCACAGGGAACTCTTTGCTGCACGCCTCAAGTTGCCACCCAAGGAAGGTGTTTAGGGGTGTAGCTAGAGGACAGTTCATTCGCCTGAAAAGGAACTGTACTAATTATAGTACATATGAGAAACAGGCCGATGAACTGTCTGTTAGACTCATAGAGAGAGGCTATCCAAGGTCAATAATTACAAAGGAGAGGAACGCTGTCACTAAAATTAACAGAGTTGATCTTTTGAAACAAAAAAACACAAAGTTCAAAAAAGGGACAAAAGGGACTGTGGACAGGAAAATCACATTCACGACAGAATATTCACAGCAGTACACACAAATATGTCAGATTATTAGAAATAATTACCATCTTTTGTCAGCGGATGATGCTCTAAAAGAGACAGTAACTGAAGGCATTAGGTGTACCTACAAAAGAAACAAAACAATAGGCAATATGATTGCACCCACGAGATTAAGGAGGGAACAGACAGATGGGTCTTCCTGGTTGAGATTAAATGGGACCTATAGGTGCAACCATTTATCCTGCAAAGCTTGCGAGAAAGTAACTGTAGGGGACTCCTTTAGCTCTCTGGCTACAGGAGAACAATTTCAGAAGAATTTATGCCTTAACTGTAGGTCTACCTTTGTAGTGTATTTGATTTCATGCACCCATTGTGCCCTCCAATATGTAGGCCTCACGACAAGGGAAGCTAGGGTAAGGATAAAAGAACACCTAGCGGACATCAAGGCTGGGGTTCTCACAACGCCACTTATTAATCATTTTTCAATTACACATAACAAAGATAATTCTTTCTTTTCTTGGACCATTATAGAGAAAGTACCAGTCCAGACAAAAGGGGGTGACAGAACCCGTAAATTGGGTGAAAGAGAGGCCTTCTGGATCTTTCATTTGAAAAAGAGGATTCCAGACGGCCTCAATTCAGAATTCGACCTTATCAATTTTTGGTAATTTTCACTTGGAATAATATTAATTGACTTTTACATTTACATTTTATCAGAGGAAATTTAGGTCATAATATACTTAAAATGTAAACATATTTTTACTAACACATTGAAGACATTTATCTCAAAATAAGCACATAGATAAAGCACAAACATCCCAGGTCCTTGGTAAGAAGTAGCTCATTTATGATCTGAACGTTAATATGTGTTTATTATAAGTGTATTGTATCAGAGGAAATTTAGGTCATAATACACTTAAAACGTAAACATATTTGAAGACATTCATCTCAAAATAAGCACATAGATAAAGCACAAATACCCCAGGTCCTTGATAAGAAGCAGCTCATTTATGATCTGAACGTTAATCTGTGTTTATTATAAGTGTATTGTATCAGAGGAAATTTAGGTCATAATACACTTAAAATGTAAACATATTTTTACCAACCGATTGAAGACATTTACTTCAAAATAAGCACATAGATAAAGTATAATTACCCCAGGCCCTTGATAAGGAGTAGCTCATTTATGATCTGAACGTTAATCTGTGTTTATTACAAGTGTATTGTATCAGAGGAAATTTAGGTCATAATACACTTAAAATGTAAAAATAAAAATATTTCATCAACTCATTGAAGACATTTACCTCAAAATAAACACATAGATAAAGCATAAACATCCCAGGTCCAAGACAAGAAGTAGCTCATTTATGATCTGAATGTTAATACGAGTTTATTATAAGTGTAAGGAAACCTCCCCCCAACACTAGTTTATCCGGCTCTAACAATCTATAATACAGGTTGGAGCCCACACCTAAGCTGTCAAGCACACTCAAATCATGTAAATGCACATAGTACAGGTAGTGACTACATAACACACAATCCAGAATGGTGCTCACGAGTCACGAACACATAGTGTTAACAATAGGAGTGACCATGGCCTGAACAGCTGACAGCTTAGGAAGGGTATAATACTTTACACACGATGTTGTGTTGTGACAGGCTACGTTTGATTGGCGCATAAACACGATATTCGACCAATCAGGATCAAGCAAATAGAGACCTGTAGTTTTCTTCAAGACTCCACGCATTGTGCTGGGGTTTGTTAGACCGCATCTGATTGGCTGATACATACATTATCTGTCCAATAAGGATTTAGTAAATAGTTTCCAGCAGTTAATAGTAAACACGATCGAGTACAGATTTGGAAGCATAATACATTTGTCCTACAATGACGTAAGGAGGTCTAAGATGAACACACCAAAATAGGAACCGCTACTAGGTAGGAGCAGTGAGATCTGTTTAAAAGATAAAGTAACTACCAGGAATACATAATACAAATATCTATATATAAAGCGGTTAGGTCCTAAGACAGATTTCCTATACAGTGGTGTAAAGTGAATGTTTATTAGACTTATTTAATAATTTTTTCCATTTTTTCCACTGTTTTCCTCTTTTTGAATATTAGTGACAAGTAGGAAGTTAGAAATAGATTGTTAGTAATCACATATGTATAGGTAAATCAATAGGACAATTTCAGCTGTAATTGAAAGGAGGGTTGATTGATTTAAGCTGAAGGGAATACTAATCAGGGGTGTGAGTTCCTGAACCAATAGGATTTCAGATGTTGGTTTTTAAATCAGGGAACTGCTAGACAGTTTTAAGCAGGCTAGGAGTAAGGCAACAGCCGAAACCGGTCAGCCTTTTTTTCATCTTTTGACTATTATATATGTATGTTCTTACCCAGGGGTTAAGATACCCTTTATGTTCTAATAAAGTTTGATGTTTTATCCATATACCTGGTGCTCCTGTTATACATTTTTTCTGAAGCTTATATTTATCCATTAGTTTATATGGAGGAAGGACTATATATTTTGCGACCAAAGTAAGAATGGATAAATGGCTTACTCCCAATGATTGATTAAATCAAAAGGTAGAATTGAATCACTTGGGCACTCTAGTCTGCAGTGTAAAAATCCAATAAGCCTCCCTCCTATACAACAACTTTGTCCTATCTCCTCCTCTTTTAGGGGGGAGTACTTTCTCTATACATTTCCACCTGAAAGAATCAACATTTCCTTGATGATCCTTTATAAAGTGTATGGCTAGTGCAAAGCTTTCCTTCTCTTTCTCGATGTTATTGAGATGTTCCCTAATTCTAGACCTCATGTCTCTTGTCGTGAGGCCTACATATTGCTTCTTACAGCAATTGCATTCAGTCAAATACACAACATAGTTAGTAGAACAGTTAATGCATTGTGACGTGGTATATTGTTTATTAGTAACATAAGAGGTGGATGTGTCTGTTACCTCAACAAAATCACAGGCCTTGCATCTACTTTTACCGCAACCTATAGGTGCCCTTATGTCTCAACCAAGAGCTTCCAGAAGCTATACTCGTTGATGGGAGCTGTGTCGGTGAGAGGATGTTACCTAAAGTTCTTGCACACCTGTAGGAGAACCTACATCCCTCATTGATTTAGGTTTTCAATTTTTGATCTGCCAGAAGGATAGGTAAATGTTTCCTCATCAGCTTACAGACCGTTGTATACTGGTTACTGTAATCAGTAACAAAAGTTATCTTAGAATCCTCCTGATCTTTTTCTCTCAATTTGTCTCTCAGAAGCTCTCTCCGATCACACCTATCTACCTGTGATTTAGCTTTTTTGATGACCCTGTTGGAGTATCCTCTCTCCCTCAAATTCTTAGTTAACTGCTCACACTCTCTTATAAACCTCATGATTGGTACAATTTCTTTTAATCCTCACAAATTGTCCCTTCGCAATTGCGAAAGGGACATGAGCTGGATGATTGCTTTTGGCATGTAACAAAGTGTTTTTTGAGATGGGTTTTTTTATATAAAAATACTCTCAACTGGCTTATTACTGGCTCCTATTAAAGTTACATCCAGATAGTTAATTCGTTCGCTGTCAAATTCCATGGTAAATTTTAAATTGACCTGGTTGTGATTTAAATATTTTACAAATTCCAGGGCCTCATCCTTGCAGCCTGCCCAAACAAATAACATGTCGTCAATAATTCTTCGATAGATTTTAATTGACGACCTGAAGGGATTTCTACCTCCAAAGATGTGCTTGGCCTCCCACCAACCTAAAAATAGGTTGGCATAAGATGGGGCAAATTTCGCCCCCATCGCCGTGCCACATCTTTGGAGGTAGAAATCACCCTCAAAGGAAAAGAAATTGTGCTCAAGCAGATATTTCCCAATGATCAAAAAATATTCTCTCTGCCCTTTAGTCAAATTGGACCCCAGTAAGAACCAATCTAAGGCTTTCAAGCCTAAATCATGCGGTATGGTTGAACACAGCGATACTACATCCACTGTGAGCCAATTGTAGTTGGATTTCCACTCAAATCCATCCAACACATTAAGTAAATGTTTAGTATCGCGTAGATAACTTTCCAATCGGCTCACCAGTGGTTGTATCACTGAATCGGCCCATTCTGACAAAGGTTCGAGCAAGGAGCCGATTCCTGAGACTATGGGCCTCCCCTTCATATTGTCCAAAGATTTATGGACTTTGGGTAGGTGGTGGAAGAGGGGGGGGGGTTAGGAAATCTTACTGTCACATAGTCAGCTGTTTTAAGATCCAGATAGCCTTTTTACACCCCCTCATCCACCAACAACCCAATCTGCCCTTGATAGATTTTTGTGGGGTCTCGTGGAAGAATGGAATAAGTCTTTCCATCTTGCAATTGGCTCAGAGCTTCTTGCACATATTCATTCCTGTTCATGATCACTGTGCTACCTCCCTTGTTCCCCTTTTTATATACCACATCGCCAATACTCACCCTACTTCTTGGAGAATCAGTGGCGAAAGAAGGTGAACCATATCGGCCCGGGGACCCACAGGTCAGCGAGGATTTGCTGCCAGCTATATAGTGGTGAACGATCTGTTGGTCGTCAGAAATTGAAAGGGTGAGTGTTTACACTACGACTCCGTCTGCAAACAATTGTCAGGAGTTTTGAATGATAGAGGTGATCTTGATTGCTGCTCTTTTTTCCTGTATTACGGATTGACAATACTTTAGATTTACACTGAAAAGGTCTAAAGCTGTTATAAGGGGGACTTTTGTAATATATATATATATATATATATATATATATATATATATATATATATATATATATATATATATATATATATAAATAAATAAATAAATAAAATAAAATAAATAAATAAAAGGGATAGAGAACAAAAAAAAAAAAAAAAAAAAAAAAAGTATGCCCTATGCCAGCCCTATCCATCAAAAAGGATGTAGAAAAGATAAAGCTATCAGCGCGGGGGGTGGTGGCTACTGGTCCTAGATAAAACATGAACCCCTGTCCTACAAACACTATGTTGCTAGCAGATGAATTACAAAAAAAACCCAGTATTTATGAAACAATTCATACATATAAACTTAAAACAATTAATGATTAGTGCCTGCATAAAAATTATTACCTATCCACCAATGGGAAAAACAAAAATCCCCTTTTAAATTAATAGAGCTCAAAGAATGGAAGATAATGGTGAAATAAGGTGACTGGTGTCCATGAGCCTTCACAGAATGGAAAAGGGCAGCTCATATGATGATCCTATATGCTTATTTCAAGTCAGAGCCTCTTTCAAATAAAGTCCATGCAAAATAACAGCCAATACGCCAAGCAATAGGTAGTTAGCACATCAGTAGCGAGAATGAAGCAGCAGCAAGCAATATAAGAGAATGTTAGTTTGCAGGGTAGCAGTTCATGCAATACACATAGACAGGTAAGCAATGGAGCAGCAAATAAGCAGTTCATTCAATACAGACCATCCGTGAGTATGAGCATCAAGTACAAGCTCCCAAATCACAACTAGGTATTCTCACTTGCAAGGTACAACCTAATGAGGGCTTACCCTCGCCTAAGGGACCCTATTAATAAATCTCTATAATGGTACAGTGTCCATATGTGTGATGATCCAATCATGGCTGTCCAGGTCACTGGCACTCCAAAGCTACTTCCCCTGTATGTGTTGTATGCCCTCGGTCTCCAAAAGATAAATTGCTCTTGCTGAACCTTGCGGTTGGTCTGTGTGGCCGGTATGGCGGGCAGTCTTCCAAACGGTCAGAGTGAATCAGGACACTCGGCTGGCCTAGCCGAGGTAGTAAAACACAGACCCTAATCTGTCCCTCTTACTTGTCCTGTCATAGGATGCAGTCTCTCACATATTTAATTTCACCTTGACCTGATCCCTCTCATACCGGCATCCTCTCATTCTACACAAAAGCACCAACTGATTAAGCTTAGCAGGATGCATCTAGGAATTCAATGAGTTGACCATGCAATTGGAGTTTTTAGAGTGTTCTAAATAGGAGATTTCTGGCACATGTGCAGTTAAAGGGGCATATTTAACAATGTGCGAGTGGACATGATACGAAGTAGCGTATCATGTCCGCTGCACATCAATAAATGCTGACAGCATACGATGTCTGCATTTATCATTGCACCAGCAGTTCTTGTAAACTGCTGGTGCAATGCCGCCCCCTACATATTGGCGGCTAATCGGCCGCTAGAAGGGGGTGTCAATCAACAAGATCGGGTTCATTTCTGTCCGCTGCCTAAGAGCAGGCGGAAAAGTTATGGAGCAGCGGTCTTTAGAAAGGGGTCTCAAGTTCCATACGGAGATATATATATATATATATATATATCCCAAAAGGGACAGTCTACACCAGAATATTTATTGTTTTAAAAGATAGATAATCCCTTTATTACCCATTCCGTAGTTTTGCATAACCAACACAGGTATATTAGTACACGTTTCACCTCTGCGATTATCTTGTATCTTAGCCTCTGCAGACTGCCCCCTTATTTCAGTTCTTTTGACAGACTTGCATTTTAGCCAATCAGTGCTGGCTCCTAGGAACTCCATGTGCGTGAACACAGTGTTATCTATATAACACACATGAACTAACACCTTCTAGTGGTGAAAAACTGTCAAAATGCCCTGAGCTAAGAGGCGGCCTTCAAGGGCTTAGAAATTAGCATATGAACCTCCTAGATTTAGCTTTCAACTAAGAATACCAAGAGAACAAAGCAAAATTGGTGATAGAAGTAAATTGGAATTTTTAAACAAAAATGGACATGCCCTATCTGAATAATGAAAGTTTGTTTTGGGCTAGACTGTCCCTTTAACCATGTAATGTGAACCATGTGATAATTTAACATTGTTGTATCAAAACGCGTTTGGTTATGAGCTGGAACCAATGTTGCAGGAAATGAACTGCAGGTGAAAGTCAGGAACTGGCCAAAGTCATTAACAGGAAAGCAGAGCCAAATGTTGGAAGCCAGGGAATATTCCCAAGAATTGTCAGGAACAAGTAAAGCTCAGATACTGCTAAATATAATAATAACTAGTTGTCATAATAAAAGGGGCAGGAAGAAGTAAAACAAAGTACAGCTCCAAATGTCATGGTTCACAGTCCATGGTAGAAACAAGTATCAGGCAAGAGACATAAACCAGGACACAAGCTGGAGTGAAAAACAGGACGGGAGGCAGGAGCAAAATCACCAGGAATTCCATACAGAATTACCAATCACCTATTTGCTCCCATCTTTACACAGCCCTAGGCCTGACAAATGCAAATATTCCTATATTTTTACAATATTTATCTATGTTTTTCTAATACAGAAAATGTCAAAGCATGTTTTGTATACTTAATGTGGCTTGTATTATGCATTTTATTATTTCATGCAAAATGCCAAATTCATGCTGCTCAGTAGATGCCAAAAAAGATTAACGTGGTTGAATTAAAAAAAAAATGTGCTATAAAAAGTGTTTTTCTGTTGTGTTGAAATACTTCTGTTGAATTGTCCCCAATACACTTTCATGGTAATTCTGGGAAACTGTTCATGCAAAATAAATCATTTTAATTTTTAAACATAACGTCACTTTTAAGGTGTAAAATTTGATATGATGATGATATTTTAATTGTTGTTTTAACACAAATCGTTTAATTTTTTTGTGTTATATTTTATGTATGGTATAGATTATTGACTGCAAAAAAAACATTAAAAATGGTTTAGTAAATCAACTATTAACCAAAGATATTTGCCAGTCACTAAAATCAAGCAGAGAACTGGTTTGCTTTTCAGTAAAGGTGACGTGCCACTTGTTACAAATGGACATGCCACTATCATTAATCCAGAAACTATTTCTGGTAATTTAGACTGCTAAATAGCTCCAATTTAAATATGAGCTGTAGGTAATAACCAAAGAGATTGCAAAACAATACAGCAACATAATCAGAAAGGGAAAAAGGGAAATAAATAAAAAAAAAAAAACTTAGTTTTGTTTATGTGACATCTCTTTGACAAGTTACTAACCCAGACAATTTCATTCCCCCTTCTTTCTGGGCTTTATGAGATGCTCTTATATGGATTTATAATATATGTTTCATTAAGTTTTATTAGATTGTCCCATATAGTTTGATGTATAACACATTTTTTCTCATATCATTTCATTATTAGGTGGGCAAATTTATAGTTAACTATTCTTAGTGATAGAGCAACTATGTTTTTTATAATTTTCTGGGTGGATGTTTTGCCAGTATTGTAACTTCGACCTATACTATACGTTAACCTGTTAGGTTCAAATATAATATCAAGAATTGGTATAGATGGAAGTTATGTAAAAAATGGCATATATATAATTCATTAGTAATCAATAAGGGTCTCCCCCAGACATCTATTTGCACTTTCACTTAGTGAAGTTTAATATAAATAAACATGAAATGTAAAACTTTATGGGGAAAAAAAATGCGTAACACACATATGTATGGGGGCATTCTTTCATATTCTTAACAATGTGTGTTTTTCTTTTTCTTTTTCTATTTGTTAAGTCTTTCTAAGTGAAGGGTTAAAACATTCACAGGGGCGGTCGCTATGATCTCCTCAATCAATTACTCATTTTGAAAATTATCCAATCAGCTTTCCCCTGAGGGTATTTACATGTCCAGCATTGTATAATTCACAGGTCACGGATGAAGGCGTGAGCTGAAACGCGTCTGGCCATTCCCTGCTACATGTAGCTTGTTTTTATGTTACTGTAATCTCTTCTAAGTGATGCCAGCAATAAATGTGCTTTTTTGTTTCGCAAACTACTTCTATGCCTGAGACCCGCTTTCTTTGTTACTGAATTGATTATCTGGCCGTGGGATAGCCAGCAGCGGTTTGCCGGGAAGAAGTTGCGATACAGTCTCTATTGGCAGTCTTAACACATATTCCCTTATAACTACAATAGTGCCTGGAGAACCAACATACCCTATTGGGAGATTTCTTCTGGAAAGCTTGGAGTACGGGCATCGGCCGCAGAGGAACTGTTTTCTTGTCTTCCTGTTTGGAGTCGTGGGGGACTGCATTAGGAGACGGAACGTATGCGCTTGAGAGCTTCCGGTATCAGTCACCCTACTTCCGGTGACGTCAGGGCGGACAACGCGCAGACCGTGAGGAGCAGCCAACGTGGAGAATTTTCCCACTGTGAGTAGCTGGGTTCCCGATGTGGTTCTGCTCGCAGTGAAACAGCCTGACTCTTCAAAAAAAAGATTACGCTCATCTCGCTTCGTTCTTCTCTCTCCCCCACTGGTAAGAACTGTACCGAACTTTTCACATATTGCTAAGCCGCAAAATGAAATCTTTATGCTGTGTTTGAATTTACTGGCACTAAGTGAAACAAGGGAAATTAGACTGTCGTTATAATTACAACAATTGGTCTACGCATTGGGGGCTATCTAGCAGTGGTTAGTTGGGACTCTCGCATCTTTTTGGATTTATCAAATCCCATTTCTCCTACACACCCTTCCCCACTCGATCAGCCTACTAGTGTTTTAATAGAGCAAGCACTTGAAAATTAACATGATATTTGTGCTTATATTTCTTTGGGTCTAAATCATATTAGTCCCTTTGCTGGTTTTCAAAGTAAATATGGAGAGTCTTAAGCCTTTTTCCCTCAGAGATATTGCTGATTTGGACAAATCAAGGCCTACTTTGAGTGAGCTATTTTCATGTAAGACAAGGAGAATCACCATCACAGATGTTTTTTTCTAAGTTGGAGGACCTGCTCATTAAAGAACATAAAACTTGGTGGGATATAAACCTCATGGAAAAATATTTGAGTATGGACATGATCCCAAGAGGATTAAGAATTGTTAAGTTTCCTACATTTTTAGTCACTGACAAGGCCTTTATAGAAAGATGGAGCACTGTGTTAACAGATTGCTCAATTAGATTAATGAATATGCTCATTGTATATAAGAAAGATCAGTTAGAGCACATACGTAGTGAAATCACCATACTACAAGAAGACATGAACCAGTTTTTGACACACAAGGATTATAACAACTTCGATGATATCCTAAAAGGGACTGTAACTTCTGTTAAAGAGGACATTGATGCTTTAAAGTATAAGAAATTTGATAGAGACTTGTTAGATTATAAAAATAATATGGTGTATCTCTGGTCTAATTTTAAAAGAAAACCCAGGAGACACAATAAGAAAAATCAAAAATCACATACTAAACAAGTCTCTTTTTCAGACACGGATGCCTCTTCAACAGAGGAGGAGAGCTCCAAACCTACCATACTCCAGGAGACTCGAGAGGAGGTACAAGACAGGTATGACAGCCATAATAGCCACAATTTGGGTATTGAAAATATGACGATAAATGAGGTTCCACAATCACATACTGTAGGTAACTCAAGTAGTCACAGTCAAGAATCTAACCGTACCATCACACCCACATTTGAGATAGTACTTGATGATAGGGAGGCAATAGTTAATGTACAGGGCTCTGATAATGCGAATCAAGCAGGTATTGTACAGGTTTTTCCCAAGGAACAAAGAACAAAAAGGTATAGGTTTAGGAAGAGGAAAAGAAGGGGAAAGCGGGTCACTTCAAACAGAAAAGAGATATGGCCTGAGAGGGAATCGGCAGAAAAACAGAAACAAAGTCACACAGTAATTAATGTCTCTTCACACGATCTGACACATGAACAAGAGCAATTACTACAGCTGGGACTAGGTTTTGTACCAGCTGAAGACTTTAATGTTTTTGACACTATCATTGATGTCAATAAGTTTGTACGTAAATTGACATTAAAAAAGTTTTTCACACAGCAAAATATGCCTCAGTCTGCGGTCTCAGATAGTAATTGTGACCCATGCACCTTGGAAGTTACACCTATTGATCTAACATTTGACGAAGTACGTGACTATATGTCTCTTTTGGAATTGGAAGTTGAATCCAATAAGACAAACTTTGGGGTTAAAAGCACACATGCAGGCTTTAGACCACCGTCCATTTTCTACCCTACAAGAAGTAGGGGTAATGTATTGGAATTTTTCCATAAACAAGTAGAAATGGACTTGCAGAGCCTACATGATAGTTTGAGTACTACTATCAAGGTCCAAAACTTATCTCTATCACAGAAAGTTGCCCTTAAATCCCTGCAAGAGAATTATAATATCATAATTAAGCAGGCGGATAAGGGGGGTAATGTAGTGGTACTCAATAGAGGGGACAACATTGAAGAAGCTAATCGTCAACTTAATGATACCCAAGTTTATGCAAAGTTGGGAAAAAATCCAACACTTGACTACCAGAGACTTGTGTATGATCTATTGGATGATGGGAGAGAAGCTGGATTTTTTGATAGTGATACTTTTGACTTTCTTTATGTCAAGGATCCTATCATTCCTATTTTTCACCATCTTCCAAAGATCCACAAGTCTCTGGAGTCTATCAAGGGAAGGCCTATTGTTTCGGGCATTGGCTCCCTTTTGGAGAGATTATCAGCTTGGATCGACAGTATCCTCCAACCATTAGTATTACTTGTCCCCAGCTTCTTAAGAGACACTAAACATCTTCTGAATCTTTTGGATAATGAGACCTGGTCCTCGAATCAAGTTTGGCTTACTGTGGATGTTGTTGGTCTGTATTCGGCAATACCGCATGATTTAGGCCTACGGGCTGTTAAATTTTTCTTGGACCGGTATAGTAATTATTCAACGGACTTCAGAAATTATGTTACTGATATAATAGAGTTCTTGCTTAATCACAATTATTTTCTCTTTGAAAATGAGTTTTTCCTCCAGAAACGTGGAACAGCTATGGGGGCAAAATTTGCCTCCTCCTATGCCAACCTATATATGGGTTGGTGGGAGCTGTTCCACGTTTATGGACAGGAAAACTCTTTTCAACATTGTATCAAATTCTATAGACGTTATATCGATGATTTGCTTTTTATATGGGGGGGCACAGTACAAGAGGCTGATGAATTTGTTGCAAACCTCAACAACAACAGATATGGATTAAGTTTCACATATACCTGTGACTCCATCAAGGTTCCATATTTGGATTTAACACTTATAGGTGATGTTTGCAATGGAGTCGTCATCTCTGAACTGTACTCTAAGCCAATCAAGTCCAACTCTCTGTTGCATGCAAAGAGTTTGCATCCTAGGTGCACAGGCTTTGGTATGATAAAAGGCGAATACATAAGATTAAAACACAACTGTTCTAGTGAACAGACCTTCTTATTAGAGGGTGTTGCATTAAGACAAAAATTCATTGAACGAGGATACGAAGTCTCTGTAATAGAGAAAGCAGCAGCTCAAGTGGAAGCAATGGACAGGTCATCCCTCCTAAAGGACAAACATAAGCACAGGTCAGAAAAAACTGTTACACAAGATGATAAAATTATTTTCAGCACAAGATACAGTAGACAATATGATGCCATCATTAAAATTGTAAAGAAGAATTTACCCATATTAATGGGTGATGCATCTTTGAACCCAATTGTCAAAAAAGGTTTTCGTTTTGTTTCACGACGAAATCAAACCTTAGGCAACCACTTGTCTCCCAGTATGATTCATGGTCATGCTAAAAAAGACAGTTGGTTAACCACTAAAGGTCACTTCAAGTGCGCAAATCAAGCTGCAAAGCATGTGGCCAAGCTATGGTTACAAAGCAATTTCAATCGTGCGTTACTCAAAGGATATATAATGTGGATCATTTCTCCAATTGTAGAAATAAGTATGTTGTCTACATGATCAAGTGCATGTCTTGTAACCTACAGTATGTAGGTATGACCACCAGGGAAGTCCGAGAAAGGATTAGGGAACATCTCAATGATATCTCCAATGTCAATCCATGTTCAGCATTGGCAGAGCATTTTATTGTCGAACATGACTAAGGTGGACTCATTCAGATGGCTGGTGATTGAGTTAATTCGCCGTCCCGTAAGAGGGGGCAATGTGGATGAGATCCTTTCCAAAAGAGAAGCCTTTTGGATTTTCACCCTGAGAACAAGGGTACCTTTGGGTTTTAATATCGATTCAGACATAATCAATGTCTGGAAATAGGTAACTCATTTAATATTAATTGATTTCGAAACAACATACAGTTAGGTTTGATAAAACACATAGGCAAACTCTTATATACATCCCTTGGGGTTATTAGAAATCAGGTTTACTCCTCTGCACATGGGTAATAATAGCAAGAGGGAATATTCACTACAAACTTAGGCCTAGATTTGGAGTTCGGCGGTAGCCGTCAAAACCAGCGTTAGAGGCTCCTAACGCTGGTTTTGGCCGCCCGCTGGTATTTGGAGTCAGTGATTAAAGGGTCTAACGCTCACTTTTCAGCCGCGACTTTTCCATACCGCAGATCCCCCTACGCCATTTGCGTAGCCTATATTTTCAATTGGATCTTTCTAACGCTGGTATTTAGAGTAGTTTCTGAAGTGAGCGTTAGAGCTCTAACGACAAAATTCCAGCCGCCTGAAAATAGCAGGAGTTAAGAGCTTTCTGGCTAACGCCGGTTTATAAAGCTCTTAACTACTGTACCCTAAAGTACACTAACACCCATAAACTACCTATGTACCCCTAAACCGAGGTCCCCCCACATCGCCGCCACTCGATTTAAATTTTTAACCCCTAATCTGCCGACCGCCACCTACGTTATACTTATGTACCCCTAATCTGCTGCCCCTAACCCCGCCGACCCCTATATTATATTTCTTAACCCCTAACTTGCCCCCCACAACGTCGCCGCAAGCTACTTAAAATAATTAACCCCTAATCTTCCGACCGCAAATCGCCGCCACCTACGTTATCCCTATGTACCCCTAATCTGCTACCCCTAACATCGCCGACCCCTATATTATATTTATTAACCCCTAATCTGCCCCCCTCAACGTCGCCGACACCTGCCTACACTTATTAACCCCTAATCTGCTGAGCGGACCTGAGTGCTACTATAATAAAGTTATGAACCCCTAACCCGCCTCACTAACCCTATCATAAATAGTATTAACCCCTAATCTGCCCTCCCTAACATCGCCGACACCTAACTTCAATTATTAACCCCTAATCTGCCGACTGGAGCTCACCGCTATTCTAATAAATGTATTAACCCCTAAAGCTAAGTCTAACCCTAACACTAACACCCCCCTAAGTTAAATATAATTTTTATCTAACGAAATAAATTAACTCTTATTAAATAAATGATTCCTATTTAAAGCTAAATACTTACCTGTAAAATAAATCCTAATATAGCTACAATATAAATTATAATTATATTATAGCTATTTTAGGATTAATATTTATTTTACAGGTAACTTTGTAATTATTTTAACCAGGTACAATAGCTATTAAATAGTTAAGAACTATTTAATAGTTACCTAGTTAAAATAATAACAAAATTACCTGTAAAATAAGTCCTAACCTAAGATATAATTAAACCTAACACTACCCTATCAATAAAATAATTAAATAAAATACCTACAATTAACCTAACACTACACTATCAATAAATTAATTAAATACAATTCCTACAAATAAATACAATTAAATAAACTAGCTAAAGTACAAAAAATAAAAAAGAAAATAAAAAAATATTTACAAACATAATAAAAATATTACAACAATTTTAAACTAATTACACCTACTCTAAGCCCCCTAATAAAATAACAAAGCCCCCCAAAATAAAAAATTCCCTACCCTATTCTAAATTAAAAAAGTTACAAGCTCTTTTACCTTACCAGCCCTGAACAGGGCCCTTTGCGGGGCATGCCCCAAGAATTTCAGCTCTTTTGCCTGTAAAAGAATAAATACAATACCCCCCCCCCCAACATTACAACCCACCACCCACATACCCCTAATCTAACCCAAACCCCCCTTAAATAAACCTAACACTAAGCCCCTGAAGATCTTCCTACCTTGTCTTCACCATACCAGGTTCACCGATCCGTCCTGAAGAGCTCCTCCGATGTCCTGATCCAAGCCCAAGCGGGGGCTGAAGAGGTCCATGATCCGGTCAAAGTCTTCATCCAAGCGGGGCAGAAGAGGATCTTCCATCCGATTGAAGTCATCATCCAGGCGGCATCTTCGATCTTCTTCCATCCGGAGCGAAGCGGCAGGATCCTGAAGACATCCAGCGCGGAACATCCATCCGGACCGACGACTGAACGACGAATGACTGTTCCTTTAAGGGACGTCATCCAAGATGGCGTCCCTCGAATTCCGATTGGCTGATAGGATTCTATCAGCCAATCGGAATTAAGGTAGGAATTTTCTGATTGGCTGATGGAATCAGCCAATCAGAATCAAGTTCAATCCGATTGGCTGATCCAATCAGCCAATCAGATTGAGCTCGCATTCTATTGGCTGTTCCGAACAGCCAATAGAATGCGAGCTCAATCTGATTGGCTGATTGAATCAGCCAATCAGATTGAACTAGATTCTGATTGGCTGATTCCATCAGCCAATCAGAAAATTCCTACCTTAATTCCGATTGGATGATAGAATCCTATCAGCCAATCGGAATTCGAGGGACGCCATCTTGGATGACGTCCCTTAAAGGAACAGTCATTCGTCGTTCAGTCGTCGGTCCGGATGGATGTTCCGCGCTGGATGTCTTCAGGATCCTGCCGCTTCGCTCCGGATGGAAGAAGATCGAAGATGCCGCCTGGATGATGACTTCAATCGGATGGAAGATCCTCTTCTGCCCCGCTTGGATGAAGACTTTGACCGGATCATGGACCTCTTCAGCCCCCGCTTGGGCTTGGATCAGGACATCGGAGGAGCTCTTCAGGACGGATCGGTGAACCTGGTATGGTGAAGACAAGGTAGGAAGATCTTCAGGGGCTTAGTGTTAGGTTTATTTAAGGGGGGTTTGGGTTAGATTAGGGGTATGTGGGTGGTGGGTTGTAATGTTGGGGGGGGGGGGGTATTGTATTTATTCTTTTACAGGCAAAAGAGCTGAAATTCTTGGGGCATGCCCCGCAAAGGGCCCTGTTCAGGGCTGGTAAGGTAAAAGAGCTTGTAACTTTTTTAATTTAGAATAGGGTAGGGAATTTTTTATTTTGGGGGGCTTTGTTATTTTATTAGGGGGCTTAGAGTAGGTGTAATTAGTTTAAAATTGTTGTAATATTTTTATTATGTTTGTAAATATTTTTTTATTTTCTTTTTTATTTTTTGTACTTTAGCTAGTTTATTTAATTGTATTTATTTGTAGGAATTGTATTTAATTAATTTATTGATAGTGTAGTGTTAGGTTAATTGTAGGTATTTTATTTAATTATTTTATTGATAGGGTAGTGTTAGGTTTAATTATATCTTAGGTTAGGACTTATTTTACAGGTAATTTTGTTATTATTTTAACTAGGTAACTATTAAATAGTTCTTAACTATTTAATAGCTATTGTACCTGGTTAAAATAATTACAAAGTTACCTGTAAAATAAATATTAATCCTAAAATAGCTATAATATAATTATAATTTATATTGTAGCTATATTAGGATGTATTTTACAGGTAAGTATTTAGCTTTAAATAGGAATCATTTATTTAATAAGAGTTAATTTATTTCGTTAGATAAAAATTATATTTAACTTAGGGGGGTGTTAGTGTTAGGGTTAGACTTAGCTTTAGGGGTTAATACATTTATTAGAATAGCGGTGAGCTCCGGTCGGCAGATTAGGGGTTAATAATTTAAGTTAGGTGTCGGCGATGTTAGGGAGGGCAGATTAGGGGTTAATACTATTTATGATAGGGTTAGTGAGGCGGATTAGGGGTTAATAACTTTATTATAGTAGCGCTCAGGTCCGCTCGGCAGATTAGGGGTTAATAAGTGTAGGCAGGTGTCGGCGACGTTGAGGGGGGCAGATTAGGGGTTAATAAATATAATATAGGGGTCGGCGATGTTAGGGCAGCAGATTAGGGGTACATAGGGATAACGTAGGTTGCGGCGGTTTACGGAGCGGCAGATTAGGGGTTTAAAAAAATATGCAGGGGTCAGCGATAGCGGGGGCGGCAGATTAGGGGTTAATAAGTGTAAAGTTAGGGGTGTTTAGACTCGGGGTACATGTTAGAGTGTTAGGTGCAGACGTAGGAAGTGTTTCCCCATAGGAAACAATGGTGCTGCGTTAGGAGCTGAACGCTGCTTTTTTGCAGGTGTTAGGTTTTTTTTCAGCTCAAACAGCCCCATTGTTTCCTATGGGGGAATCGTGCACGAGCACGTTTTTGAGGCCGGCCGCGTCCGTAAGCAACTCTGGTATCGAGAGTTGCATTTGCGGTAAAAATGCTCTACGCTCCTTTTTTGGAGCCTAACGCAGCATTTGATTAAACTCTCGATACCAGAGTTAAATTTATGGTGCGGCCAGAAAAAAGCCCGCGGAGCGTTAGCAGCCCTTTTACCGCCGAACTCCAAATCTAGGCCTTAGTTTTGTTTATGTGACATCTCTTTGACAAGTTACTAACCCAGACAATTTCATTCCCCCTTCTTTCTGGGCTTTATGAGATGCTCTTATATGGATTTATAATATATGTTTCATTAAGTTTTATTAGATTGTCCCATATAGTTTGATGTATAACACATTTTTTCTCATATCATTTCATTATTAGGTGGGCAAATTTATAGTTAACTATTCTTAGTGATAGAGCAACTATGTTTTTTATAATTTTCTGGGTGGATGTTTTGCCAGTATTGTAACTTCGACCTATACTATACGTTAACCTGTTAGGTTCAAATATAATATCAAGAATTGGTATAGATGGAAGTTACGAAAAAAATGGCATATATATAATTCATTAGTAATCAATAAGGGTCTCCCCCAGACATCTATTTGCACTTTCACTTAGTGAAGTTTAATATAAATAAACATGAAATGTAAAACTTTATGGGGAAAAAAAATGCGTAACACACATATGTATGGGGGCATTCTTTCATATTCTTAACAATGTGTGTTTTTCTTTTTCTTTTTCTATTTGTTAAGTCTTTCTAAGTGAAGGGTTAAAACATTCACAGGGGCGGTCGCTATGATCTCCTCAATCAATTACTCATTTTGAAAATTATCCAATCAGCTTTCCCCTGAGGGTATTTACATGTCCAGCATTGTATAATTCACAGGTCACGGATGAAGGCGTGAGCCGAAACGCGTCTGACCATTCCCTGCTACATGTAGCTTGTTTTTATGTTACTGTAATCTCTCCTAAGTGATGCCAGCAATAAATGTGCTTTTTTGTTTCGCAAACTACTTCAATGCCTGAGACCCGCTTTCTTTGTTACTAAATAAATAAAAGCCCAGGATTTTGTATAGCAACAAATAGTTTGAGGTCAATCTTCGTTTTATGAAATGTTGAGCCCTTACTCCAATTTACTGGTTTTCAAACCTGTCCTCGGGCCTCTCTAACAGGCCACATTTTGAGGATATCTGAAAGGTGAAATAATCAGCCGATTAGGACACGTGGTTATTTTACCTGCTCTCATCCAAGATTATCCTGAAAACCTGGCCTGTTGTGAAGGCCTGAGGACAGATTTGGAAACCGGTGCCCTCATTTATACTGAGAGCACAACGGTTCCATCTATTGATTCTGTGAAGTAAAACTACAATAGAATATATGTATTGACCAGCTATGTTATAATACAAATAAATACTAGATTCACTGTAGTCTATTATATGCATTTGAATGTTTTGCCCAATAAGACGTTGCTATAATAGAGCCCAATCAGCATAGTTTATAATCCATTAATGAAGTGGATCCTAAGGGCTGAAATCTACAGCATGAGCAAGCTTGCAACACAAAGTAGCATGAATTTTAAAATAATATCCCATTCAGGATGGAATTTCTATTTGGGAAACTCTGTCCCCAGAACTTGGGACTCATTTTTTTTTCTAGGTCACACTTCCTACCTGTGTATTGAGTTTTTAATTTGGGGTTCCAATTCCTGTAGAATGCTGTGGCCTTAATTTAGACTATGGGGTCGATTTACTAAGCAGCGGATGCTGCTTATTCTGCGCGAGCCTTCTAGCTCGCCGGAATCAGGAGTTCAGAAGCAGCGGTTCTAAGACTGCTGCTCCTTAACCCGTCCACCACCTCTGAGGTGGTTGACTGCAATCATCCCAATCAGATACGATCGGGAGGATGATACCCCCTGCTGCGAATGTGCAGGGGACAGCATTGCACAAGCATTTTACAAGAAATGCTTGTGCAATGATAAATTTGATATCAATGTCGGGCGGACATGATTTGCTACAGCTACAAACACATAATAAATTGGCCCATATGCCTGTTTTTGTGTTTGATGAGGCTTGAACTCTCACCACCATCATGCTAGAGACTGCTTTTGACTCAAAGTTTAAGTATTACAGTAGCTATTCCTTTTGCTGGACTCCACAATGTTCTCCTGCAAGGTACTATTTGCTTTTTATTCTACTAATCACATGTATTCCACTAGACTTCACTATTGTTCTTGTGAAACCTTGGATATAAGTTCCTTGTACAAATGACACAGTGGGACTATGTTTATATTTTTACATTTTTAAATCTGAAGGACAGTTTCTAGGTTTACCTCAATGAAAACTTCTCAATTATCAGTTCTTTTTAACTTCTATATAACAACAACTGAGTGAAAGTTGGAAAATAAGTTTATTCTGAACAATTCTATATCACAGTAAAAGCAATTATAAGGATCCGTATCCTCAACAAATAAACTATAAAAAAAATTGAAAAACTATAATAGTCTAAGGTGGACCAAGTGGAAAAAATATATTTAAAAATTCTGAAAAAAATAAAAACAATGAGGCGAGAAAACCATTCGCCAGCAAAATAAGAACACATTTTTAAGAAAAAACAAGTGTCGAAGTGCTGTTTATCCGATTTTATTCCCAAGGATATAAAGGGACAAAGTCAGTGGTGGTAGATAATTATATTCTCTAGTAGTAGTCCATATACATAAGATAGTGTCCTTGAAGTGGTGAAAATATTAATCCAAATGTGGTCGAATAGTGATATTAAAATACCTTATCACAGCTGGGTAAGTGGTGTTGAAGTGATTAAATGTCCTATGTGTCAGCTAATATAGCTGCGTGATCACACAGACATCTGTTGCTGGATCTTGAAGTGAGTCTTTGTACAAGAAAATTAAGTCACTCAATGGTTCTGTTTTGAGACTGTTGCTAAGGTCGCTGAAATGCGTAGACGTACACCGGTTGGCTCACACTTTTTGAATCTCCCGGTCAAGCTTTTCCAGCTGACTGAACAGATGCTGGTAATGATTTTATCTTGAGGAGCAAGGAAGCACTCAGCACTAATCCAGCAACAGGCTCCAACAGAATAGAATTGTTCAGAATAAACTTATTTTTCAACTTTCCAATAATTTATTGCCAAAATAAAATTAGGAGACCATCCAATAGTGAGTGGTTGGGTTGTATGAAGTTGTTTTTTATTTTTTGGATTGGTGTGATTAGTTAGTAACAGGTTATAAAGATGAGTTAGGGTTGGGCTTAAAGAAACAAAAAGAGAGGGAAGAAGATGTGGAGGAATGGGGTTGAAGGGATGGGTTGTGAAGTGAGAAGAAGAGTATGAAGTCCTCTTCCTCTGTTACAGGAGAGTAGTAATCAGTAACCATTTCATTGATAGAGAGAGTATGTAGAAGGGCAAGGTTTAATTCTAGAATTAATCTCTGATAACCTAGGCTAGGTGTTTGGTAGTGGGTGGAGGTGTAGGCATAAAGAAGATGGAGGTGCAGTTGAAAACAGCTTACTGAGGTTGGACTAAACTGTTGACATGAGGAAAGAGAAATTAATTTATTTGTTCAGGTTGAGGGTTGTATGACCTGAGGATACATTTGTAATGGAGGAAATACTGGTGCATGATTTTCTCCACTGAGGTTCAGCGGCCTGTGAACATCTGTGTAGATTGCAGGTGTGATTGGAGTGCCATGGTTGTCCTTGAGTACATGATGTATGGTGAACTGTCAAAGGTGATGCCTTATCAAGTGTTTATTGGAAAACCGCATAATTGCAATGCCACAAGGTCTGGGCAAGAGAAGGTTAAGATGTTGAAAAGTATAGGTTTCAGTTTGGAACATCTAAATAATTTAGGTTCCTGTAAGAGCAGTTTTTTGGGGAATGATAATAATGAAAACTGTGCAATCACCACATCCCTCCCATAGACAGGAGAGAACAAAATATAAGGGCTTATAGCACTCATCCTCAACATAATAGACTATTATACTAAAACATAACCTTTAATAAATTCACACATATAAAACTGCAGGTATACCTGCTTATCACAGACCACCACCATAAATGAAAGTCGTCTAACACCCCTGTTTCCTAGCCGATAACTGGATATGTCGGCTTCAGGTGCCAGGGCTCTCACAACTACAAATTACATTAAAACTAACGTCTTTCTAACACTGGCCTTTCTAAATGTTAAGTAAAAACTGACAAGCCGAAAATAAACATCCTACTAACCGTGCTTAGCCAATCCAAGTATGGGATGCCTTACCGCCCCTCCCACCCTTCGTAGTCATCCACTGATAGGAAAAACTAAGGATGCGACCTGCAAATTTAATAGGTCCTTAGTGATGTTAAAGCAGCATCATCACACACACCCGCCTTCTCCCCTCTATTTATCGCTAATACTAAGAATGCATTATCCTATTACGCAAATAAAGTTCTGCGATCCAATACTTGTGTATGATACAAACATTATGATGGTGAACACAGATTTCCAGACAGCTTCTAAAAGGTGACTGATTCACAGGTTAGTTTATTACTCCAGAGTAGCTTACACATAACCATAACGGTTACGCTCCAACATAGATGTATAGTATAATCAGAGCACTGATCCTAAAATATCAGGTTTGAGCTATCGAATTGAACATGAAATGGATAAGCTTAAATAAATTATGGGGCGGGGGAATCACTAAACTTAGTGAAGAATTGAAGCAATATGAGCTGAATGAAGATTTTCAAAAATCTTATAATAAAATTATAAGTGAAGTTGAAAAATTTGCAAGATTCATATCTGAGAAAAAAGAAAGGAAAATAGAGAGACCTAAATGATTACTCTGACAATAGGGTGTATCTGTGGGGTCAGAATATAACTAATATTGATTCTGACAGAGACTGACACTACTGACGCTGAGGGCTCAGATGAGAAAAAGAAACCAAAATCTTGAGACATATAATCCAACCCAGGGAATGTTTCTTTAGGAGCAGAACTAGGAGGGGGAGAGGGAAACAGGCTGCCCACCAGGCGCCAAGTGCACTTCAGAAACCCCAACATTACACCAAGAAAAAGTAGCAACAGGTGAGCTCAATATAATAAATCTCAGAAATTAATTTTAACAGAGACTCAAATTTCAGTTCTTAAAAGAGTCCTCTCATTTGTACCCACGACTGATATTAACAAGTTTGAGATTATAAAGGATGTTCACTTATTTACAAGGAAAATACTGCTTAAAAAAATTCTTTACCAACTGACTCAGGGGTGTTAGACAACACAGATATGGCGGCTATACAAGACTTAATTACACTATTAGATGAGTCAGAACCTACTAGTACTGACCCTAGTGTCAATGAATGGTGCCATATATTGAAACTGAAGTCACACGTTATACCTCCAAGTAATGTGTCACATAATGCTATAGCCTTCTTGAATCTGGTTTGTAATTACATTTTGTTAAAGATAACCTAACAGACAATGACAACCTCACAAGTGGTGAGAGAGAAGCACTGAAAGAGCTATCTAAAAAAAAAAGTGACAAAGGAGGGAATAGTGTTATGGCCTACCTCTATGTATATGGAGGAAGCCAAAAAATAGTTGATGAATACCAAAAACTATAAAAGAATTTTGAGGAAACCCATTGAGGCATTTTTGGAGCAGTATAATAAAATAATTAATGAGGCTCTTAAGAATGGTACCATTGATCAGACAGAAGGAAAATTTCAAAAGAGGAAAAATCCAAAGGTAGCGACTTTCTACATGTTGCCTAAGGTGCACAAGAACCTGTTATGTCCCCCTGGTAGACCTGTCAGGATTAGACTCCTTAATGTAACGTGCAAGCTAATACCTAGATGCAAGGCTTAGAAATATGATAACCCCCCTACCATCATACACCAGAGATTCGATGCACATTCTGAAAAAAAAATAAAAGATCTGGAAATAGTATAATAATCAGTATTAGTGACTTGTGATGTGGAATCTCTCTATACCAGCATCCAAACCCAATGGGGATGCAGAGTGGTATCCCATTTTTTGCAAAAAGACACAGGGTTGGAAGAGAATACTAAAGATTTCATCATCAGATTACTGCAATTTGTGCTAAACCACAATTACTTTGTCTTTCATGACAAATTTTATTTACAGATATGTGGCACAGCTATGGGCACTTCTTGTGCCCCTTCTTATGCTAACGTTTATGCGGGATGAGACTATAGTCTATCATGAGTCATGGTACAATTCACACAATATATATCCAATTGGTCTAGATATATAGACCATATTCTATTTGTCTGGACTGGACCAGTGGAGATACTTCAGGAGTTTGTGGCAGTCTTAAATAACAAACGGTTATTTTTTACCTATACAGCAAGTAAAGACAAGGTGTAGTTTCTTGATCTGACTATCTCTAAAACAGGTAACAAATTAGAGACTGCAACTTACAGGAAACCTACTGCCACAAACAATATATTGTGTGCTTTGAGCAGCCATCACCCCTCTACGATTAAAGGACTGCCAGTTGGTGAGTACCTGAGGATGAGGAGGAACTGCTCAACTGAAGAGTCCTTTAAAACAGCAGCAAGGGATCTAAGGGATAGACTGTTACAACAGGGATACTCATACAAATCTTAAGTTAAGGCTTATAACATAGCCATGATGAAAGATAGAAATGAGTTATTAAAACCCAGAACTGTATCGAAGTCTAATCCCATTAGGTTTATTACCTTTTATTCACCTTATAGTGAATGAATTAGGGATATTTTTAATAGGCACTGGCATGTTTTGAAGGCTGATGATCAGCTAAAATCATTACTATCAGATAACCCAATGTTCACTTATAGAAGGTCCAACAATTTAAATGACTGTCTAACTCGAAGTCACTTTGACAGGAACACTAATAAGCCCACACTATACAAATGTTCTATCCCCTGTGGTGGTTGTAGAGTTTCCCCAACATATGGTGGTGACGAAATCTGTCACTGACCGATTTAATAAAAGATGGGTTATAAATAACCACATCAATTGCAAAAGTGACAATGTTATTTACTGCTTAACATGCAATTGTAACCTTTTTTATGATGGCATGAAAAACAGAAGTCTGGGGACTAGAGTCACTGAGCATTTAAGCAATATAAAGGCTGCTAGAAAAGATGTTGAAAAAGGGAAACAAATGACTAGTGTGGCTAAGCACTTCCTTCAGCATCATAATGGTAACACAAATGCTTTGAAGTGTTTGTGACTCGAAAGGTTGAGACCGGGAATAAGAGGTAGTAATAATGACAGTACTGCTGCAGAGAGAGACAAAGTGGATATTTAGACTTAATTGTGTGATGCCTTATGGCATGAACGCAAATAAAAAAAATTGGGTCTTACTTTAATTTTGTGGGTATACCCAACATGAATGCATATCATCATTTCCATAGATGCGCCAAATTAATAACTAGGTGACACTTTAAATAGGGTCATCTAAGGTGACTGATGGAATTTACTGCTTCAACTCTGATATTTTAGGATCAGTGCTCTGATTATACTATACACCTATGTTGGAGCGTAACCGTTATGGTTATGCGTAAGCTACTCTGGAGTAATAAACGAACCTGTGAATCAGTCACCTTTTAGACACTGTCTTGAAATCAGTGTTCACCTTCACAATATTTGTATAATACACAAGTATTGGATCGCATAACTTTATTTGCGTAATAAGATAATGCATTCTTAGTATTTGCATCGATAAACAGAGGGGAGAAGGGGTGTGTGATGATGCTGCTTTAACATCACTAACTAAGGACCTAATAAATTAGCAATTCCAGGTCACACCCTTAGTTTGTCCTATCAGTGGGTGACTACAAAGGGTGGGAGGGACGGTAAGGCGTCCCACACTTGGATTGGCTAAGCACAGTTAGTTGGATGTTTAAAAGGCTGTAATACCTGCATTTTCGGCTTGTCAGTTTTTACCTAACATTGAAAAAGGCCAGTGTTACGGCTGAAACGTGTTTTAAAGTAATTTGTAGTTGTGACACCCCTGGCACCTGAAGCCGACGTATCCAGTTATCGGCCAGGAAACAGGTAGGTGTTAGACAACTTTCATTTATGGTGGTGGGCTGTGATAAGCAGGTATACCTGCGGTTTTATATGTGGGAATTTATTAAAGCTTATGTTTTAGCCTAATATTCTATTACATTAAAGGGCCATAATACCCAAATGTTTAAACACTTGAAAGTGATGCAGTATAACTGTAAAAAGCCGACTAGAAAATATCACCTGAACATCTCTATGTAAAAAAGAAAAATATTTTACCTCAAAAGTTCCTCAGTAGCCACACCATCCCATTGTAAAGGATTTCTAAGAAGCATTTTAGTATGTCTGTCCTGGGACAGCTAAGGGGATGAGCCTCGCGCACTCTCATATTATTTCCCTATTCAGCTTACTATGAAATCTCATGAGAGTTAAGTGAAATCTCATGAGATCACAGTAAAAGAGTTCATGACCTCAGCACTGCTGATGCTGATTGGCTGCTGTTCATTTCTTACCTGCAGCTGGGAGTAGCCGAGTATAACTTTTTACACAGAACTTACTCTGCTGAGCTGAGGAGATTGTGAGGTAAAATATATATTCCTTTTTTACATAGAGATGCTCAGGTGATATTTTCCTGTCAGTTTTTTACAGTTATACTGCATCAGTTTCAAGTGATTTAGCATATGAGTATTATGTCCCTTTAAGCGTGAGTGCGATAAGGGTAGTGGTGACTATTACAGTGGGGTAGCACCGGACTTTATAGGTACATTTCCTCAGTAACTAACTTGTCATAGTGCCAGTTTTCATTTCTTGTATTGAAAACTGTGCAATGCCACAAAGTCAAGACCAGATCAATGAAGTTATTTTCTCAGGGCTAGGTTACAAGTGACTCGCTAATGTTAGTTATAAGAATAAGCGCAATTACCAGTTGAAAGTAAATGCGTTAGCTTGAGCGCAGTCAACGTCAGGTTAGCGTGCTTGAAGACCTTGCATAAAAGGCTTAGGGCTAAAAAAAAATTAAAAATTATACATATTGTAAAATTCTAAATAATCCATAGAATAAATATATATTTTTTTTACAGGATGTATAATAATCATTATTAAAAAAGGGACAACACCAGAATTTTTGTTGTTTTAAAAGATAGCTAATCCCTTAATTACCAATTCCCCAGTTTTTCATAACCAACATGGTTATAATTATATAATTACCTTGTATCCAAGCCTAAGCAGACTGCCCCCTTATTTCAGTTCTTTTGACAGACTTGCATGTTAGCCAATCAGAGCTATCTCCATGGTAAATTCACGTGCATGAGCTCAATGTTATCTATATGAAACACGTAAACCAATACCCTCTTAGTGGTAAAAAACTATGAAAATGCATTTAGATTAGAGGCGGCCTTCAAGGTCTAAGAAATTAGCACATGAACCTCCTACGTTTAGCTTTTAACTAAGAATACCAAGAGAACAAAGCAAAATTAGTGATAAAAGTAAATTGGAAAGTTGTTTATAATTACATGCCATATTTGAAACAAATTTTTTTTGGGACTTGACTGTCCCTTTAATATGTTTTAATATTAGTATGACTAAGTTTTCATGTGTTCTAACCCAACTAGACCTACATTACAAGACGTAAATCACGTTACACATATTTTACATTCCTATGTTATTTTTTTAATTTATATATATATATATATATATATATATATATATATATATATATATACACACACACACACACACACACATATACACACACACATACATACATCCACACATACAATATAAAAATAACATTCCTGTATGTGAAGAACATTGGAATGTGAAATATTAATAACTCCTTTCACTAAATAGTATGCCACTTGTTATCTAGCCCTCAGTGGGTTGAAGATGTATACAGTATATACTTACAAAAAGCAAAGTATCAATGCTTGCAACAATTTATCTGCAGCGCTCCACTGAAGCCGATGCCTGGGTAAAGGCTTTTAAACCTCCAAAATATTGATTTTCTTTTTGTCCACAAGGACAGAAACCCTACAATATTGTTCACATCCCTGAATTGATCTCCCATGCCAAAATAATAAAATAATGTTATATGGCAAAGAAAAGCAGCTATGAATCTAAAATAAAGTTTACTGCGCGGTTATTATGGTTCAGGTAAGCAGGGGCTCTTCTTACCCAAACTTATGAGCAGTGGAGCATAAAAACTTGGCTTTACTGATATGTTGCTGCTTGGGTTGTCAGACAGTCCAGTATTTTAGCAAGCTGTCCAGTAAAATCTTCACAAAAATACTAGACAATTAAATCTCCAGTTTTTAACTCCTTAATGACTGCAACATACTATATAAAAATAAATGTAAATAAGTTAATATAAAATATCTAGACCACCCATGAATGTGCAAGCAGCTACTGTTATCCCTGGAGTGAAGACTGATCTTTCATAAGCTCCTTTTTTTTGGCTGTAATAATTTGCTTTGCCCCTGCCAGGGCATACAAGGCACTTGCCTAGGGCGGCAGCACTTTTTGAGCCTCTATTGGGAGCACCAGTGCTAGCCGTCTGCATTTCATATTTTCTGTCTTTGTGTTTAACTATCTATCCTCTGCTGTTTATGATTCTCACTGGCTCCCCTGTCATTTACTGCCTGCAGTGCTCTGTCCTCTGCTGTTTGTGATTCTCATTGGCTCCCCTGTCATTTACTGCCTGCTCTGTCCTCTGCTGTTTGTGATTCTCATTGGCTCCCCTGTCATTTACTGCCTGCTCTGTCCTCTGCTGTTTGTGATTCTCACTGGCTCCCCTGTCATTTACTGCCTGCTCTGTCCTATGCGGTTTGTGATTCTCATTGGCTCCCCTCTCATTTACTGCCTGCTCTGTCCTCTGCTGTTTGTGATTCTCACTGGCTCCCCTCTCATTTACTGCCTGCTCTGTCCTATGCTGTTTTTGATTCCCACTGGGCTCCCCTGCCGGCCATCTCATCGTATTTGTAATCTAATTCTTATTTATGAGGCAAATGTGGACCAAACTTTTTTTGGGGTAAGGATTCAAAACCAGCATATTTTCAAGATCAACACATACTAAGGACCCATTTACATAAACAGCAACAATGAATTCATTTTAAATAATTTTTTCCTTTTTTAAAAGCTTAAAGGGACAGTTCACCCAAAAATTGTTCTCCCATTTAAATTGTTCCCAATGATCCATTTTACCTGCTGGGATGTATTAAATTGTTTACAAGTAGCTCCTTTACTCCTATTTTGGCCTTTCAAATAGCTCATTTACCCTGTGGTTTCCCAACCTATATTGAAAGTTTTGATACTTGATTCAAAGTTATTGAATAGCCTAAGTAAACACAGCCAGCAGAAGAGATTAAACTCACAGCGGGGCTCAGACTAATTAAGTAATAACGTGATAATTTTCCATTGTTCTCTCTATGTATTGAGCTTTAGTTTTTCAGACAAATATAAGATAAGGAAGCAAGTGTGTGTACACAGTGATAACATAATGATATATGATACTATCTGAAGTTCAACCCATTGTAATAGGCTGTGGTATAAAAGCACAAAACCAGCTACTTCATATACACAAATAAACCTGAAAATGCAATTTCTCATTGAAAATACATTAATATAAAAACAATTTTACAGTGTACTGTCCCTTTACCGACAGTTTATATAGTATCTTTTTTCTCAATTATTTATTTCTAAATACCAACCACAGATTACTATCAGCTGCCATTAAAATAATTTGCACCATATTTACACTGCATTTTACCAATGCCAAACTTTACACAAATCTTAGGTCTCACAAAGGTCCTGATCTTCAAAGGATACTCCAGCTAAGGAGAAAAATTGCAGTGCAGACTTCAGAGGCTGAACTCACTGAATATTGTAAAGAAAAACTCTCCAGCACTGTAAGATCTCTATCATTTCTGTATGTGAAAGAGAGACAAGCCTAGTACTGCATGATATGAGAGTTTTTTTACACCTACACTTCGTGCTTTGTATTTGATATCACTTTGTATTTCAGATTGGGTCATGCTTTGCACTTTCTTATTTATATTTTAGGACATTTAGATTTAGCTCCAGCAGGGATTTTACAAATTCTGATTAGGTTTTGAAAGTTTTATGTGTTATGTGTCAAATTAAGATCAAACTTTGTATATTTATGTGTAGCTTTTACAAATTACATTGCACCTTCCATTTGCTGCATTTCAAGCTAAAACTCAGTTCCAGAAAGTGTGAGGCACAGGACAGTTCCCTTGGCTAACTAAACAGGGTAGTTCCCAAGGTAAGTCTGAAGCTCTCTCACCAGTCTTGTAAATTTGTGTAAGCCATTTACACAAGCTAGTCTCACTGATTTATCTTGCCAGCAGTATACAGGTGAAGTTTGTTCAAAATTCACAATACACTTATTTTAACAGAAAAGTTATATATATATATATATATATATATATATATATATATATATATATATATATATATATATATATATATATATATATATATATATATATATATATATATATATATATATATATATATATATATTTTTTTTTTTTTTTTCAGTTTAATTTGTGATTCATGCAAACTGAGTCTTTGGGGCCTATTTATCAAGCCGTCAACCGCAAATACGCTGGAATTCCGCAGCGTAATGGTGGAGAGCCCGATTCCCCTTATTTATCAAACCCTACAGACCGGCAAAAGTAGAATTTTGTGACTTAACATACGATCCGCCGGTCAAAGTCCGACACAGATCGATGCTTACGTCATTACAGATGTTCCGAATGCAAATTCGACACTATCTGACTACTTTTGTAAGTTAACAAATTTCTACCAGGTACGCTTGGCACTATTCCGGCCCAATGTAGCTGGCTTTCAATTACCCTCAATCCATACCGCCATCTGAGACCAGTATGTTTCTGTCAGGATCAACAAGGCTTATAAGGTTTAGTATGTGAGCCTTGTTATCCTGTGATTATAATTCTGACACTCAGCTGTAGACCAAATATATGTTTTGTATCACTGTCTTATTTATGGCAAGAATCACTTGTAATAATGCCTTAATAAGTAGTGAATTTAATAAGAAGAATGGTTGTAACTACTGAGTAGTTATAATAGCAACAAAATAATTCACTGAGTACGGAATCCAAACTGAGGATGAGATAATCTGATAAGACAAACTATTTGTGAACTGTCTCTGGAGATGTTGATAAGAAGGAACAGTCCGTTTGCACACAGGTAGTGTAATGAAGGAACAGCGGAGCGATGCAGGGGGCGTGCTGCTGAAGCAGTCAGAATGATTGACAGGTGACGTCACACGCTCAAGCTCCTAACGCTGTTCGGCGGCTAACAAGCCGAAAGATTTTAGCAAGGAACGTCTTTTGTAAGTTGCAATAATACAAGTTAGATTTAACTGGCAAAGTATATACAATAGCGGTTGTAGTCCTTACTTGTATCTTGATAGAAATTCAGCCTTGATGTAAGTGAAAATAATCTTCACAGATTCCGTAGTTTGTGACAGGTTGAGAAACAAAGTACAGATGATGTTTGCTTAAAGATGCAGTTTGTCCTGTACAGCTCACTTGATAAGCTAGAGGTTTCCAATATGAAAATTGAAGGTGAAGCAGCTTAGCGTAGACACAGACTTCCTTTGGTATGAAACCAAAATAACTAAGCACTAGGAACAGGGAGTGGACAGGATATAAAGGTAAGGTAGGAGGGGTTAACTGAGAAAGGCAGGTATCCAGGGGAGATCCTGACAGTTTCACAAAACTCATAACTAAAATGTTACAAAGTACACTAACACCCATAAACTACCTATTAACCCCTAAACCGCCACCCTCCTGCATCGCAAACACTATTTAAAACTTATTAACCCCTAATCTGCCATTCACGCACATCCAACACTATTTAAATATATTAACCCCTAATCCGCCGCTCCCCGACATTGCTGCCACTATAATAAAGTTATTAATCCCTAAACCTCCGGCCTCCCACATCGCTGCCACTAAATAAACCTATTAGCCCCTACACCGCCGGCCTCCCACATCGCAAAACCTAACACCCCCCTAACTTTAAAATTACAATATAAAACTATATTTAAATAAAAAAAACTTACGTGTGAAATAAAAATAAACTAGTGATGAATGAAGGTACCTTTTAAAAGGACAATGCCCATCCAAATGCCCTTTTCAGGGCAATGGGGAGCTTAGGTTTTTTTTTAGTTAGGGTTTTATTTGGGGGGTTGGTTGTGTGGGTGGTGGGTTTTACTGTTGGGGGGGTTGTTTTTATTAATTTTTTTTTTACAGGTAAAAGAGCGGATTTCTTTGGGGCAATGCCCCACAAAAGGCCCTTTCAAGGGCTATTGATAGTATAGGCTAGGTTTTTTTTTATTTATTTTTTTATTTGGGGGGGGGGCTTTTTTTTTTAATTTTGATTAAAATAAATACAAACTTGCCTATAAAATAAAAATAAACCCTAAACTAGATACAATGCAACTATTAGTTATATTGTAGCTAGCTTAGGGTTTATTTTATAGGTAAGTATTTAGTTTTAAATAGGAATTATTTAGGTAATAGTAATTTTTATTTATATTTATTTTAATTATATTAAGTTAGGGGGTGTTAGGGTTAGACTTAGGTTTAGGGGTTAATAAATGTAATATAGAGGTGGCGACGTTGGGGATGGCAGATTAGGGGTTAATAAATATAATGTAGGCGGCGGCAATGTCTGGAGTGGCAGATTAGGGGTTAATAAGTGTAAGATTAGGGGTGTTTAGACTCGAGGTTCATGTTAGGTGTAAACATAACTTTTATTATCAATGGGGCTGCGTTACTGAGATTTACGCTGCTTTTTTGCAGGTGTTAGACTTTTTCTCAGCCGGCTCTCCCCATTGATGTCTATGGGGAAATAGTGCACGAGCACGTACGACTAGCTCACCGCTGACTTAAGCAGTGCGGTATGAAGCTCAATTTTGCTCTACGCTCACTTCTTGTCTTTTAACGCCGGGTTTGTGAAAACCCATAATACCAGTGCTGCAGGTAAGTGAGCTGTGAGAGAAAACTTCACGTTAGCACCGCACAGCTCATAATGCAAAACTTGTAATCTTGCCGTATCTTATTCTAATAAAATAAAAAATACTACAAATTAAAAAAATCTAAATTACACATTTTAGAAAACCGAACGCTAAGAAAAATAATAATAATATATAAATATATATATATATATATATCAGTGACGTGCGGTGAGGTCAGAGGTTAGTGAGGTATTGGGTATGATACACTGGGTATTATATAAGAAACACATATATGAACCCAATAGAGAAGATTACATTTACGATTAAAATTGCAGGTTGCACAATGACAATTAACATTCTTTACAACAAGCATATACACACAATTCTTGTTACATAGGCAAATGCAGTTCCACAATTTATACTCATTCAACACAAAAGAAAAAATATAGTGCATGGTCTTACCTCACCAGAGGCAGAACTTTTTTCACTTTCTGGGATGAGATTGAGATTGAAATGAAATTAAGTTTTAAAATTAAGCAGTTAAACTAAAGTTTTTTTCAACTGCGGTCCTCAAGTACCCCTCACAGGGCAGGTTTTAATTATAGCTCAACCAGTGCACAGGTGAAATAATCAGCTGATGGGTGAGAACAGGTTAGTAACCATGGTTACTGATCAGCTGATTATTTCACTAGTGCACTGGTTCAGCTTTAATAAAAAACCTTGCATTTTGTGGGTACTTGAGGACCTGGGTTAAGAAACACTGCACTTAAAGGGACATTAAACCCAAACATTTTCTTTCATGATTCAGACAAAGAATACAATTTTAAACAACATTCCAATTTACTTCTATTATCTAATTTGCTTCATTCTTTAGATATCCTTTGTTAAAGAAATAGCAATACACATGGGTGAGCCAATCACATGAGGAAAATATGTGCAGTCACCAATCAAAAGCTACTGAGCCTATCTAGATATGCTTTTCAGGAAGGAATATCAAGAGAATGAAGCAAATTAGATAACAGAAATAATTTAGAAAGTTGTTTAAAATGGTATTCTCTATCAGAATCACGAAAGAAAAAAATTGGGTTTAATGTCCCTTTAAGCACCAGCACATCTGTATTGATTGTGCTGATTACCTGGAGAATAAAGCACGCGCACACACACTACATGCGCACAAACACTCTGCTCCAACAGTCAAATTCTGAAATTACAATTACATAGGAATACAATATATTATTTTGGATAACAAAAGGGCGGTTATCCTATTGTTAACTTGAGATATGTTTGAAATTAAATTATGAGAAATACATACTGCCACATCTGCAGCACTTAGATTGTATAAGATTACCTCTTCAGTCAAGATTTTATCTAAAAATTCTACACTTGTTTGAAATGTTTTTTTTATTATTTATGCAAATGATCAGCAAGCTAAGAAGCAGTACAGATTTGTACAATAATATGCAAATTATCATTTGCATAAATAATAATTAAAAAAAATATTTCAAAAATATTTCAAACAAGTGTAGAATTTTAAGATAAAATCTTGACTGAATAGGCATAATGGGGCAGATGGCGCAGTAAGAAATATTTCTTTAACAATGACAGTAGTCAATAAACAGCATTAAGACTCTTTAACAAAATGGTCAGTTTTTTTTTTTTTTCTCTCTTCTCCTCCAATATTTTTTGGCACCAGGTTGACCAAAATAGACAGGTTAAAATTTATGAAAAAGAGTGTTCATTTTTTTTTTTTTTTTTTTAAATGTTGAGAGCAGACAGTATCACTAACAATGAAAAATGTAACTAGATTTGCTGTCAGAGAAGTAATACTACAAATGACCACTAGAGGTCCTCAGAGAAAAAAAAAAATTAATGAAGGAGAAAATAAATACAATACGTGACAATTCTATAAACGTTACAACAGCCTTATGATTAGTGTAGTGAGATGAAGAGTAAGTCACCTACTACAAGACACATTAAAGGCTGCAGCCCTGAGTCCCCCCCCCTTCCTATCCCTAGTAGTAGCAGTGCCTGCTCTCAGCCTCTTACTGACTGCTGGAGAGACACGGAGGGAGGGGAGACAGACAGTGAGTGTGTGACAGCAGAAGGGAGGGATGTTTTTTCAATAAGTATAGGTTAGCAGCAACCCATATGACTGCCCCGCAAGGTCTCTGGATAAAACTGTACATTGACAGTCTGTGCTCTATTATTATGCAAATTATAGTAAATCAACCCAGCTCTTAAAAGCAACAAGAATCATACTTATGTGGTTTAGATCTTAGCTGCTGAAGGCAGCCTCGTTTAATTTTAAATATGTGAAAACAAAACAAGATTCTTTCTTAGCCCCCTTAACAAGTAGTCGAACCACTCTTGGGTGCATACTGCATATGGTTATGAGAGTTTAAAACACTGAACTAAACTAAACAGGATATAACTAAATAACATATTAACGATATGAGAAACCTTATTAAGAGAAATAAATTTGTAGGTGTCCGTTCAGCCCCATGGTATTGACTGTGGGAAGATCTCAGTCACTAAAGACTTCTGTTGTTTTACAGGCATTAATCAGGAAAGCCGGTTCAGTGGGATTAAGGGTTTGTGCACATTATTTTTATTATAATATACCTTGATGTCATCAAGGTATATTATAATAAAAATAATGTGCACAAATAATAGTAATAAGTAATTCACTAACAGAAGCGGCTGCTGCATAGATTCACTGCGATTCAACAGAAGTTGCAGATGACCCTGGCAGGGATCTTTTAACGTTTAATCCAGGGCTGACTGTAATCTTGTAATGGTCTCAGTTGGTCTCAGTTACTTACCTTAACGTTACGGTACAGTAGGGAAGGGGCCAGGCAGCTGATCCTATCGCTTGACTAACTTGATGTAGATGATCCGTCTCTCCTTCCCACCAGTACATCTCTCTATGCTGCTCCCTTGTGCATGCGCAGGGAGCCAATCAACGCCAGTCATGTTCTCCTGGTGCTGTCAATCACCAGGAGTTCATGACCGTCTCTGATTGGCTCGAGGCAGCATAAGGGATGCCTCTTATTGGTCTATATTTTGCTTCAGGTAATTTAAAGGTTGTTTTACAACCAGTGGGTGGCGCTGCTGCTATCCAGGAAAATGTATCCATGTTTTGCTATGGAGAGATGCACTCCTGTATGATGCCTCTCCATAGCGTTACATGGCTGGAAAAAAAAAAAAAAAAATGGTGATTTTTTTTGTTTTAATTAAAATTAAATTTAAATTCTGGCCCCATATGGCAGGGGAGGCAGTGCCTCCCCTGCCTCCTATGACTGCACGTTATAGATATAGATAGATATAGATATTCTAAAAATTACAAAAAATAAGAAACACTAAAGAAAAATAAAAAAACACTAAGCTTACAAAAAATAATAAGCAAAATTATCAAAAAGAAAAACAATTACATCTAATCTAATAGCCCTATAAAAATAAAAAAGCCCCCCAAAATAAAAACACCCCTAGCCTACTGTAAACTACCAATACCCCTTAAAATGGCCTTTTGTAGGGCATTGCCCTAAGTTAAACAGCTCTTTTATCTGTAAAAAAAAAAAATACAAAGTCCCCCAAACAGTAAAACCCACCACCCAACCAACCCCCCAAAATAAAATAATAAAAACTAACTCTAAAAAAAACCTAAGCTACCCATTGCCCCTAAAGGGGCATTTTTATGGGCATTCAGCTCTTTTACAAAGCCCTAATCTTAAAAAAAAAAAACACCCCCCCAAAATAATGAAAAAAACCTAACACTAATCTTAGAATATCTACTCACGGTCCCTGAAGTCCAGACATCCATCTTCATCCAGGCGGCGAGAAGTCTTCATCCAGACGGCAACACCTTTATCCATCTCGGGGATGTCTTCTATCTTCATCCCGGAGCCATCCTGTGCAGAGCGTCCTCTTCATACGGTCACCACTGTACACTTAAGTTGAATGCAAGGTAGCCATTTCAAAATGGCCTACCTTGCATTCCTATTGGCTAATTTGATTTTTTAAATTCAAATCAGCCAATAGGATTTTAGTAGCTCTCATCCTATTGGCTGTTATGAACAGCCAATAGGATTTCAGAAGCTCTCATCCTATTGGCTGATTTGAATTTGAAGAAACAAATCAGCCAATAGAAATGCAAAGTGCACCATTTTGAAATGGCTACCTTGCATTTAACTTCAGTTTACAGTGGTGAACCGTAAGTAGATATTCTGGGGTTAGTTTTTTTTCCATTTGGGCTTCTGTAAAAAGTGGGTGGTTGGTTTTACTGTTGGGGGGGGACTTTTGTATTTTTTTTTTTTTTTTTTTACAGGTAAAAGAGCTGTTTAACTTCGGGCAATGCCCTACAAAAGGCCCTTTTAAGGGGTGTTTTTATTTTGTTTTTTTGTTTTTTTAATTTAATAGGGCTATTAGATTAGGTGTAATTGTTTTTATTTTTGATAATTTGGTTTATTATTTTTTGTAAGCTTAGGGGTTTTTTATTTTTCATAATTTAGTGTTTATTATTTTTTGTAAGTTTATATTTTTTTATTTTTTCGTACCGTTAATTTTTTTTAAACGTGTAATTTAGATTTTTTTTAATTGGTAGTATTTTTTTTATTTTATTAGAATAGTTATGTTAGGTTAATTTATAGTCTAATGTTAGGTTTATTTTTATTTCACAGATAAGTTTTTATTTATTTAAATATAAAGTTGGGGGGTTGTTAGGTTTAGGGGTTAATAGGTTTATTAAAGTGTCGGCGATGTCAGGGAGTGGCGGAATAGGGGTTAATAACTTTTATTAGTGTCGGCGATGTCGGGGGGGAGGCGGATTAGGGGTGTTTAGACTAGGGGTTTATTTAAGGGTGTTACGTTTAAATGTAACTTTTTTTCCCCGTAGATATCAATAGGGTTGCGTTACGGAGATTTTTTATTCCGCACTTCAGGTTTTTTCTATCACGAGCGAGAAAGTGTGCACGAGCACGTCAAATCAACCCTTGGATTTTGTGAGGTATGGAGTTTTTCAGTAACTTGTAATGGCAGCGCTATGGAGAGTAAAACACAACTTTTTTGCCGTTAGTTTTACACCCTGTTTAGCGCAAAACTCGTAATCTAGGTGATAGTTTGTTTTTGATGAATAATAGCAACAAAAAAAAAAAGATTTAAAAAATATATTTAAAAGCATATACTGTGACAGGTGTGATAGATAGATAGTATATTAAATGTAAAAACATATACTGGTAATATTTCCATTATTCCCATTACTGTGAAAAGATGCCAACACAATGCTCTAGATATTGTAAATTGTGATCATTCAAAACACAAGTTTTGGGATGTCTGATTTTTTTTGAAAACCCCATGCCAAAGATCTTGATTGCCAATCAGGTGGACAGTAAACTGTTAAATCTTGATCACAGTGAAGCAATTGACGATAGCTTATACCATTTAAAAAAAAAAAAACTGTAAATAATGTAAATTATAATCATGAAAATGGGAGTATGAAATAAAATGTAAAGGACCACTAAATACAGTAATATTTCATAATTAACAAGTACATAAAAGACAATGCAATAATACTCTGAATTTTAAATAAGCAGTAGATTTTCTTTTCTGGAAAATTTCTTTTTCTCCCATTTTTGTCTCCCCCTGTATCATGTGCCAGACATCAGCCAATCACAGGCTAGCATATCTATCCCGTGAGCTTGTGCACATGCTCAGTATGAGCTGGTGCCTCAGAAATAAAAATACTGTGCAAAATTTGATAATGGAAGTAAATTAGAAAGTGTCTTAAAGGGACACTCAAGTCAAAATTAAAAACTTTCATTATTTAGATAGAGCATGCAATTTTAAACAACTTTCCAATGTACTTCTATTAACAAAATGTGCACAGTCTTTTTATATTTAAAGTTTTTGAATCACCAGCTTCTACCGAGCATGTGCAGAATAAACATGTATGCATTTTGGATTGGCTGATGGCTGTCACATGATACGTGTATGCATTTGGGATTGGCTGATGGCTGTCACATGGTACAGGGGGAGTGGAAATAAACAACTTTTAAAATGGTCAGAAAAAAAAAAAAATCTACTACTAATTTGAAGTTCAGACTAAGTGCTATTGCATTGTCTTGTTATCTCGCATTTGTTGATTATGCAAATCTACTTTGTTGACTGGTCCTTTAAAACTTTATTTTTACTTTAGTGTCCCTTTAAGAAAGTTTTTGTTAAACACCTATTCTAGATGTTGGTTTCTAATATCTCAGGTTTCCTAGATCTGGTTAGCTGTATTAGATATTGCGTATTAAAAACATATAGATTTGCAAATGTCTGTTCCGCCCAGTACGGATGTTCTAAAACATAGTACAATAGCGATGAATACTAGCAAATCTGTTGAAATGGCTTGTTTTACACGGACCACCTGCTGAATGGCTAACATGTAATGCAAAGTATGTAAACCGTGTGTTAAACAAAAGCCAATGCAGGATTTTGTGAAGCAATATTTTTAACATTTTACAACTACCAAATATTGTCAACTATGTAAATGTGGCCTAATTTGGAAGTCATATTTTGAAGGATTTTGTCACTTGTATTGAAAGGCATAATTGTTGAGTGATTTCCCTGTTTTTTTATAGTTTACTTCAATAGTTTTATATGACAGTACAAGTTGTCTTACAGTAGTAGTTAAAGGTTACAAGGAAAAAATCACAATTTCAAAAATTGAAATCCCTTACATGCTATTATTTATAGTGATATAAACTTAAAGTATGTGTAAAAATGTAATGTATAGTCACTAAATATCTCAAATTATGTTTACAACTCTGTATGTGAGTGGGCTTATTTATGTGTGGAAAGCTTTTGGATAGATTGGTAGCTGTGGTTTTATAGGTGGTTTGGCAGTTAGAGGGCTCTACCTCACTGCCTTCCATCTTCAGACATCCCAACTCTCCTGTAAGTTCAGCGAGTCTCCCTGATTGCAATAGCGGCTCCCTGATGCCAGCAAATGGAATGCAATCTCCCCCAAACTCCAAGCACCATGATCCAATGTGGTACAAATCCGGAAAAGTCTTTAAGGAATGCCTTTAGTTGCTGGGACATTATAGAACCCTCAAAGCATTCATCAGTAACCAAAAAGCCCCCACTGATTCTAATAAAATAAAACACAAATACTACCTTATTTACTGCACTTAATTAAACTTCGTATATTAAAATATTTAAGCATTCAGCAAGCGTACGATCACTGGAAAATAGGTTTATTGTATGTGGTTGTGCAATAAAGCTACTTTTTTTTTTTAATGTGACTTTAGTGGGAAGCTACTTTAATGATAAGTCTTTATCTTATTTAGGGTTTCAAGGTGTCCAATATATAACTGGGAGAGGGGTGGGGGCGCAGTAGCGGGTGAAGCCACCTCCCTGAAATGAGTTTTTGCAGGTTGGGATGTCTGCATCTTGTTCCCTGTTTCTAGACTAAGCAATGTGTTGAGCAACCTGCTTCTGTACTTATTAGGCCCAACACCAAAGAAAACCGAGCAGCAATTTGCTATATATTTTTAATTTCAGTTCATCTTTAACAACCATATTTCATAAATATGTAAAGCTTTTATAGATTGAAAATGGACAGCTGACACAAAAGGGTTTATCAGTGACCTCTTTTTTTGCAGAAGCGTGCATGGGTCTTCAACACTATATGGCAGCCATTTTGCAAAAGCACTAGATGGCAGCACTATGTCCTGTCATGTAGTGTTTAAAACACCCAAGTAGTTAAAGGGATACTAACCCCTCATTTTTTCTTTCATGATTCAGAAAGAGCATGCAATTTTAAGCAACTTTCTAATTTACTCCTATTATCAATTTTTCTTTGTTCTCATGTTATCTTGATTTGAAAAAGCAGTAATAAAAGGTTAGGAGCCGGCCCATTTTTTAGTTCAGCACCTTGGTAGAGCTGCTGATTGGTTTGCTACATTTAGCCACAAATCAGCAAGTGCTACCCATGTGCTGAACAAAAAATGGTCTGGCTCTAAAACTTACAGTACTGCTTTTTCAAATCAAGATAGCATGAGAACAAAGAAAAATTGATAATAGGAGTAAATTAGAAAGGTGCTTAAAATCTCATGCTCTATCTGAATCATGACATAAAAAAATTGGGTTTAGTGTCCCTTTAACTCTTCAAAAAAAGAATATCATGGAAACAAAGCAAAGCTGATAAAAGAAGTAAATTAGAAACATTTTAAATTGTATACTCTGTCTGTATCACAAAAGAAAATGTTGTGCTTCATATCCCTTTAATTACACAAAAAAGAATCAGTGATTCTATGTTTTTATCAGGAAATAGGGGAAATAGGTTCATCTCTGCTCTGTTTCTTGCCAAAAGTAAGAATTTAAAGGGACATGAAACCCAATTTTTTTTCTTTCGTGATTTAGAAAGAGCATGTCATTTTAAACCACTTTGTAATTTACTTCTATTATCTAATTTGCTTCATTTTCTTGATATCACTTGCTGAAAAGCATATCTAGATATGCTCAGTAGCTGCTGATTGGTTGCTGCACATAGAGGCCTTGGGTGATTGGCTCACACATGTGCATTGCTATTTCTTCAACAAAGGATATCTAAAGAATTGAGCAAATTAGATAATAGAAGTAAATTGGAAAGTTTATTTAAAATTGCATGCCCTATCTGAATCATGAAAGTTTAATTTTGACTAGACTGTCCCTTTAAAACAACATAAAAGTAAAAATCAAACTCGCATGATTTAGATAAAGCGTGTAATTTTAAAATGTAATTCTATTGTCAAATGTTCTTTGTTCCCATGGTATTCTTTGATGCAGCTCAGCTCCTTTATATGGAGCATGCATGCATCTGCTGCTATAAAGTGCTTAATACACATACATGCTCAAAAGCCTACCTAGATATGCTCTCATGGAAAGGTGCCTGCAGTCACCTGTCCTTTTTGGAGGTTGAACATGGCTAACTTTCCAAGAGCAAATATAAATGATGGTGGTTAAATAAAAAGTAAACTCAAATCAGTTATGCAAAAATTATGCAACGTATCATTTTTACTTTAAGATATTTAAATGGACACTCAAGTCAAAATGAAACTTTCATTATTCAGATACAGCATGCAATTTTAAACAACTTTCCAACTTACTTCCATTAACAAAATTTGCACAGTTTTTTTTATATTTAAACTTTTAGAGTCACCAGCTCCTACTGAGCATGTGCAAGAATTCACAGAATAAAGTATATGCATTTGTGATTGGCTGATGGCTGTCACATGGTACGCACATGCATTTGCGATTGGCTGATGGCTGTCACATGGTACAGGGGGAGTGGAAATATACATAACTTTTAAAATTGTCAGAAAAAAAAATCTAATACTCATTTGAAGTTCAGACTATTGCATTGTATTGTTATCTTGCATTTGTCGATTATGCAAGTCTTCTGTGTTTACTGGTCCTTTCATTGCACCATGCATTAGCAAATAAGTCATTTTTTTACAAGAACGTATATTTTTTGCATTTATCACAAGTTATCAATGATGCTGGTGTAGCTTCACTAAAAATTGAAATGACTCTCCAGGAAGAGAAATGTATTCCTTTGTTACCCAAAAAGAACGCTAAATAGGACATTGTAGACTAGATTTTTCTTTTGCATTAATGCTTTATAGATGATACATTTATATAGCCCATCTGGGAGTGTCTGCCTTTCATTTTTTGCCAGCCCCTTTCAATGGGTGCCCTAGTGTAACCTCATCAACAGTGCTAAACTGGGAGCTTCTATGTATGTTTTTAAAAGGTTTTATATTGGATGTTTATATCAGTATCTGTGTATATTCTTATTTATGGTAGGGTCTATTACATGCAGTTATATGAAAATTTGTGTATACTGTCCCTTTAAGTGGTTGAGCATATTCTGTATTAATAGTGATCTCTTTTAGTGAAACTCATTTTATTATAGTGTCAATCTATATGTATCACACAGTAATTTTAATTTTTAGATGATTATATTAAAAGGCCAATAAATTAAAAAATTAATTTTTAGATAGAGCATGCAATTTTAAGCAACTTTCCAATTTACTTCTTTCTTTTGGTTAGCTTTTGTTGAATTGCATACCAAGAAAGGCTCTGAAGCAATGCACTACTAGGAGCTAAATGCTGATTGGTGGCTGCACATATATACTTCTTGTCTTTGGCTCACCTGATATGTTCAGCTAGCTCCCAGTAGTGCAAAAATTTAAAATGAAGCAAATTTGAATAGAAGTAAACTATTTAAAACATTTTGAGTTTCATGTCCCTTTAAAAGTCCTTGTGATTGTCTTTGACATTCACAGAAGGGTTCTGCAAAGCAAAAAGACTTTTGGGATCAATGAGTTTGACTGCCTAGTAAAATCTCACCTTATAATTCTTATGTTACTTGATGTAGTTCCAGTCCATGTGGTGTAGTATCCAGACCATATTTTCCAGGAATGGGGTTGTTTAGTCACAGTTTGAAGATTTGACATTTGAAATAGAGTTTTGTCCCTTCATGCTCTTATGACCCTGACCCCATCAAACGAGCACCTGCAAAGGCAAAGACGAAACAAGCCTGGTTGCCAGACACATTGAATAAAGGTTAGTTTCAAACATCTGCAAAAGCAACTTACACAAAACTGTCCCTCTCCCCCACACACACTGATTTTGTTCTGATGCAGCCTCGCACTTATATCCCATAAATAACTCCCTAATCAATTTAATTGCTTTCATATTTGTTACTCTGAAGCCTTAACCTTTGCTCCCAGGAGACCACTTATGTGGCACGTTTTGTCCATAATTTGAGATCGAACACTTGCACTTTAAACAGCTGGACCACATGTTTTCAAATTTGTAATAAAACATTGCAAGGCTAATGGCTTTACAAACAGAATATTGTATGTATGGCTCATCTTCGCAATCCTTTTTTTTGTTATTCCAAGTTCTTTACCTTATATATTTTAGCTTATATATATTCTCAAAAACAAAAAATCCATATTTTTTTATTTTACAAACCATAAAGCAATATATTAAATCAAGTTAAAAGGACACTGAACCCAAATTTATTCATTTGTAATTCAGAAAGAGCATGCAATTTTAAGCAACTTTCTAATTTACTCCTATTATCAATTTTTCTTCGTTCTCTTGCTATCATTTTTTGAAAAAGAAGGCATCTAAGTTTTTTTTGGTTTCAGTACTCTGGACAGCACTTTTTTATTGGTGGATGAATTTATTCACCAATCAGCAAGGACAACCCAGGTTGTTCACCAAAAATGGGCCGGCATCTAAACTTACATTCTTGCATTTCAAATAAAGATACCAAGAGAATGAAGAAAATTTGATAATAGGAGTAAATTCGAAATTTGCATAAAATTTCATGCTCAATCTGAATCACAAAATTAAATTTTTGGGTACAGTGTCCCTTTAAGGTTTGCATCTTTTTAAATATTCTTAAGAGGTTATCTATTTTCTTTTATACTAATATATTGTATTAGTTAACAAATTTTATGTGACTTATATGCAGAATATCCATCTATTTTTTTATCACAAACACTCAAACACACACACTTATTCATCCAGATTATGTGTTGCACTACTGATGGAGCATAGTATGCTATCAATATCGCAGGTCTGCGCTAAGAATAGTGCACAATCGCATATTACAAGTCCATGGTAAAATAGAATTACCAGAGGAATGTTACCGCAGTCGACTCAAGTGCAACACATAACAGTGCAATTAGAGACCTAAGGGCTATGATAAAAGTACCAAAAACTTGTAAAACATTAAAATAAACTATTTCACACACATATATACATACTAAAAATAAAAAAGATGTTTTTCATTCAAATAAATGTTTAAAAAGTGTTTTAAAGGAATATGGCATATGGCAAGGACTGGGAAAGGCTCTGAGGTGCATATATCCGTGTGTATAGTTTTATGTGTATATGTATATATGTGTGTGTTTATATGTGTGTACGTATGTATGTGTATGTATGTATGTTTGCACATACATATGTCCAGATACATACATATACACATACATATATACATACACACATACAAATACATGCAAACATACATATATACCTTTGAGTGTGTATATATATATATATATATATATATATATATATATATACACACATTAAAAGCACCATAATGATATATGGACAGGAATCCTAATCTACTCTATGTAATCCGTAAGGTTATGAACCGTATATGCTGTAATTTGTAATTTTGTATATCCAAGGTGAATTATATGTTCCCAATATGTGATGGAATTAATCGTAGTTACTCATTAGTATAACTTAATATTGGGGTACCACGAAGTGCATAAGTGTTTGCTCTTTACTATATAACATGAATTGTGAAAGGTATTTAAAGGTGATTTATAAAGGTCCCTTTTTTCTGCAGTCACTGGAGTGAATTCTTTAATTATGACACAGTATTTAGAGTAATTAGCTTAAAATTGGTTTGTGGCTATAATCTACTAAATTTTCCTTGTGCTTTTAATATACGGTATATATATATATATTGAGTGAAGAACACATTTGTGGTAGTGCATTAGTGCACCTTTAGGTTAGTGCTCAAGCAAAAGATAGGATCTGAGTTTTGTGGAGCAGCCCATAAAAGTCTATGAGGAGAGGGATTTAGTGCGGCTACATTATCTGGCTATAGATGCTAGCCTTTTGCTTGACTACTTTCAACTTATAATATGAGTGCAAGAATAATAGTGCTATTGATTTAACTTGTATGGCGTTAGCACTCAATAGTGCTAATATTTTTGCGCTATTGTGCGCCAACAAGGTCAAGTTAAATCAATAGCACTATTATTTTTACCCTCATATTACAAGTTGAATGTATAGTGATTGAGTGAAAGTCTAGGGCATGGTAACATCTAGATGTGAGATAGCGCGAGTGTGCTAAATACTACACATACTAGTCTTCTATGTGAGCAAGCTGATGATGCGCTAAGCTGAAGGTGTGCTAAGCTTAAGGTGCACTAAGCCAAAGGTCAAGCAGTGGAATTCGTCACTAACTTTTGTTTCAAATATATGTTTAAAATACTGCACACATACATGCATACAGATGCATACACACACATACACATATATACACACACATACACATATATATATATACACACACATATACATATATACATACACACACATACACATATATACATACACACACATACACATATATACATACACATATATACATACACACAAATATATAAACACATACAAATACACGCATATACAGTATACACCTTTGAGCTCTTCCCAGTTCAACAACTTGTCACATACTATATCTCTTCAAATCACTAAAAACAAAACATTTTTTTTCAATAAATAAACCTTTATTTTACATTTATATATGTGTTATACATATGTTTATAGGTTCCAATCAGCCAATAGAATGGGAGCTCAATCCTATTGGCTGATTGCATCAGCCAATAGGATTATTCCTACCTTGATTCCGATTGGCTGATAGAATCCTATCAGCCAATCGGAATTCAAGGGACGCCATCTTGGATGACATCATTTAAAGGAACCGTCATTCGTCGGGTAGTCGTAGGACTGGATGGATGCTCCGTGTCGGATGTCTTCAAGATGGAGCCGCTCCTCGTCGGATGGATGAAGATAGAAGATGCCGCCTGGATGAAGACTTCTGCCCGTCTGGAGGACCTCTTCTTCCCGGATCGGATGAAGACATCTGCCTCTCTGGAGGACTACTTCTGCCCGGTTGGGTGAAGACGTCTCAAGGTAGGGTGATCTTCAAGGAGGTAGTGTTAGGTTTTATTAAGGGGGGATTGGGTGGGTTTTAGAGTAGGGTTAGGTGTGTCGGTGGTATTGTATTTTTTTTTTACAGGTAAAAGAGCTGATTACTTCGGGGCAATGCCCTGCAAAAGGCCCTTTTAAGGGCTATTTGTAATTTAGTATAGGGTAGGACTTTTTTTTATTTTGGGGGGCTTTTTTATTTTATTAGGGGGATTAGAGTAGGTGTAATTAGTTTAAAATTCTTGTAATTATTTTATTATTTTTTTGTAATTTAGTGGGGGGGGTTTTGCACTTTAGTTTATTTAATTGTATTTAATTGTATTTAGTTTAGGTAATTAATTTAATTATAGTGTAGTGTTAGATGTAATTGTGACTTAGGTTAGGGTTTATTTTACAGGTAAATTTGTACTTATTTTATCTAGGTAGTTATTAAATAGTTAATAACTATTTAATAACTATTCTACCTAGTTAAAATAAATACAAAGTTGCCTGTAAAATAAAAATAAACCCTGAGATAGCTACAATGTAACTATTAGTTATATTGTAGCTATATTAGGGTTTATTTTATTGGTAAGTATTTAGTTTTAAATAGGAATGATTTATTTAATTGTAGTAATTTTATTTCATTTTATTTAAATTATATTTAAGTTAGGGGGGTTAGGGTTAGACTTAGGTTTAGGGGTTAATACATTTAATATAGATGCGGCGACGTTGGGGGTGGAAGATTAGGTGTTAATAAATATAGGTAGGTGTCGGTGATGTTAGGGACGGCAGATTAGGGGTTAATAAAATTTAAATAGTGTTTGCGAGGCGTGAGTGCGGCGGTTTAGTGGTTAATATATTTATTGAAGTGGCGGCGATGTACGGTCGGCAGATTAGGTGTTAAAAAATGTATTTAAGTGTTTGCGATGTGGGGGGGGGGGCCCTCAGTTTAGTGGTTAATAGGTAGTTTATGGGTGTTAGTGAACTTTTTATCACTTTAGTTAAGAGTTTTATGTTACGGCGTTAGCCCATAAAACTCTTAACTACTGGCTTTTAAATGCGGTATCAGTCGTGACAGGAGAGGGTCTACCGCTCACTTCTTCCAAGACTCGTAATACCAGCATTAGGCAAATCTCATTAAAAAGATAGGATACGCAATTGACGTAAGGGGATTTGCGTAATGATCGAGTCGCAGAAAAAAAGTGAGCGGTACACCTGTACCTGCCAGACTCGTAATACCAGCGGGCATTAAAAAGCAGCGTTGGGACCTCTCAACGCTGCTTTTTAAGGCTAACGCAAGACTCGTAATCTAGGCGATTGGATGCACAAAGGAAACAGATGGCTAGATTTAGAGTTGGGCGGTAGCCGTCAAAACCAGCGTTAGAGGCTCCTAACGCTGGTTTTTACTGCCCTCTGGTATTTGGAGTCAGTCAGGAAAGGGTCTAACGCTCACTTTGCAGCCGCAACTTTTCCATACCGCAGATCCCCCTACGCCATTTGCGTATCCTATCTTTTCAATGGGATCTTTCTAACGCTGGTATTTAGAGTCGTGGCTGAAGTGAGCGTTAGAAATCTAATGACAAAAAGTCCAGCCGCAAAAAAAAGTCAGTAGTTAAGAGCTTTCTGGGCTAACGCCGGTTTATAAAGCTCTTAACTACTGTGCTCTAAAGTACACTAACACCCATAAACTACCTATGTACCCCTAAACCGAGGTCCCCCCACATCGCCGCCACTCTATTAAAAATTTTTAACCCCTAATCTGCCGCTCCGTACACCGCCGCCAGCTACGTTATCTCTATGTACCCCTAATCTGCTGCCCCCAACATCGCCGACCACTATGTTATATTTATTAACCCCTAATCTGCTGCCCCCGCTATCGCTGACACCTGCATATTATTATTAACCCCTAATCTGCCGCTGCGTACACCGCCGCCAGCTACATTATACCTATGTACCCCTAATCTGCTGCCCCTAACACCGCCGACCCCTATATTATATTTATTAACCCCTAATCTGCCCCCCACAACGTCGCCTCCACCTACCTACAATAATTAACCCCTAATCTGCCTACCGGATCTCACCGCTACTATAATAAATGTATTAACCCCTAAAGCTAAGTCTAACTCTAACCCTAACACCCCCCTAACTTAAATATAATTTAAATCTAACTAAATAAATTAACTATTATTAAATAAATTATTCCTATTTAAAGCTAAATACTTACCTGTAAAATAAACCCTAATATAGCTACAATATAAATTATAATTATATTGTAGCTATTTTAGGATTAATATTTATTTTACAGGCAACTTTGTAATTATATTAACCAGGTACAATAGCTATTAAATAGTTCATAACTATTTAATAGTTATCTAGTTAAAATAATTGCAAAATTACCTGTAAAATAAATCCTAACCTAAGTTACAATTAAACCTAACACTACACTATCAATAAATTAATTAACTAAAATACCTACAATTATCTACAATTAAACCTAACACTACACTATCAATAAATTAATTAAATACAATACCTACAAATAAATACAATGAAATAAACTAACTAAAGTACAAAAAATAAAAAAGAACTAAGTTACAAAAAATAAAAAAATATTTATAAACATTAGAAAAATATTACAACAATTTTAAACTAATTACACCTACTCTAAGCCCCCTAATAAAATAACAAAGCCCCCCAAAATAAAAAATGCCCTACCCTATTCTAAAATTAAAATAGAAAAGCTCTTTTACCTTACCAGCCCTGAAAAGGGCCCTTTGCGGGGCATGCCCCAAATAATTCAGCTCTTTTGCCTGTAAAAAAAAAACATACAATACCCCCCCCAACATTACAACCCACCACCCACATACCCCTAATCTAACCCAAACCCCCCTTAAATAAACCTAACACTAAGCCCCTGAAGATCTCCCTACCTTGTCTTCACCTCACCGGGTTCAGCGATCGGTCCAGAAGAGGGTCCAAAGTCTTGATCCAAGCGGCGGCTGAAGAACTCCATCATCGGGCTGAAGTCGGAAGTCCATCATCGGGATGAAGTCTTCTATCAAGCGGCATCTTCAATCTTCTTTCTTCCGGAGCGGAGCGGAGCCATCTTCTTCCCAGCCGACGCGGATCCATCCTCTTCAACCGCCGCCTACTCGCCGAATGACGCTTCAATCAACCAATCAGATTGAGCTCGCATTCTATTGGCTGATCGGAACAGCCAATAGAATGCGAGCTCAATCTGATTGGCTGATTGGATCAGCCAATCGGATTGAACTTGAATCTGATTGGCTGATTCCATCAGCCAATCAGAATATTCCTACCTTAATTCCGATTGGCTGATAGAATCCTATCAGCCAATCGGAATTCGAGGGACGCCATTTTGGATGACGTCATTTAAAGGAACCGTCATTCGGCGAGTAGGCGGCGGTTGAAGAGGATGGATCCGCGTCGGCTGGGAAGAAGATGGCTCCGCTCCGGAAGAAAGAAGATTGAAGATGCTGCTTGATAGAAGACTTCATCCCGATGATGGACTTCCGACTTCAGCCCGATGATGGAGTTCTTCAGCCGCCGCTTGGATCAAGACTTCGGACCCTCTTCTGGACCGATCGCTGAACCCGGTGAGGTGAAGACAAGGTAGGGAGATCTTCAGCGGCTTAGTGTTAGGTTTATTTAAGGGGGGTTTGGGTTAGATTAGGGGTATGTGGGTGGTGGGTTGTAATGTTGGGGGGGTATTGTATGTTTTTTTTTTACAGGCAAGGTAAAAGAGCTTTTCTATTTTAATTTTAGAATAGGGTAGGGCATTTTTTTATTTTGGGGGGCTTTGTTATTTTATTAGGGGGCTTAGAGTAGGTGTGATTAGTTTAAAATTGTTGTAATATTTTTCTAATGTTTGTAAATATTTTTTTATTTTTTGTAACTTAGTTCTTTTTTATTTTTTGTACTTTAGTTAGTTTATTTCATTGTATTTATTTGTAGGTATTGTATTTAATTAATTTATTGATAGTGTAGTGTTAGGTTTAATTGTAGATAATTGTAGGTATTTTAGTTAATTAATTTATTGATAGTGTAGTGTTAGGTTTAATTGTAACTTAGGTTAGGATTTATTTTACAGGTAATTTTGTAATTATTTTAACTAGGTAACTATTAAATAGTTATTAACTATTTAATAGCTATTGTACCTGGTTAATATAATTACAAAGTTGCCTGTAAAATAAATATTAATCCTAAAATAGCTACAATATAATTATAATTTATATTGTAGCTATATTAGGGTTTATTTTACAGGTAAGTATTTAGCTTTAAATAGGAATAATTTATTTAATAATAGTTAATTTATTTCGTTAGATTTAAATTATATTTAAGTTAGGGGGGTGTTAGGGTTAGAGTTAGACTTAGCTTTAGGGGTTAATACATTTATTATAGTAGCGGTGAGATCCGGTCGGCAGATTAGGGGTTAATTATTGTAGGTAGGTGGAGGCGACGTTGTGGGGGGCAGATTAGGGGTTAATAAATATAATATAGGGGTCGGCGGTGTTAGGGGCAGCAGATTAGGGGTACATAGGTATAATGTAGCTGGCGGCGGTGTACGGAGCGGCAGATTAGGGGTTAATAATAATATGCAGGTGTCAGCGATTACATAGGGATAACGTAGCTGGCGGCGGTATACGGAGCGGCAGATTAGGGGTTAAAAAAATATGCAGGTGTCAGCAATAGCGGGGGCGGCAGATTAGGGGTTAAGAAGTGTAAGGTTAGGGGTGTTTAGACTCGGGGTAACATGTTAGAGTGTTAGGTGCAGACGTAGGAAGTGTTTCCCCATAGAAAACAATGGGGCTGCGTTAGGAGCTGAACGCTGCTTTTTTGCAGGTGTTAGGTTTTTTTTTAACTCAAATGGCCCCATTGTTTTCTATGGGGGAATCGTTTTTTAAGCTGGCCGCGTCCGTAAGCAACGCTGGTATTTAGAGTTGTAGTGGCGGTAAATATGCTCTACGTTCTGTGAACTCTAAATACCAGCGGTATTTAAAAGGTGCGGGGGAAAAAAAGCATGCGTAGCTAACGCACCCCTTTGGCCGCAGAACTCTAAATCTAGCCGATAGTTTATTAAAATGCCTGGTTTAATTTTTTTTAAAATCACACTTTATACTAAAACTAATTTGAGCTCTTGATCTTGCAATATTACAAATCAATGTCAATAAGGATATTTTAGAATAAAAATTTCTATGACTTAAATGTGTTTTACTTTTAATTTCTTATGGATTTGTGCTATAATTTGGAGAATTTTAAGATTCCAACATATATTTTGCTGGTTTTAGATTTGAAACTTCTTCCATTTCCCTGCCCTCTGTATTATGTGATCGAATTAGTAGCAATGATCAGTAGCAGTTCCAATGTCAAGTAAAAAGTCAAATTTATTAAAACGTTAAAAAAGTAGTAAAAAAACAGGAACCAAAAGGTAGGGCATACAGATACCCTCCTTATTTACATGCGACGCATTTCTCAGCTGCAGTGCTGTTTCATCAGGCATATAATAAAATGTGAGTACCCTGTTGTGGGTGAATTTAACCCTTTCATTGCTTTTATTGATACACACAAGCGCCTCTCTTTGTCTTCTCTTTCTTCTGTACAGGAGTGTATGAAATTGTCACTATAATCCCAGTGTAATTCTGTAAAGAGTTTTGCAATACAGATCTCACAGATTTTTCTTACAAACTAAAAAGTGGCGAGCGTTTCTTAAAACACTCCAAATACTTATAACCCTAATAAAAAAAACACATGGATACAAAATATAGGCGGATGTAAGATGCTATACGCAGACAGCAGCTTAATGTGATTTATATTGGCTGCATGATTTCATTTTTAAAGTGCGCCCCCCTGCTCCCTTCTAACTTCTATCTAGAGAGCGAAGTGTCCCTTTCCAGCAAGCTCCATTACTTTATATAAGAGGCATCTCGCCACTCGTAGGGACAGTCTCTTTTTTTACAATAATTCCACAAGGGCAGCCCCTGCGAGAGTCAACGTGAATAACCCTGTCTGGTCCGGCGAAGCTTAGCTAATCAGCCCTATGTCTGTATAGCCCCAATACACATTTCCAAAACACTGTGCAATGTATTCCTCAGCATAGAGGCATCATTTGCATGTGTTAGGTTCTAATCATAGATGCACGTTCCATGCACAGTACACAGAAGAAAACTTTTCAATCAACTCCTGAGAAAACCCTGAGATCTCCTCCAGGACTGTGCACATGGTACAGGTGTGTCTCTTTAAAGGGACATTATAGTCAGAGCTGCAAGGTGTTAAACACATAGTAGAAGTACTGCTTGGGATCCACACAGCATTTCTGGTCCCAGGCGGAAACTGTTGTTGACCCAATCAGAAACACTGGTCAAACAGCTAAATCATCAGCAGTTTCAGCTTAAGACCAGCAATGGTCCTAGCAGGTTCAGCAGGTCCCAAGCAACACTTCTACTATGTCCCAAATAACTCAAAGTCTAGACCAGAGCTTTCCAAACTGTTCATGTTGGTGACACACTTTTAAGACCTACATCATTTTGCGACACAGTAATTCAGTTGTACTGGCAAACAGGAGGTTAAACTAACTTGTTTTAAGAGATACGGACACATACATAAATTATATAAAAACGAAATGTATTTGCAAGTTACAGTATGTATGTGCAAGAATTTTTTAAAAAAAGTTTACAAACAGCAATTTACTAATTGAATGGGATGTATGAGGTTGATGGGATGAACACAGTTTCTGAATATTAGATAAAGACACTCGCATTTCATCATCAAGCATTTTTTTTTTTTCTTGACCTTTTATATTTTTATTGAGGTTTCAAAAACAGCAAATAACAGCAAGGTTATGATTTAGAAATGGGCATAAATAATAATCAGCAAGTAAACAGTATAGGCAATATGATCTGACATTGGAATCCACAGTAAGTACATTGCTTATGAGGGTGGGTAACATAGAAATTAAGAGATTATGATAAAGACCTCTAGTGTACTTTGTTACAGAGACATTCATTACAATTCACAGACATATTTGCCAATAGGCGACAGAGTAAAAAACAAAACAAAAAAAAACCTTACTTTATCAGCATCTAACCTTTTAGTATTAAATGGGACCTCTTTTTCTTTTTTAGAGGGGGTAGGGGAGTAGGAAGCAGTGGGCAAGAGCCACTCGTATAAGGGAGAGGGAGGGATAAATAGAGTGATATAGTGTCGAGTTGGGCTAGTGATTGAACTATGACATGGAGAGGGTACCAAGTAGATTCAACTAGAGGAAATAATATGGGCCAATTGGAGTATTAATATATAGATGTGGAGGGGTGGGCGATATAGAATGGAGTGTTGGCAGCCATAATTATGAGAGGAGGTGAGGTAATCATAGATTCATCAGGTAGGTAAAATGACTAATATACCAATACATGTAACATTGAACAAATCCGGATGCAGCTATAATACAGGATCAGATAGGGACAAATTAAGCATGTGGGGAAAAAGGACAGGTATTATGTGAGGGACAGATAATGAATGTATCAAGCTCATAATGAAGCTGTTTCCTATGTCTCTTACAAAGCACCTACCACGGCAATCTAACAAGTGTATTAGAGAAGAGAGAAAAACCTAAACATAGGCATCTAGTGGCAGCAGCCAATATGAAATGTCTAACTTTATAGCCTGTCAGGCTCCCTTTAAATACAGCATGGCATCACATCCCCCTGTATAACGACATATACCTCTATTACATATTAGGCTGGAGGGTCAACAATAAAACTTGTACTGCATAAGTGAGATAACTATTCCCCATAAATGTATTTGGATGGTAACTATTTACTGATGTTATCCTAACATCATCCAGACACAATCAAAACTGGGGTTGGATAAAGAAAAAAGTATGTCAAAGCAGAACTAGGAGGCGGTCATGTGGGGGATGAGTTGAGCACAACAAGCTTAGTAGCGCTAGATATGGACTCACATAGGCGGGAAGAACTCAAAAAGCAAACAAGTTTTACAATTATATGCAAACAAAACGCGAACCTTAAATTAAAACAGCGATGTCCACTATATCGAACAGGGAAAAAAGTCCTTACGATTAGCTCAGTCCTCTTCTAGGTGGCTGGCCCGTGTCAAGCCAGAGATCTGTAGAAAAGTCAGCTGCACCTTTTGGTGACCATAAAGTCAACGGTTCAACATAGATCAGGGCTTCAAATGTAGGTGAGTGGGAGCTATGAGTGACACAAGTCTCCACAATACCTTTTCTGTCGGCTCCTCGATTACCATGCCGCTGCGTGAACATTAAGTCAGACTTCCTCTCTGGGATCTCAACATATCTCCGGGGGTCGGCCGCACCCTCCCAGAGAATGGCTGAGGCATGTTCAATGGTAATTTCTGACTGACAGAGATGGATGAGGGAGGCGGCTCCGGTGCTGTGGGAGATCGGGGTGTTACAAGGAGATCGGGTGGTCTCCAGTTTCTCCACCATACTATTACTTCGAGGAACACTAGTGGCTGAAGTAGGAGGGTGAGTATTGGCTTCGTCTTGACGTGCTGCGCGCTCTCGTGAAGGAAAGGCCCCCTGTGGGGTAGCTAGCTCCTCTATCCCATTAGTAGGCTCAAAATCGCAAGCCCGCTCTAGTAAGAGGTGCTGTCTGCTTGGGTTAGGTGTCTATTGTTGAGTAGCGGAGTCAATGGTTTCTATCCCTCTAGAGAATTCATCTGCTTCTTTACCACTGACTGTTCGCAGGGTATGGCGCAGGTCATCAAAATTGCGCTGCATCCGTAGTGTCAGCGTTTCCACCATGATCCACAACTGCAAATGTAGATCCCACTCCATGTCAGAGCACAAAGTTCCAGAGAGTAGATAATAAAGTTTTCACTAGCGTAGGTCTGCTTAACCCGGCTGCTAACAAACCGGGGGGGGGGGGGGAGATGGTGAAATGCAAAAGAAATATGAGGCCGCAGCCATCAATCCGTGGAGACTCAAGTTGCTTTTTTAGTGTTTCAGTCGGTGTAGACAAGGTAATAATTGGAACCAAATAGGTCCTTAGCTGTTTCTCTATTAATTGCACAGTTTAGGAGTGATAAAAACTGACTAGAGAAGAAGTTACCGACAAGATATGAGTTTATAGAGAGAGCTCCTCAAATTTGTGACTCCTCATGGCTGCGGCTAGGACACGCCCCCCCCCCATCATCAAGCATTTTTAACCTTCCACTTCCTATTCATATATCAAGAGCAGGAGTAGCAATGCACTACTGGGAGCTAGCTACAAAAAAAACCCAGTTTGACTTCTAACTTCAGCTCAAAGTTTAAGCTGCCACCCTCACTAACTACACGTGCAGTCAGGGCCGCCACTAGAAATTTTGGGGCCCTTGACTTAACTTAACTGTTTTTTTCCCCATTTTCCTCAACCAAGAGCACTACTTCAAATATAGTGTACAAATGTTCCCATCTGTCAGCTGTACTTATGGATTTTGAAAAAGCTGTACTCTATATGGTCTTGGTGGAACCATAAGCTGTGCTACTCATACCATTAAATCTGGTTAAATGCAGGATTTAGGCTTGTTGGTATGTATTTCAAAATTAAGTCAGCTGTAGTGTAAACTGAACAGTTTTAAGTTAACCTGTCTCATTTCAATCCCTGAGCAATCTTAGTCTGAGAGCATAACATTTTATGCAGATGTAAAAATCTTAGATAAAATGCCTCCTTGCATCTGGAAAGTCCTTGCATAAAGGGGCAGTAAACTGGAATGTTATATATATATATATATATATATATATATATATATCTGCCAAAAGGGCATCTACCATTTGTGTATTGAGGAGGAAACATTTCTGCATGGTTTTAAACATAGAATTTCTACAGCATTGTCAAATAATCATAAATACACTGCTAAAAAATGTTTTTATGAACCCCTGGCCCCATCATACAACTACTACCACACTGAAGTTACAATCCAAAATTGCACAAAGAATTAAAAAACATTTGCTAAGTCCTACCTCCTATGCAAAGGAAAGTGATCTGCCGTCTGACTCAAGCACACTGTACAAACAAAGTGCCAAGTCTATCTCACACTGTGCATAGTGGTTTAGTGCACACTCAGAAATGCTCTCAAATTCTCCTTTATTCTACTTTACTCCTTGTAATAACATTTCCCATGCTCAATTAGCACTCTGCTGTAGTATCCACTGGTGGCTGCCAAAATGTAAAAAAAAATTAAAAATTTTTAGTTCTTGCCCCATGGGGCCCCCCTGGCCAATTGGACCCCTGACAGGAGTAACCCCTGTCACCCCCTGATGGCAGCCCTGCGTGCAGTCACAAGCCGATTGAGGAGAGTACACGTGCAGTCAGTAGCCAATGTGCAGCCAAAGCTGTCAATGGGAATAGTTTCAATTCCCACTGAGCTGTGCCAATAGGTCAAGATGATCTGTGACCCACTAGGTATCAATCACGTGTCAACCATGTGATATGCGTAGCAGTCAGGCGGAAACCAAAAAAAAAAATTTTAAAAAAATTGTGCTGAAGCAGGGACACACCTACACGCTGCCGCCGACACACTAATGTGTCACGACACACAGTTTGGAAAGCACTGGTCTAGACTATCACTCAAGTGCTGACATAAAGAAGATAAGTGGTCACACAAATATAAAAACACTTCCCTTTATTCAACAAACAGGGAATCCATAACAAAAACACAAAGTTTCATGGAAAACCCCTTGATAAATTCATCATTGCACATCTCCCCTGTGTAAAGGGCTTATTTAACTCTTTCACAAACAAAGTCATTGTTAACATATTAAACTATAGCACAGTGCCATCTAATGAGTAAAACACAGAGGGTGGCTACAATGTTATTTAATGTCGCTAGCTCAAAAAGCCACTTATAATAAAAACAAATGTAACATTTTATGCAGTTTGTTTAATAAAGGGAAGTGTTTTTATATATGTTTGACTACTTATCTTCTTTTGGTACTTGTACTATGTGTTTAACCCCTACAAAAGGGACTGGTGGAGTGTCACTAGTCTTAAACTGATGGTAAACGTTAATGTTTGTGTTTACAATATTTGTAACCATAAAGTAAGATGGTGACTTTAATTCATGAAAGGCTTTGTAAATGCTTATTTTTTTTAATAATTACACTTTCATGTCTTATAGAAACATAGATATTGACGGCAGATAAGAGCCATAGGCCCAGCAAGTCTGCCCCACCTTACCTAACAGTATAAACTTATCTAGTTCGTAGGATAGCCCTATGCTTGTCCCATGCATTTTTAAAGTCCCCCACAGTGTTTGTTGCTACTACCTCTTGAGGAAGTTTATTCCATAAATCAATCACTCTTTCTGTAAAGAAGTGCTTCCTCAAATTACTCCTGAATCTACTACCCTTTAGCTTGAGCTCATGACCCCTTGTTCTTGAATTTTCCATTTTATGTAAAATACCCACAGCCTCAGTTTTACTAAACCCTTTAATGTACTTGAAAGTTGCTATCATATCACCTCTTTCCCTTCTCTCCTCTAAGCTATACATATTTAGGTCATTGAGCCTATCCTGGTAAGTTTTATTTTTTAGACCATGTACCATTTTGGTAGCCCTCCTTTGCACAGATTCAAGTTTGTTAATATCCTTCTGAAGATATGGCCTCCAGAACTGCACACAATACTCAAGATGAGGCCTAACTAATGATCTATAAAGTGGCATAAGAACCTTACTATTTCTGCTGCAAATACCTCTACCAATACATCCAAGCATTCTGCTAGCCTTACTCGCTGCCTTACTACATTGTTTACTAAGTTTTAAATCATCTGAAATAATAATTCCCAAGTCCTCTTCCTCGTCTGTAACAGTCAGTAAAGTGTCATTGAGTCTGTAATTAACATTTGGATTTTTCTTCCCTAAATGCATTATTTTACACTTTGCTGTGTTAAACTTTAGATCCCAGTCGTTTGTCCAATCCTCCAATTGTTGTATATCACTTCTCATTTTGTCTACCCCCCCTGGAACATCCACTCTGTTGCAAATTTTTGTATCATCTGCAAAGAGACATACTTTCCCCTGTAGCCCTTTGCTGATATCGCAGATAAATATGTTAAACAAAACAGGCCCCAGAACTGACCCCTGAGGAACACCACTAGTAACAGCCCCCTCTGCTGAATGAACTCCATTTACTAAGACACTTTGTTTTCTGTCCTTAAGCCAGCATTCCACCCAGTTCACAATTTTTGAATCTAGACCAAGGAGATATAGTTTGTGAATAAGTTTATTGTGTGGGACGGTGTCAAATGCTTTGCTGAAATCTAGATATGCTACATCAACTGCTCCTCCCTTGTCTAATAATTTTGTTACATAATCAAAGAAGTCAATTAGATTAGTCTGACATGATCTCCCTGAAGTAAAACCATGCTGATTTTGGTCCTCTAAATTGTTTGTCTTTATGTAAGTCATAATTCTTTCCTTTAAGAGGCTTTCCATTAATTTCCCTACTACTGAAGTTAAACTAACTGGCCTGTAGTTGCCAGATTCTTCTCTACTGCCCTTTTTATGAAGAGGTATTACATTTGCTATTCTCCAATCATCTGGGACAGCTCCTGTTAATAGTGACTGATTAAACAGATCAGTTAATGGGACAGTTAGCACTGAACTAAGTTCTTTTAAAACCCTTGGATGAATATTATCAGGACCCACTGCCTTTGTAACATTTATTTTTGATAATGCTAACAAAACCTCATCCTCTGTAAAAAGATTACTGTTAAGCTTGTTTCTATTTTGCATAGCATCCCTTAATGTAGACATTGTATCTTCACAATCTTTAGTGAAAACAGAACAGAAGTAATCATTGAGACAGTCTGCAATCTGCTTATCTCCTTCTATTATTCTACCATCAACTGATTTCAATTTTACTATTCCTACCTTATTTTTTCTTCTTTCACTGATATATCTAAAGAATGTTTTGTCCCCATGTTTTGTCTTGATATATTCAAGCAAGTTTTGGATGCCAAAGGGGGTGCAATACGATTGGCTACAGCCTGAATCATCACTGAAGTAAGAAATAGAGTATCAGTTACAGGCGGAGGAACGGCAGAATATATGAAGACATGAAAGTGTAATTATTAAGTAAATTAAGTGTTTATAAAGCCTTTCATTTATTATTTAAAGTCCCCATCTTTTACTTCATGGTTACAAATATTGTAAATACAAACGTTTAAAGTTTACCATCTCTTTAAGATTACGAATTAGAGCATGTAATTAGTACTACTACTAAGTAGACATATATTTGCTAATTTCTGTAACTCTAAGTTGCTAGGAACCAATAAAACATTTGTGATGAATGCATTGTACTGTCAGTCCATGTTTTGCAACTTTAATGCTCATTAGTAAGACCTCTTCTAGAATACTTTGCACTGTACTAGAGACATTGGGGCATATCTATCAAGCTCTGAATGGAGCTTGACGGCCCGTGTTTCTGGCGAGCCTGTCTAAAGACCGCTGCTCCATAACCCTGTCCGCCTGCTCTGATGAGGTGGACAGGAATCGCCACAATTCAACCCGATCGAGTACGATCGGGTTGACTGACTCCCACCTGCTGGCTACCCATTGGCCGCGAGTCTGCAGGGGGCGGCGTTGCACCAGCAGCTCTTGTGAGCTGCTGGTGCAATGCTGAATACGGAGAGCGTATTGCTCTCCGCATTCAGCTTGGTCTTGCGGACCTGATCCGCACTGTTGGATCAGGTCCGCAAGACTTTTGATAATTCGGCCTCAAAATCTTTAGAACACAATTTGACATATTTTTTTTAAATCTTACATTTTTTTTCCGCCAGATTACAAGAGTAGCATTAATTAACGCTCCTGCTCAAGCGTTAACTGCTCTAGAAGTAAGCTTTTTCATTCAACTGACAAGCACAAAAAGCCAAAGTTAGAATAACGCGTGCACATTCACATATTCCCCCATAGAAGACAATGGAGGGGAAAAAAAGTGGAAAAAAACAAGCACGATTGCATATTCCCAAGTGTACTAACCCGACATGAAAATATGAATATTTCACATTCAAATGTTCTTCACATAGCAGAATTTGTTATATTTATTAATAAATGCATATTTCTTTATATATCTGTTTGTTTTTGGTACAATATATATCTATAATTATATGTATAGATTATTATATATAGGTATAGATATATACAGATATATATAGGAATAGCTGTTTAAAAATACATAGAACATATTCTGCGTTGTGCAGAACATTGGAATGTATAATATTTACAGTAAAAACACAATGTAGAACTTTATTAAATATGAATATTGCATAAATGTTTTTTTTAATCTTTTCATCTACTTAACTGCAAAGGGCTACTAATACAATTCTATATGTGTACATATGTATTTATGTGTTTATATGTGTATATATGTCTGTAAATGCATACATACACATACAAATACATAAATATGTAGGTACACACACATATATACAGTATATACATATACATCTTTAGACATGTATATGAATGTATCTCAATGTTAAAGCCCTTTGTCTGCCTTTTTTTCTAACACCCGAGATCTCATATCTTTGAGCTTTTATAACTTTTGTGAGCGATGTTTTATTTGAATAATCTTTTATTAGGTGTTATTATGATTGTAAGTGTACTTTGTAAGGTATTTTTTAATGTGTTTTGTGCAACTTTTTTTTTATTGTGAAACAGTTAACCAGAGCTCTGATCCTTCTAGTGTAAATCGCTATCAACTTGCAATACCAGTGGTTAAACCGACAAGCTCAAACACCAGTGATAAACCCCTTATCGCTTGCGCACAAATGTTAGCGCTCCACTCGTAATCTGGCAAAATATATTTGTACCGAGCAAGGTGACAACATGGTACATTAATTAAAATATAATTTAGCTAAATGAGGCAAGCAGCATAGTGAGAGGAAAATGCAGCATTCCAACTATGAACTCGTACTGGAATGAATTGCAATGAATTTCATAAGAAAATGACACAATACGAATATTAAAGGCACACTGCCTAAATTAACATTACACCTTCGTACAAAAATGAACAGTGGCAAAAAGTCAACTGTAGACAGGACAAAAATAACAAGAATTCATTCTTCATATTATAATAAAACGTCTGTAACCATTGCTTGTCCACCGTACCAAAAACTCATCACATTCCTTGTGGCAATTGTAGAAAGTGTAAAGAAAACTACAGGTAGCCCTCAGTTTACGCCAGGGTTAGGTTCCAGAAGGAATAGTTGTAAATCGAAACCGTTGTAAATTGAAACCCAGTTTATAATGTAAGTCAATGGGAAGTGAGGGAGTTAGGTTCCAGGCCCCTCTCAAAATTGGCATAAGTAACACCTAATACATTATTTTTAAAGCTTTGAAATGAAGACTTTAAATGCTAAACAGCATTATAAACCTAATAAAATAATCACACAACACAGAATATATAATTAAACTAAGTTAAATAAACAAAAACATTTGCTAAACAGCATTATAAACCTAATAAAATAATCACACAACACAGACTTTACTTGCATTTTTCTGCAAACAGTTCTTTCTATGCATTCCAATCTGGACTGATTTATAGACAGGAAGATCTTGTTCCTTTGCAAGATGCTCGATAGCTCAGGTCTGGTTAAACTGATTACTTTCAGCTTGCTTGGCTTGCATATCTTTGCTGCAACACAAGCGGAGAGCTCCACCTACTGGCTATTTTAATCAATGCACTGCTTCTCAATGCTTTTCAATAGCAGTCACATGACTGAAAAAAAAAGGTTGTTATTCTGAAACGGTGCAAATTGAACCGTTGTAAACCGAGGGCCACCTGTATTCACTCTCTACTTGAATGAGCCGGTAATCTGCACTTCACTCACATGCAGTCACTCTACTTTTGCTCTTCCTGCAACTCTGAACCTTGGTCTGTATTTATGAAGCTGTGAAAGCACAAGCAAGCGAAGAAGCAGAGGTCTGCTTCTAAAGCCATTCTTCACCTCTAAGGCACTGTACTTAAAGGGACATGAAACCCCACACTTTTCTTTTATTATCCAGATAGAGCATACCATTTTACATAGCTTTCCAATTTACTTCTATTATGTAATTTGTTTCATACTTTTGGCATCCTTTGTTGAAAAAGCAGTATTGAACTACTGGGAGTTAGCTGAAAGTCAATGATACGAGACATATATGTTCAGCCACCAATCAACAGCTTCTGAACATACCTAGGTATACTTTTCAACAAATAACACAAACAGATAAAGTTATTTCAAATTGCATGCTTTGTCTGAATTATATATATAAAAAAATGGGTTTCATGGCCCTTTAAATCATCCTGTATTGACATGGCTGTGAAGATTGACAAGCTCTGCTCTTGCGCTATTAAATGTTTGACAGCAAGGGTGGCACAAGTAAAAAAGTTATGTAATAATAAATGCTAATGCCGCCTCACTGGCCATGAATGCAGACAGACCGTTTCCCTGCCTGGGAACCTTGTTTACTCACAAATGATAAATGGGGACTTCATGGCAACATAGAACAACAAAAGGTGCTGTAGTCAGTTACTTTTTGCCTGCAGAGCACCCAGCTGCTAAATTATGAACTGCAGCATTTAATGGGTTTTCTGAACACCAGTCTCAATAATAAGGGTTTGATCATATTACAAATAATGAGAGAAATAGTTTTAACAATTTTGTGTTTCAGTTATTTTATGCTGAAGTGATGAATGGCTAAAAAAAGCTAAAAAAAGAACTATTTGCCAATAACATTTTAAATAAAAGAGGTTTTATTATACAAAACTGATATCTATACATCTTTATATCTAATAAGAAATAATCTCCTGGGGGACTTTGGCGAGTCGGTGATTTAGACAGCTGTGTAATGCCTGAGCTCTGTATTCTGGCGAATGATCAAGACAACGTAGCATTGATCACACAACACAATTTCATGATATGAGGAGATATTTACACGTGAAAAGTCTTTTGCAATTCAGTCTTCACCAACGCAATTCACAGAAATGATGAATTGGGGGTTTTCTTAAATACATTTTTTTTTAAATGATCAAAAGCTATTGAATCCATTCCGAGATGCTGAAACCAAAGGTCTCCAAAATAGTGAACTGCTTTTGCAATGCCGCCCCCTGCAGATTCTCGGCCAATCGTCTTAAGAACGCTGCTTCATAACTGCTGTTTCCGGCGAGCCTGAAGGCTCACATTGAAACAGGGGCATAAGGGGCCCCTAAGTGCTATTGTATTGTCTTTTTATCATGTATTTTGTGATTATGCAAATCTACTGTATTATTTACTGTTCCTTTAAAGGGACATTATAGTGTTAAATTGACATACTCTAATATGTAAGAGCATGACATTTTAACACTAGCGGCGCTGTAAAGCTGTATTTAACCCCTGCGCAGCTGGATCATGCGACTAGAGCTCCTGATTGGACCAGCGGCAGTCTCCACTAAGGACTAGCAGTGCTTTGCGGGGGACTCTAAAGGGATATAAAACCCAGAGTTTTTCTTTTATGATTCAGATAAAGCATGTCATTTTAAACAGCTTAATATAAAGGAACAGTCTTTTTAAAATGTAAAACATTTTCTTGTTTTTTTTTTTGTTTTTTTTCTTCTTTAAACCAATCTAGAGGTCTGGTGAAATTGTATTTTTCATTTAGTTTATTACCCAGTTTATAAATAATATTAAAATGCCTCCTAAAATAAAATGACCTGATAAATACCAAAAATACCAAAACTACTTCTGAATCTGATGTAGACAGAACAACCTCATTAGAATCAGGGAGAAATAAACAGACCTTATAGTCAAATTATAGTCAGAACAACCTCATTAGAATCAGGGAGAAATAAACAGATCTTATAGTCAAGCAAATTTCATTTTTTCCCCTCTAAAAATAGATAGACTTGTTGCATTGTAATTTAAACAACTGAAAAAAATAACTAAAGAGGCAGTAAACGTCTTGAAATGTTTATATAAAATGTTTGTTATACATAAAACAACTTTATACTTTGCAATATATTTTTATTATTTGTTTTGCACCATTTTCATGTCATTTAACTCTGAAAATTGAGCAATTTATAAATCTCAGAACTGAAAGACACCCTGTTAACTTCTCATGGCTAACTCTGCTACATATCTGTCCCTAACTGGATTTATCAGATAAAAACTGCAAAACAATGCATTTTATACTAACTTTATAAGAGTGGCTAGTCTGACATTTTTATATAAAATAAATAGTTATGCATAAAATATATTTACATTATCTTGCCCCCTTTTCAAGTAATGGGGCTCTGAAAATGAGCTATTTCCAATTCTCAGAACTTGAGAAATAATTGCAGTAAAAAAGGATGTTGTTTTCTTCTAAAAACATATAGGGTTAGATTACAAGTGGAGTGCTAATTTATCGCAAATTCGATCATTTACGGACGTGCGATAAATAATCAGCCATTAATCTGAGATCAGATCTCTTGTTAATTTTTTTTTAAAAATTAGCTATTTCCAATTCTCAGAACTTGAGAAATAATTGCAGTAAAAAAGCATGTTGTTTTCTTCTAAAAACATATAGGGTTAGATTACAAGTGGAGTGCTAATTCATCGCAAATTCGATAATTTACGGACGTGCGATAAATAATCAGCCATTAATCTGAGATCAGATCTCTGGTTAATTTTTTTAGAAAGTGCCTTAATTGGCCTCGGATTAAAGATTATTGTTGTTTTTTATTTAAAAAAAAATTAAGCTTTTTAAAAACAGACAAAAAGTTGCAAATAGCAGTTTTTAGGGGTTAAATTTAGTGGTGTAGGGTGAAAAGTGCCTTTATATTGCAGTCTATGGGAACTGTGTGTTCCCTGTAAATATATATGTATATGCTTTTATACATATATATATATATATATATATATATATATATATATATTTATTTATGTGTTGATATGTGTATATGCACATAAATATATATGCATAACTAGTATTTATAAATCGGCAGCTGAATAGTAATAGTTGTTATTATTACCCATATTAATGGAACTCATTTTATCGACCTCGGAAGGGCAGAGTTAGCCCTGCCGGGATTTGAACATGTGACCTTGGATTTTTAAACAGGCTTTTTTGTAGTCGGGGCATTTACCAACTGACCTACCTCTCTGGCCTATACTGTATATTTAAATTTGCTGCCCATCACTGCGCAACTTTTACCCTTCGCCTATGAAAGCGTGCTCTTGTGAGCACAAAGCTGAACAAAGATGGAAAATGTTTCGAGTTTTTCTCTTTTTAAGAGCTGACTACAACAGTGCGACTCTTGGCAGGGCCCTCTACCCGTTTGATCCCTATAAATATTTCCTTGTCTTCTGCCTATGTTTATAGCGCTGCGGAATCTGTTGGCGCTCTACAAATAACCGATAATAATAATAATAATTTGTAGGTCAGGGTAAAAATTTTAAATTTAATTCTGCTGTGAATGGGGGGGGGGGGGGGGGGGCGGTGAAATGACTCGTATGGAGAGGTGCAGCAGATGTAGAGTTGTGTGAAAGGTGGATTAGCCTGGCAGCAGCATTTAGGATGGATTGAAGGGGAAAGACGTGGTCGAGAGAAAGGCCAGTTAGTAGGTTATTGCAATAGTCAATTCGGGAAATTATAAGGTAGTTAATTAGATGCTAGCGGTGTCTGTGCTCAGAAACCGTCAACTTTTGGAAATATTGCGTAGGTGTTTGTGGCAGAATGAAGAGAGCAATTGGATGTGGGGGATGAATAACATATTGGAGTGAAGTGTAACCCCAAGGCAGCGGGCTTGGGGTGATGGGAAGATAGCGATGCCGTTGACATTGATAGAAAAGTCTGAAATCTGAGTAGAACTAGAGGGGGGATTAGAAGGAGCTCAGTCTTGGACATACTAATCTTTAGGTGGTGAAAGGCCATTCAGGAAGAAATGCCAGATGAGCAGTTACTGATGTGAGAAAGGACAGAGGGAGAGCGAGAAGGGATGGAGAGGTAGATATGAGCGTCTTCAGCATAGAGGTGATATTTGAAGCCATAGTGCATGATGATAAGTTTACCCAGTGACAAAGTATAAGTGGAGAATAGTAGTGGACCCATGACAGATCCTTGAGGTAGTCCAACTGTCAGAAGCATTAAAGAGGAACAGCCACTAGCAAAGTACACAGAAAAGGACCTGTTAGAAAGATTAGAGTGGGATCCAAGAGAGAGCAGTGTCACAGAGACTAAGAGAGCTGGGAATCTGTAGGAGGAGGGGGTAGTCCACTGTGTCAAAGGCAACTAAGAGGTCAAGTAAGACAAGTATACTGGCCATTACTTTTAGCCGAAAGAATATTTTTAGTAACTTTGGGGAGGGCAGTTTTAGTTGAGTGTTGGGTACGGAAGCTAATCGGGCTACTTTATTGAAAATAGCATTTGAATGGTTGTTAGGAATGGATAGATCCTCTTCATTAGCTTTAGAAAATGCAATAGTAGCCCCTCTGGATTTAGTTTATCTTTTCTATTGACATCCTAAAACATTGATTAAAAATATTAAACTTAAGACAATTTACTTGGATATTTTATTTCACGGGGAGCTCTCTATAAGGTACTAAATTCATTGCATGAATATACAGTTTGGCTCCCCTTAATAAGGAATGAAGATTTCCCAGCAGGGGCACTAAATAGTATTCTAACTCAGATAGAGGGATCTAGGATTGAAAAATATATTTCTGCACCCTCAAAACATTTATTTATTTTCGTTTATAGAATTAAAATCTAATACTAATATATTAGATTATGAAAAATGGACTTACCTTCAAGTTATTCATTATATAAAGGCTATTATAAAGACATCCACGATTTCTGGATTTATCCCCAATGTCTTCTATTCTAAAAATCTTTACAGTGAAGAGACCATCATTTTCTCAAATTTATAATCTTTTCTTAAATATTCAAGGGGAAAAGAACATGTATAAGTATCTAAGTTTATGGGAAAGTTTGGGAGTGGAGTCCATCTCTTCGAAAATTATATCTGAGAGTTTAAATCTGATTAAAAGTATTAGCTTCAGATTTAAAGGACCAGTCAACACAGTAGATTTGCATAATCAACAAATGCAAGATAACAAGACAATGCAATAGCACTTAGTCTGAACTTCAAATGAGTAGTAGATTTTTTTTTCTGACAATTTTAAAAGTTATGTCTTTTTCCACTCCCCCTGTACCATGTGACAGCCATCAGCCAATCACAAATGCATACACGTACCATGTGACAGCCATCAACCAATCACAAATGCATACACACTTATTCTCAGTAGGAGCTGGTGACTCAAAAAGTTTAAATATAAAAAGACTGTGCACATTTTGTTAATGGAAGTAAATTGGAAAGTTGTTTAAAATTGTCTGCTCTATCTGAATAATGAAAGTTTAATTTTGATTGAGTGTCCCTTTAAAAGAGGGTTAAATAAGGTTACTAAATAGGGCTTATATTTCTACGGCTAGACTAGTGAAATGGAAGACGTATTTTATTCCTTTATGTTGTAAACTTTTTGCTAATCAAGCAGACTTTTTGCATAAAAACTATTGGGCCCAAGTCTCATATTTCCTTTCAAACTTATGTAACGTAAACTGTAATTGAATTTGATTATAGTAATAGTGAGGAAATATATATTCAAAAGATAGATAAAATATAGACCTCCATCATGTCTATGAAATGAATAAAAGAATCAACAATGCAAAAAAAAAAGATCCCAATAATAGATTAGATTTTTTTTTAATTCCTGGGCTCCATATATAAAAACTTTATATATTGGTAGTCAAGGGCTTATTATTAAGACATTTAAGAATACTAAAGGCTATATTACAAGTGGAGCGCTAATTTATTTGCGCCTGCCATTACAAGTGGCTGGTTATTGCTACCGCGAGAGTGACCCAAATGCCCTCAAAATAGATAGTATTATAGTTTTTTATTTAAAAAAATGTAGCTTTTTTTTTTTTTAATAAAAACAACTGCACTAGGCAGGTTTTAGTGCTAAAAGTTGGTGGGTGTGGGGTGTTAGAAAAAAAAAAAAACAGCACTGGAAAGTGCCTTTACATTGAGGTCTATGGGAACTGTGTGTTTCTTGTAAATATATATGTATATGCTTATATACATATATATTTATGTGTTAATATGTGTATATACATATATATTTCTTTCATTCTAAGGTTGACATACCATTTCTAGATGTTAAACTTAGTCATAATACAGAGGGCATTATCACTGAGGTTTTTAGGAAAGAGATCTCGGGCAACACTATTCTCAGAGCAGACTCTTGCCATCCATTTCACTTAAAAAAGGGGATACCTAAAGGTCAGTATATTAGATTACGGAGGAACTGTAGCAATATAGAGAGTTATAAGAAACATGCAGCAGATCTTACTGTTAGATTAAAAGAGAGAGGCTATGATGAACAAAGCTTATTGAAAATATCTGAACAAGTGAGCAAATTTGATAGAAATAGCTTACTGAAAGATAAAGATAAAAATGTTGAGATCAAGGATGGTGTTAATTTTATTACATCTTACAGTAGACAATTTGATAACATCTGTAGAATTATTAGGAATAGATTACCCATTTTAGATAGGGATTCAGATCTAAAACATATCTCTACTAAATGTAACTTTATCTCTCGAAAAGCTAAAACCATTGGAGATATGGTCAGAAAGGATTTTAGCAAGAAGAGCTCACATACTACACAGTCGACCAATTGGTTAACATCAAAACCAGGTTTTTATAAATGCAATGTCAGACCCTGTAAGAGTTGCAGGTACGTTACAGTTGGGGATACTTTTACCTCTACATGTACAGGTCAGATATTTAAGATAAAAGAACATATTTCTTGCACTTCCACTTTTGTTATATATCTCTTGACCTGCAGGATTTGTAATTTTCAATATACAGGGTTAACATCGAGAATGCTCAAAGATCGTATAAGAGAGCACTTACTTTCCCTTGAGGCAGAAATTCCCAAAACTCCTGTGGCTAAGCACTTTGCTTTACATGAAGACAAAGCAGCTGGTTTTACGTTCCAAGGGATTGAGGTAGTCAAACTAGGACCCAGAGGTGGTAATAGATATGCAGCACTCAGTAAACGTGAAGTTTACTGGATTCATACTTTAAAAACTGGTGCTCCTTTTGGTATCAACAAAATAAGTGACATCAAATTGTACATTGATAATACATAAATTATGGAATCTTGAGTTATTCTCTGATTCATAATGCCCTATTTTTGCAATGTTCTTTCATTGTTTTATATATATACCCAGGATCTGAATCTCATAATAGATCTAAATTCTAGTATGGTTAGAATTACACAAATTATTAGTGGTATATTATCCATGTTTGGTTTCACGGGGAGCAGTCAGTTTGTGCCCCTTTATTGTGTTTATACTTTTTAGCATTTGACTTTTATATGATATAATACACATTGGGATACTTAACGGATTTTGCTCTCTGGGTATATCAAAATACATGATTATATTTTATAGGTTGCATCAATTATGGCTGATAAGAACATCAAATAACTTTTTAAATTACATGTTCCTATCATGTTCAAACCAGCTACAGAACACTGGGATTTAATCTATAAATATCCATGCTTTGAGTTATAGAAATAATCTTTGTCCCCACTAATTTTGATTGTACTATCGTTTTTAATGTGTACACAAGGTAATATAATTTTATATAAGAGTATAGTCATAGTGTTTAAAAATGTATATATTTTTTTTCTTTCTTGTTTATGGAAAAAATAGATTTTCAAGTTTATTTGTTATGCATAATGTATATTATTATTTTTCACATTTTATTTGGTGTTTATTTCACAATATTATTTTTGTTGTTATAATTAATTATGCAACAGGTGTGTAGGGCTCATATCCTGTTTTTAAGGAGTCTTTACACACCTGACAGGTAGCTCTGATGAAGTGCCCAATAGGGCAGGAAACGCGTCAGCGGTAGTCAGGTCTGTGTACTGTGCCTTTGTCTTTTTACTCACGGAGTCTTAATAAAGGTGAAGTTTTAACACGTATCTCATCAGCCTTACTGTTTTTTCGATTATTGGGCTTTATTTTGTCTCACACAGAGGTGTTGAAAATTCTTTTGTCTACATATATATTTATGTGTTAATATGTGTAAATACATATATATTTATGTGTTAATATGTGTATATACATATATATTTATCTGTTAATATGTGTAAATACATATATATTTATGTGTTAATATGTGTAAATACATATATATTTATGTGTTAATATGTGTATATACATATATATTTATGTGTTAATATGTGTATATACATATATATTTATGTGTTAATATGTGTATATACATATATATTTATCTGTTAATATGTGTAAATACATATATATTTATGTGTTAATATGTGCATATACATATATATTTATCTGTTAATATGTGTAAATACATATATATTTATGTGTTAATATGTGTAAATACATATATATTTATGTGTTAATAGGTGTATATACATATATATTTATGTGTTAATAGGTGTATATACATATATATTTATGTGTTAATATGTGTAAATACATATATATTTATGTGTTAATATGTGCATATACATATATATTTATCTGTTAATATGTGTAAATACATATATATTTATCTGTTAATAGGTGTATATACATATATATTTATGTGTTAATAGGTGTATATACATATATATTTATTTATGTGTTAATAGGTGTATATACATATATATTTATATGTTAATAGGTGTATATACATATATATTTATCTGTTAATGACTATATACATATATATTTATGTGTTAATAGGTGTATATACATATATATTTATCTGTTAATAGGTGTATATACATATATATTTATGTGTTAATAGGTGTATATACATATATATTTATGTGTTAATAGGTGTATATACATATATATTTATGTGTTAATATGTGTAAATACATATATATTTATGTGTTAATATGTGCATATACATATATATTTATCTGTTAATATGTGTAAATACATATATATTTATCTGTTAATATGTGTATATACATATATATTTATGTGTTAATATGTGTATATACATATATATTTATGTGTTAATATGTGCATATACATATATATTTATCTGTTAATATGTGTAAATACATATATATTTATCTGTTAATAGGTGTATATACATATATATTTATGTGTTAATATGTGTATATACATATATATTTATGTGTTAATAGGTGTATATACATATATATTTATGTGTTAATATGTGTAAATACATATATATTTATGTGTTAATATGTGCATATACATATATATTTATCTGTTAATATGTGTAAATACATATATATTTATCTGTTAATATGTGTATATACATATATATTTATGTGTTAATATGTGTATATACATATATATTTATGTGTTAATATGTGCATATACATATATATTTATCTGTTAATATGTGTAAATACATATATATTTATCTGTTAATAGGTGTATATACATATATATTTATCTGTTAATATGTGTAAATACATATATATTTATCTGTTAATAGGTGTATATACATATATATTTATCTGTTAATATGTGTATATACATATATATTTATCTGTTAATATGTGTATATACATATATATTTATCTGTTAATATGTGTATATACATATATATTTATCTGTTAATATGTGTAAATACATATATATTTATCTGTTAATAGGTGTATATACATATATATTTATCTGTTAATATGTGTAAATACATATATATTTATCTGTTAATAGGTGTATATACATATATATTTATCTGTTAATATGACTATATACATATATATTTATCTGTTAATATGTGTATATACATATATATTTATCTGTTAATATGTGTAAATACATATATATTTATCTGTTAATATGACTATATACATATATATTTATCTGTTAATATGTGTATATACATATATATTTATCTGTTAATATGTGTAAATACATATATTACCACATAAATATATATGTATATAATCATATACATATATATACCATTTGCTGCCATCGGTGCGCTACTTACCTGCTTCACTGTGTGAAGTTCTCATGCCGTGTCTGACGGCATGAGAAAGAGGCTCCTATTGGAGTTAATGGAAGTGCACTCAAAGCACTTTGAAGGAAGAACATTCTCAAAGAAAATGGCTATTGCATGAATGATTACTTGTTTGGGAAAGGGAGAGAGATAAAGGGATGAGGATGATATAAAGGGAAATATTTCCCCTCCTCATACTTTTTTTTCTACTCTCATAATTAAATTGATTTATTACTATATGAGAATTTAATTACAATGAAGGGAATTAAAGTTCTACTCTATATACAGCAATGCATATTCCCCCCCCCCCCCCACAATTAAATTGATCTATCACTGAGGCCCTTCCTAATATTCAAAGGTTCTCCAGCTTGGAGAGAAATTGCAGTTCAGACGTCACAGAGGCTGAACTCACTGAATATTCAAAAGAAAAAGGGCGGAACTCACCAACACTGCGAGATCTCTCTCATTACTGTAAATGAAGGAGTGACAAACCCAGTGCAATACAGCACTGCATTATATGAGAGTTTTGTTACACTTTAACAAATTAGGATTATACTTTGTGTATTTCTGTTTATATATACAAATTACAGTGCACCTTGTATTGGCTGCATTGCAAACTATAACTGACAGCTTCAGAAAATGAGAGGGACAGCACAGTTTCCTGGGCTGAACAGAGGAGCTCTCTGAAGTTCTCTCACCAGTCTTGTGAAATTTTCTAAGCATTTTAAACAAATTGGTCTCACTGATATGTCTCGCCAGCTGTATGCAGGTGAAGTCTGCTCAAAATTTGCAATATACTTATTTTTTTTAATTTTTATAAATAATTTTTATTGAGGTTTAAGTATCTCATACAAACAAGAAAAACATCTTACATTTCCAAATGTATAATGATCAGGAACACATCAACATAAAATGGCCAATACCTCAATTTTGAATAAAAGTGCATAAGAAATCCCTTTATATAGTATATCATAATGGAGTGCAAATACCCCTTAGGGACATGAGGCAGCCGCTTTTGGACTGCAAATAACTGAACAAATTTAAAGAAGGGAACGGGATTATGATTAGTAGGACCGTTCGTGGGTCCATTGACTAAATTGCACAAACATAATAATAATAATGAAGCCTTCATGAATGGTATTTCAGAGGGGCCATATTAACCCAGAGTAGACTGTTATATCTATATAGGTCACAAAAGGGGGTAAATATTTGTCTATAAGCATCTGGATCTAACACTGGATCAGTTGTTAATGTAGTCATAAACACCCTATTATACTATAAATTCTGGTATTGGCTTTTATACAAACCATTATAAAGAGGATGGGAAGGGTAGTCTAAGGTATGTTCAAACAAATATACAATTGCCCACAAATACTAATGAGAGTAATCTTTAGTAGAAGTCTAAGGTGAGCCATCTCGGCCACAGACATCACACCAACATAATAGAGCAAATAGGGTGACCATTCAACTATAGATGGAGTGCCATATTCAGTGTGTGATGAACATGACCTGAGACCCAAAAGGGCGTTATATATCATACATACCTATAAAGGTGTAGGTTTAAGTTGCTGCAAACTTCCCTGCTTTATTGAAGTATGTCAGTTTAGGGTTAAAGAGCTCTTAGACTCCTTAGGTAGTTAAACTTTGTAGTGGTGCTATTCAATTATACCGGTTGGCATTATTATGCCCTCTCAAGTCTGGGGTGAACTATCAAAGTTATGGGACCAGGATAAGATACAGTGTGTCATTTGTGAGTAATCACTATAATGTTTGATTCAGAGTGGGCTTACACTAATTGAAATGACATAGTAATTGTGGGATAACAGACAACATTTGTAACATCACATTTAACTATGATTGGAAAGAGCAGACAATATCATAGCCCTATACATCTACTGCACAGGGTAGGCTTAACGAAGACTGAACAGCTTATACATATAGAATTTCAATGTCCAAAGAACTTTGTAACTTATTGGCATATAGGTGTCAGAAAGTATCTCAAAGATCCATAGGGAAATGAAGTGTGTGGGGATACAGCATGAAAGTTGGTTGGGAGAGCAGGTTAGCACCATAGTTAAAGTGACAAAGACCCCTGAGTCACCACAGCCTTGCAGTCTTATACTTACAGGGTAGTCATGAAGCTATGGTTCCTGATTAACAACATTGTCTCTGGGCTTTTGTTAGCCATAAATTAATTGTGGTTTCCTGACCAGACTAATACTGGTAAGTGTACAGAGGGACAATGATACTTCAAGAATCAGACCAAAAGTCCTCATAAAGAAGTCTAGTAGAAGTATGCATTGCCCCTCATGAAAAGGATTAATTAGAGGATAGGCTGCTGAGATCAACCCACACCAGACCTCTGGATTCTAAAGGTTTCCACTTGTGTATGACTGTTGTCTGGCATTGGCAGAGTCCAAAAATCAATCAGCCGGGCTTCTTGTTGAAATACAGCTGTGGAATAGTTGTATCTGACTGTCCAGGGTAGATACCATTCACCACTACTGATGATTTGCTGGGCCGGGAGTCAATGAAAACATCTTATCTGGACTTCCGGAACCACTTGCATAAGGTTACAGGCAGTGGCCGGAACATGTACCATGATCTTCCACCAGTTTTCCTCCTGATTCGGGTGCAGCTCCAAATTAGGCAGCGTGTCTCTCTCTCTATCATCCGCCGCTGCATCTGCGATCTCCATCACTCCGCTTGTCAGAGTATGCAATATTGCAGCATGCTTCCTCTCTCCACTCGGGCCATTCGCCGCCATTTCTGATCTACCAGCGGCTTTAAACAGCCGGTCGTTATGGACTTGGACAGGTGGGTAAGTTACCCTACTTTCAGGGATTTCAAATGCCTTCAAAGACTTGGGTAGATCAGGACTCAGCTCTCCTTTTAGCTCCCTCTGTTTTTCACATCCGGTGTCTAGTATCTCAAGTTTGCTGGCTCTGTGCCCTGCTGTCTCAAGATGGTCCTCCACACGAAACAAACATTCATGTAACAGGCGATCCAAAGCTGTCAGCAAATCAAATTCTATAGGCTCCATTATAGGATTAGTAGATAATGCTTGAACTGTTTTATAGCAGCATAAAAGCCACTCATCCTCCACGAGGGTTGCCGCAAGCCTCAACGCTTCAGATTAGTTTTCTGGTGTGGAACTCGGCACATTTCTGGTATCAAAATGTCCAGCAGGATCTGTAGAGTCCACTCAGCAATGTGTACAGATTAAATGGCTTCATAAACAACTGATATGTGGCAGATTACCAGTTCTCCTCACACAGCAAATAATTTAGCAACCACTCAAGGTGCCGTCTGAAGACACGCCCCGCAATAGACTTATTTTAACTAACAGAAAAGTAATATATACTAAAATATAGAGAAAAGCAAGTTACATTGTAGTGAAAACATTTCAGTTTAATTTGGAATTGATGCAAACGGAGCCTTTAATCAGCCCCAGGGGTTCTCCAGTTACCTTCTCTCTCACATGTGAAATGTTGTATCCTAGAGAGCTTCAATACTTTCTATGGAAGGCATCTCTCATCTCTGGGATTTCCAGGTTCCTCCCCTTTTCTTAGACAATCCTGTGAGTTCTGTCTTTAGAAGTCTGCTCTATAATCAGAATTTGTAAAATCACAATCCTAAATACACTACTGTACACAAAGTAAAATACAAAATAGAAAGTGCAAAGTTTAAATATAATAAAATTTAATCTGAAGTGTAAAGTGATATAAAATGGAAAACACAAAGTGGAAATACAACAGAACTGTCATGTCATGTAATGCTATATTGCACTGGGATTGTCTGTCTCTCCCTCACATGCAGAAATGCAAGGAACGCCACTTAGAAAAGTAAATTAAAATCTGTCTTTTGAAAATTTCACTAGTGATCTTGCAGTGCTGGAGGATCATTTTAGAACATCTCACCTGAGCGGAGAGGTTTTGAATATCAGGCCCAAAAGGAGAATGTAATGCACAAAAATGGGACAAAATGTTTTAAAAAAATTATTAAAACTTTTCGGATTGATCAGTTTGTAGAGTGTCTAAAGAAAATAATAATTTCCTTGTGTAAAATGAACCATCCTGATAACTGTTAATCTGAATGCCGTTTATACAAAGGCAAAGCAAAATCTGCTTTTTGAAAATTTCACTAGGGATTTTGCAGCGCTGGAGGACCATTTTAGAGTATCTCACCTGAGCAGAGAGTTTTTGAATATCAGGGCCTATATGAGAATTTAATCAGATTGATAGGAGTCGAGATTTGACTTTACATTACACTATATAAATAAATATATATATATATATATATATATATATATATATGTGTGTGTGTGTGTGTGTGTTATTTTGTTTTCTCTGCACAAATAAACTGATTTATCACTATATTCACATTGATTGGATTCGAGGTTCAACTTCATACAATAAAAAAAAAAAATCACATGTTAATGTTAATATAACCATGTTGGTTGTGCAAAGCTGGGGAATGGTAAGGAAAAGGTATTATCTATCGTTTTAAATAGCAATTTTGGTATTGACTGCCCCTTTAAGATGTATTTGTTCTATTTTTCTGAAATAATATTCTGCATTTTAATGTTATGGATTTGATTCTTTTAAGTTTGTTCTCAATAAAAAAAAAATTAAGAACTGTTTAAAAAGTGTTTTAATGTTTTATGAGTTTTTAATAGAAATACTTGAAATTCCTATGTTCTTCACATAGACAAGAATGTTTTTTTTATTTGTATACATCTATATATATATATATATATATATATATATATATATTCATATCGATATATAGGTATTGAGATATATTTTACAAAAAAATATATACAATTCTATAGAAATATATATTGGAAAAAAAAGAAAAGTGAAATCCCCTATAAAATCCTACTTGAAAAGCCATTTCTTATACATTTTTTATGAGTTTACTTAGATGTGTGGCAGCTGTAATGCCAAAAGTTACATTTTAACATCTATTTACATCTAAGGTCTATTTACCTATAATCAGATTTCTCATACATACTGAGCAAAAGGAAAGTATGGTATATAAACATAATACTGGCCCACCGGGCATTTGCCCTGTATGCCCTATCGCCAGTCCGGACCCCCTCCACCAAGAATGAATTAGAAGGGGGACCGATTTCTATTTTTAGTAAATTCCTTTCTCTGACATCACTAGAAAGTTAATACACATACACATAAAATATGAAATATTTTTCAGATGTTTCCAGGTCTGTTACCTATGCACATCTGAATTTCATTTTTTAATTTGTAATTTTTTATCAACAAAGTATCGTAAGATCAATGACCACAAGGCATTCATCAGAAGGGATACAACTAGGCGGGATGTTTTCATTTTTAAAAAAAAAAACAAAACTCCATGATTTGCAATCATGATAAAACAATTGTTTAAAAATATGTACTTTGTGGTGTTTGAGCCAGTGCTAAACGTTCACATTTGTACCAATAGGTAAAAAAAATAAAATGATGATCAAATTGATCAAATATTGAACAGTAGGTGGCAGCAACCTCCTCCTCAAACAGCACATCCAGCAATGAAAGAAGGGGTCAGGCCAGCTATACCACCCTCTGTGCTCCCTCCCTCTTTACAGGAGGGTTTGAAAGTGTGAATACTTTAAACCTGCAGCCGGTGCAGGACAAGTCAGAGCTACAGGAGACACAGCACTGCACTGAGTTGCTCTCTCTCTCTCTAATACTAACCATTCACATACATCTATAGGATATATAGGGATTGCATATCACAAGCTTGTTCCTTTTTTGCTTCTTTATCCATAGTTACAAAAAAAAATAATGAATCAGAAACACCTTACTATGTTCATAATATCACAGATGCTGCTTGTGCTGCTACAGCTGCCCCACGCTTTAAACCAGAGAGTCACCGGACCCAGGGTAAGAATATCACCTCTTACAGATTTTTTAAGTTTATAACCTGTTCAAGCTGTTACAACTTTTACAATAGTTTATATTCCAGGTTTCAATTAAGCTATGTTGACTTTAAAACGTTTCTCTATATTTATGTTGATGTTTAACATTAAAACATATAATCTAATGCTACTGATTTGATGCAAACACATATACTTTTTAATGAATTTTAAAGCATTTCATTTAATTCAATACATTCTAATTTTGTTTATATTTTTAATCTTTTTCAGTCCCAAACATATTACAAATTTCAGCACATTCTCCAATTCCAATTTACTTCTACTATCAAATTTGCTTAATGATATTATGTGTTGAAGAGATACCTAAGTATTCACCTGAGCACTACATGGCAGAAAATAGTGCTGCAATCTATTGCTCTTGCAAATAAATATCATTCTTGCAAAACTGCTGTCATATAGTGCTTCAGAAATGGGCCAGCTCCTAAGCATATGTCCCTGTTTTTCAACAAAAGAGACCAAAAAGAACAAAAAATGATAATAGATGTAAATTAGAAAGTTGCTTAAAATTGCATGCTCTATCTGAATCATGAAAGAAACATGTTGGGTTTAATATCCTTTTAAATGTTTGCATTTGCTTTTTATTTCCATTTTAATGTAGCAAATCATTTTATTACCTTATTGAAGTTACAGTTTTTAAAGCATTGTCAGTGCAACAGCAAATGTGCACCCACAAATTAAACGAAATGAATTTGAATAACATATATAGCTCACTAGTATCTTATTTTAACGTCCAACACTTACACATTGCTTTAGCTACATGATGGTATAAGGTTCTCATCATTATGACCATATTCTGCTCCATGTTCTTTTGTTAGTTTTTAAAATAAAATTTAAAAATGTATAGAGAAAAAGTGCAATGAATAGAACAGCTATAAGAAAAATAAAATAAAAGTATATAAATAAACTGTTTCTTGTAAACCATTATTACTTCACTGGTATATGTAAAACAAATATTTTGTAACACATTTTCTTTTGTATCTTATTTTGTAAATTATGTTTGCTTTCTTAATGTTGCCAATCTGTTTTTTTTTTTGTTTTTTGTTTTTTAAATGCTGCTATGCAAATAAATAATGAAATAAATAAAGTGGTAAAGTGGCTAATGTGGGAATATGCTGTGACAGAATTAAAGTTATAGTTTCTTGCTCAGCAGTTGTACAATAGATCTAGTCTGAGGTTCGTTCAGTTTGCAGTTGATTTATAACTGAGGATTCAAAGCTCCAGAAAAGTCTCTGGAGAGAGCATGATTGACCGTAACGTTTTCCACAAATTCCATTGTGTTCCGATAGATTCTGAGTGAAGGGAATAAGAACCATATCTCATTGGTTGGGAATGACAATCATTTCCCACTATACACAGTGCAATGAGTATAGCTTGTTATATACACAGGTAAATTAAAAGGCCATTATAGCAGAAAAATGACATGCTTTCATTTGTTACAGAATGCAGTTGTAAAACTAGTGACCTATGTATTTAACCCCTGAATTACAGAGTCACTTGCCCTAAAAAAATAGCAATTTTTTATATATATAATGACCCTTAAAGGGACAGTTCACCCAAAAACTTTCTCCCCTTTAAATTATTCCCAATGGTCCTTTTTACCTGCTAGAGTGTATTAAATTGGTTGCAAGTAGCTCCTTTACTCCTATTTCAGCATTTGAAATAGCTGCTTTAGCTTGTGGTTTCCCAACCTATACTGAAAGTTTTGATACTGGAGTATATGCTATTGACAAGCCTATGTAAACACAGTCAGTAGAAGAGATTACAGTCCCAGTGGGATGCAGTATAGTTAAGTAATAAAATGATCATTTTCCATTGTTCTCTCTTTGTATTGAGCTATGGTGTTCCAGACAATTATAAGATAAGGAAGCAAGTCTGTGTACACAAAGTTATAACATAATGAGATCTGATATTACCTTAAGTTCAACCCATTGTAGTAGGCTGTGGTTTCAAAGCACAAAACCAGCTACTTCATATACACAAATAAACCTGAAAAAGCAATTTCTCAAATATTTTATACTCTGCAGTTGGTATAACAAGTCATTTAAAATACATTAATGGAAAAACAATTTTACAGTGTACTGTCCCTTTAATAGTGTCATGACAGGTAAAAGTAAGCTGTCATGATTCCATGTACAATTAAAAAAATGCCTTTCCAATTTACTTCTATTAAGAAATATACCTATTACTCTTAGTATCTTTTGAAGAAAATTAGCTCCTCTCCATGAGAACATACTGAGATAAGCTCAGGAGCGTGCATGTGTTTCTAACACTATATATATAAAATTGCTACAAACATTTTTGCAAACCCTTCTACCATATAGTGCCCAAGACATTTTGCACAATCCTGAGAATACTTAGGTTGACTCACACTGAAAGCGTTTCAGCAAAGGCAAGAGACAAGAGATAAGTATAAGAAGTAAATTGTATTTTTTATTGTACGCTCTATCGGAATTGATGAAAAATACATTTTTTACTTCTATGTGAATAAGATGCAACTGCAATGAAGATAGAACAATATATTGTTAATGTAACATTTAATTGAGATCACCCCAGCTGTGCCACATGGACTATATATATTTTTAATGATATGTGATAATGTACAACAGAAAACATTTGAGCCAGCTGGAATTGTTGGAGTAATATTTTTTGAGTATTTTACTAACCCCTAACGTCTGACGAGTTATTTAACATCCTATATAATATATGTGAAGTATGTGTTAGTGTTGTACTATACTTGCACTAAAAACCTTTTATATCCGCTGCCAATTTGTGTGGTATAGAAATTTGATTTTTAATAACATTGTGCTGATTTTCAGACTCTTTTTTTAAAAGGCTTTATATCGGATTTATAGATCACTATCTGTGCATATTCTTCTTTTTAGTAGTACCTATTTCATGCAGGTATATGAAAATTGGTGTATGCTGTCCCTTTAATTCACCTACACTTTAGTTATAGAGTTGAGTATATTTCACAAGTCATTTATAAGCTTTGTGGATAGCCATATACTTGTACAAGCTTGTCAACTGATTTGCTAACAAAGCCATCTTGATTTGGTCTGTGTAAGTCGATTGTAAATGATGACTTTATTACCAACACTGTGGATAGAGCTGTTGTTTAACGCAAGTACCATATTAAAGGCACAAAACTTCTGTTTCCTAGGCTATGTTGGTGTGTTCTTTATTTCTTGTTCAGAATTTTCTACACTTGAATATAATCCTTTTTGATAATCTTAACAAATAAACTGGTCCGTTTAAGTTTTTATTTTTACTAGGTTTTCAATTGTTAGGATTCTACCTAATTCAAGTTAACAGTAACAGTACGTTAGTACGGTTGCCGTGTAACACAATGCCCTTGCAAGGGTGTGGGATGTTTCGTCTTTTAAGGTAATATTTAGTTGTTTGTACAAATGTTTTGTCAGCTTTCTGACTGAAATATATATAAAAAATTTTTTTTGCTTATGAGGAGTCACTGTCCACCAACAAAGCAATTAGAGTTATGGTTTTCAGTCAGTAAGCAGTCAGTCCCTAGGGACTGGTTTTACACAGAGATCCACATTTCATTAATTTCAAAGTCTATAAAACTGCTTTAAAATCTTAATAAAATATATTTATACATGTTTAAATAGTGCTGTTTTATATGTGTGAACAACATTTTTAGAATGTCCTGCCCCTTTAAATGGATATATAACTCAAATCTGAAATGCACATTAAATTATACATTTGAATAGAAACATTTTAGCAGTACAACTTAATTTACAAATATACTTCGGATAAATGTTATCACACATTCTTTTCTCGTTTACATGGCTCTTCTAGCATATGCAGATAAGCTCTGCGTGCACACATTTGCATCATCTAAAGACTCTACTGTTAAGGGATGCATACAACTTACACTAACCTTTCATACATCAGTTCCTCTCCTCCTCCTTTGTCATCCCCTTGAACCCCCTTAGCATGTAAGCCTACAAGCCCAGCTGTTTTGTAGATCACATTCAGAAGAGGTGATTTATACAACAGTGCAACTCAGGTGTCGACAAATCTGTTTAAAATCTAGGACCCAGACATACCTTTAGGAGTCAGACAGGTGTATTTGTATATAGATATATGGAGAATAACTAAAAAGTTAGGAGGCAGGGTTAAAATTCTAGGAGCCAGTGGTTCCCTGGCTTCTGGGTTTGTCGGGCCCTGCTCTAAGTGCTGGTGCTGATGTCACATTTGTTTGATGCTAATGCACACATCTTACCTGCATATACCACAGCTCTTAAACAGCCTGCATTTTGTGGTCACATTTTAGAATTTGCTAACATATTTAAATAATGATCTTTCATACGCATGCCCATTCATTTTTACAGTTTATTGTCCTTGCATCATATGGATGTAGGTACTAGGTCACACAGTACTTTGCCCAGCGTACCTATGTCCAGCAAAGAGGCGCATTTTGCCATCCCACTGTCAGCTTAGGACTCTACACTACAGAAAAAAGTGATCTTGGAGGGGAAGGGAAAAAATATATTTAATATGAAGCAAAAAGAAAAAAAAAAGAAAACTTTGTTTCTGTCAGTCTAGCTGCTAGTAACAAACATGCTGTGGAAAGGTGAGAAGGGATCTCTACACAAATTTTAAAAAAATAAAATAAACAAAAACCCTAAACTGCATACTGGCAAACTGTCTGCCAGTACCTAAGATGGTGGTGACCAGTGTGTGTGTGGGGGTGGAGGGAGATAGAGAGCTGTTTTGGAGGGATTAGCTAGGGATTTGAGAGGTGTCAGGTGGGAGGGTATTCCCTACAATATAGCAAATATTAACCTTACACGCTAACTGATTAAAGGGACAGTATACACCAATTTTCATATAACTGCATGTAATAGACACTACTATAAAGAAGAATATGCACAGATACTGATCTAAAAATCCACAATAAAACTTTTGAAAATATTAATTAGAAGCTTCCAGTTTAGCACTGTTTATGAGGTAGCGTGGGACACCCACTGAAAGGGGCTGGGTAAACAAAAAGAGCAGACACTCCCCACCTCAGAGGGTAACCATATTGCCGCTTAAAAAAGTAGCACATATGAAAAATACATATGTCAGTGTTCTTATACAAAACATTTCTTTAAACATCCCTGAAAACAGCCCTGACATATGTATTTTTCATATGTGTCACTTTTTAAAGCGGCAATATGGTCACCCTACCACCTCCCCCTACCCTGAATATGAAAAGACAGATAACATAAACAGGAGCCAGCAGGAGTCTGTAAACGTGTGTATACATCTGGCACTGTAGGGCTTGGTTAGAAGTCTGAAAATCAGCACAATGTTCTTAAAAAAAAATAAGCAAAACTATACATTTTTAAAAAAAAAAACACTACTAGATGGGCTATATAAATGGATCATCTACAAAACATTTATGCAAAGAAAAATTTTGTGTACAATGTACCTTTAACCCCTTCACTGTCAGGAATTTCAGAATTGTGATGCACAGCTGCAATTAGCAGCCTTCTAATTGCTAAAAACCAATAACAAAACCATGCATGTCTACTGTTTCTAAACTAAGAAGACTCCAGATAAGCTTTTACAACCATTTGTCTTATGACTGCAGTAGTTGTGTAAATAATTTTAGTGAGAAACAAACTTTGTGAAAAAGTTAATGATTTATTTATATGATAGTATTTGGTGGTCAAATAGTGGCATCATATATACCAAAAAGGGACTAGATCAATATCTTTGGTTATATATTTCTCTTAGGTAAATAAAAAAAGCAAGGATCTATTTCTGATTAATGGCAAAAATGCTAAAAATTCTCAGGTATTTTGGGCAAATTCTTCTTTAACATTCCAGGTAGCGAAGGGGTTAATAATTTCTTCTGATGTGCAGAAAACAAAAGTAACATTTATTTTCACCCATTTGCAACTAAATCAGTACTCTAGTGGACTCTCTTGAATTTGGTAATAATACAATTTAGGTCATCTTTTAAAAATATTTTTTATTTGTCTTTGGGTGATAAATTATGCCAAGTCCTGTGGGGGTTTTTATAGACTCAAAGAGTATTAGGCTTGGACATTATCCTAGTTATGTTATGCATAGTCTTTGACTATATCCTGCAAACCTGCCAAGGAGAGTTTATTAAGAGCTCGCTTGATCCATGTTTTACTACTGTTGATTCACACAAAACAAACATAAATACCAGCGGAGATGAGGGATGGATATGAAGGAAGCTAACTTGCCAGACCAAAGCAATAGATTTAGAAGTCACATTTTTAAAAAAAACTTAGTGCTCTTGCAAATGGATAACATTCTTGCAAAACTGCTGCCATGTAGGCATATATCCCCGGTTTTCAACAAAAGATACTAAAAGAATAAACTAAAAAATTGATAATTGAAGTAAATTAGAAAGTTGTTTAAAATCGATTGCTCTATCTGAAACATGAAAGAAAATGTTTGGATTTCATATCCCTTTAATGAATGCATTTTCACATTTCATATAATGTGCTCAATTTTACAGCCATAAGGCTATGAAATTTGATTTAATTAACCTGCTTTCAATTTAGTTCTTCTCTGCAAGTTTTTCTTCAGTTTGGAAGTAAGCCACACATAGGCACATTTATTAGTGCATGCTCAAAAAGCAAAATATCATTATCAATGACTGAACAGAGGTTCTCTGCAGTACCTATAGTGCAGTGGTGGGCAATTATCGGCCCTCCAGATGCTATGAACTACATCTCCCATAATGCTCTTTCAGCCATAATGCTGGCAAAGCATCATGGGAGATGTAGTCCATAACATCTGGAAGGCCGATAGTTGCCCACCCCTGCTATAGTGCAACATGCAGTATCAGTTTGCATAAAGGAACGCTCCAAGGGCCGGTAGAAGGGGTTAAATACATAAATAAATAACATTGCAGAGCTTTATAACTTTTGGAACAAAACATATATACTAAAATATATCTATTGGGAAAATTTATTATTTATATTAAAGATGTGTGTTATAACCTTTAGCCATCATTCTTGTGTGCCTTTAATTTTTTTCTAACTAATTTGTGTTGTAAAAATAAATGTATTTATATGGTAGAGAGATTGTATTCAAAAGATTGATAATTATGTTATTAGTAATGATTTCATATTTTTTACAATCATATCATGTAAATTAATATCAATCAATGCATGTAAATGTGGATAATTATGTTACTAGTAGACAGCTTTAAAATTATATCCGTAGGCAAATAATGCCTTTTTATTGTACCTTTTTGTTTTTTAAATATAATATATATTTCCAATAAATTATATTTTATGTAAATACATTCCAATTAATACATGTAAATACGGTTTTGTTCCTATTCTTATAACTCTTTTTTTTTTTTTTGTAAAATACAAATGAATGTACTTAAAGGGATACTAAACTCAAATTATTTCTTTCATGTTTCAGATAGAGCATACAATTTTAAGCAACTTTCTAATTTACTCCTACTATCAATGTTTCTTCATTCTCTTGCTATCTTTATTTAAAAAGCAGGAATTTAAAGCTTAGGAGCCAGCCCATTTTAGGTTCAGCACCCTGGATAGCACTTGCTTATTGGTGGCTACATTTAGCAAACCAATAAGCAAGCATAACACAGGTTCTCAACCAAAAATGGGCCTACTCTTAAAGGGACACTGAACCCAAATTGTTTTCTTTCGTGATTCAGATAGAGCATGCAATTTTAAGCAACTTTCTAATTTACTCCTATTATCATTTTTTCTTCGTTTTCTTGCTATCTTTATTTGAAAAAGAAGGCATCTAAGCTTTTTTATTAGTTTAGAACTCTGGACAGCACTTTTTTATTGGTGGATGAATGTATCCACCAATCAGCAAGAACAACCGAGGTTTTTCACCAAAAATGGGCCGGCATCTAAACTTACATTCTTGCATTTCAAATAAAGATACCAAGAGAATGAATAAAATTTGATAATAGAAGTAAATTAGAAAGTTGCTTAAAATTGCATGCTCTATCTGAATCACGAAAGAAAAAAATTGGTTTCAGTGTCCCTTTAAGCTTTACATTCCTGCTTTTTAAATAAAGATAGCAGAAGAACAGATACAAATTGACAATAGGAGTAAATTGGAAAGTTGCTTAAAATTTCATGCTCTATCTGAATCATTAAAGAAAAAATCTGGGTTTAGTATCCCTTTAATTAAAAATTTATGTTTTGACAAAAACTTTTTTCAGTGCAAATAAAAAATTTTTTGCTAAAACTACAGATGCATAAAGTGTACTTGCATATACACTCACAGGAACAAACAACCGGCTCAATACCATTGTTAGCCTGTTCTATGGCGATTTACCACCTGGGTGCAACTTCTTTTAGCCCAGTAATGCTTTTCACAGAGTAGAACTTTCCTGTAGTATCAGTCTGATCCCGCCTATTACGGTCAGTCCAGCGCGGAAATACCAGGCAATGAACAAGGAACACAGCATCCCCAAACGATCGTTTCGGCCTTCATTTTCTGTTAATATATAAATTATATTTGTGTAATTACTGGGTCATATTGGCAGCACTCCCAAAGATGTGTATATAAACTTTTTGTAAGGTGTGCTAAACCAAATTTTGTATTTGTATATAGATATAGATATAGATATATATATATATATATATATATATATATAGAGAGAGAGAGAAAGAAAGAGAGAGAGAGAAAGAGAGAAAGAGAGAGAGAAAGAGTGAGAGAGGAGAGAGAAATCAGCATCTTTTTAAAGGCAAATGTATTTGGCACTGAGAAAAACTTCCCAGATCCACAACAGATTTTGGTAAAAGGAACAGGAAAATAAATCATCAATTGAATCATCTTCCAGTGCTGGGCAGTAGTTTCTATAGGGCAACTGGATCATTTCAAAGGTAATTTCACCAAAACTGAAAATGTGGATTAAAGCCCCAAACAAGATACATTAAAGGGAAACTTTAGTATAAAGTTCTAATTCATTAGAGCAGTGTTTCTCAACCCCAGTCCTAACATGGCTACTAACCTGCTATTACCCATCAGCTGATTAGTTCACCTGTGCTCTAGTTAAGATATCATGAAAATCTGACCGTTAGGGGTCCTTCAGGACTGGAGTTGAGAAATACTGCGTTATACCTCTATGGGCCTGATGATCACAAAATCACCGGCATGGAGAGAAATCTTTGGGGCTATATAATCTCACCAGAGCAGAGAGCATTAGATCATCAGGTCCTATGTTTTTAACTCCTACTGTTTGGTCCTGAGCAGAGCACAGCTGGTCAACCAATCAGCAGTGACAATCACAATACTCTGTCTATCACCGACTGTGCTCTGATATGTGTTAACTATAGATTTTATTTTACAGGTTAGTTATCTATTGTTCTATGCCAATGTCAATTCTTACTCCCCCACTAACTATAACATTCTTTTTTTTTTCTCTTGGAAATGACTTTAATTAACATTGCACATGGACAATTGTGTTTCAATTTAATCTGAAGTGAGTGTTTGCACTGCGTTTAGCTGATAACAAAACATTGTCTTGATTACCACCAGTAAGCCTATCGGTATGTAATCCCATCAGTGTATTTTTTATTACCTAACAGACTCTTCATTTTTTTAAAATGCAGATAAAATATTGGTAACATTTATTGCCTAATAATAGTTATGAAGGATCCCATCATTCCTTATTAGTATGTAAACCCTTAAAATAATATTTAAGTACAGATTATACCTAGGAAGAGTTTAGGACTTTGTCTCTGCTGGATGTTGTATGATGCTCTATGATGGAGCTTGTAAACCAGGCCAAAATACTATACCATACATAAGATATGACTGTTCTAGTAGAATTCTAAGTATCTGAGTATACAACTAAAAGATAATGATTAATCTCAGATCTGAAATGGAATCCTGTGTTCTAGAATGTATTGGTTGAAGAGCCAATAAATAACAGAGGCTCTGTGTCCTGCTATTAAAGGGGCAGTTTACCCAAACATTTTCTCCCCTTTAATTTGTTCCCAATAATCCATTTTACCTGCTGGAGTGTATTAAATTGTTTCCAAGTTGCTCCTTTACTCTTATTTCGGCATTTGAAATAGATGATTTAGCCTGTGGTATCCCCAGCTCTACTGAAAGAAAGCTATTGACAGATTATGTAAACACAGCCAGCAGAAGACATAACACTCTTGGTGAGGTGTAGAAGAGGTAACTAATTACAATTATAATTCCTCATACATTTTATACTCTACAGCTAGTATAACAAGTCATTGGAAATACATTAAGGGAATTTTTTTTTACAGCACACTGTCCCTTTAACAAGCAAGAATGAAGTCATGTATTAAAAGCAAATATTTAAAAAAAAAAATCTATATTAAAAAGGGACACTGAACGCAATTTTTTTATTTCATGATTCAGATAGAGCATGCAATTTTAAGCAACTTTCTAATTTACTCCTATTATCAAATTTTCTTCATTCTTTTGCTATCTTTATTTGAAAAGCAAGAATGTAAGTTTAGAAGCCGGCCCATTTTTGGTTCACAACCTGGGTTGTGCTTGATGATTGGTGGCTAAATGCACCCACCATTAAAAAAATTGCTGTTCAGCGTTCTAAACCAAAAATTGCCTGGCTCCTTAGCTTAGATGCCTTCTTTTTCAAATAAAGATAGCAAGAGAACGAAGAAAATTTGATAATAGGAGTAAATTAGAACGTTGCGTAAAATTGCATGCTATATCTGAATCATGAAAGAAAAAATTTTGGGTTTAGTATCCCTTTAAGCCTATCAAATTAATTTTACCTTGCTAACAATGAAAAGCTGAAGCGTGTCTACAGCTATTTTCTTTGTAAAATTAGCCTAAGGTATAATAAGTTCATAAGCTCAGACAGGTAACTGGTAATAGATAATTCTAAGCAGCTGCAGGAAATCCCTTTCAAATTGACTGATTTCTCTCCACTCCCTTTATGCTTCTGTCTCTAATTTACACAGCTTTCCTATAGAGAATACTGCAATATTCTTATGCTCAGTTAAGGTAAAGGCACTCTTTGTAAGAAGTATTAAAAACACTCCAGCAGATAAGAGGAATTAAAGGAAACACTTTACTTATTATTTTTATGGCTTAAAGGGACACTGAACCCAAATTCTTTCTTTCGTGATTCAGAAAGAGCATGCAATTTTAAGCAACTTTCTAATTTACTCCTATTATCAATTTTTCATCTTTCTTTTGCTATCTTTATTTGAAAAAGAAGGCATCTAAGTTTTTTTTGGTTCAGACTCTGGACAGCTGTTTTTTATTGGTGGATCAATTTATCCACCAATCAGCAAGAACAACCCAGGTTGTTCACCAAACATTTTCCGGCATCTAAACTTACGTTCTTTCATTTCAAATAAAGATACCAAGAGAATGAAGAAAATTTGATAATAGGAGTAAATTAGAAAGTTGCTTAAAATTTCATGCTCTATCTGAATCATGAAAGAAAAAAATTGAGTTCAGTGTCCCTTTAAGTATTAAAAAGTAATTGGTTATATATTCAATATTGTATGTTAATTGTAATGTTTTGATTAGTAAATGCCATAGAGATGCAGTCACTAGGATTTTACATTAAACTTGCAGTCTAGCTGTTCCGTAAACTATTCATTCTTTTCCCCAGTTATATTTTACTTTAACAATGTGCATTAAAGAAATGCTGAAATTATACTAATCAATGTTTTCATAAAAGACTTTAAGTTGATCATCCAACATATGGGAAATGAGCTTTACCAATGCTCCCTTCACTGACATACTGAAACTAAGTAAAAAACTGAAATAATACAATAGTCATGACACAAGCAAACGCTAATTTCATAAAGGGCATCAATAGATCAATAAAACCTAATACCCTCATCATGGGTAAAGGGAACAGATAAAAAAAGGTTTTGGCTGATCTCATAGACTTAAAGGGCCAGTAAACCTAGCAAATAATGTTTTATAATTCTGCACATGGTGCAGAATTATATAACATTAGCTTAGTGCCAGGTTTCAAAAGCAAATTGTTAGATAGATATTTATCAAAGAAAACAGAATGCCGCTCCGGGCTCTACTCAGCGGGTCTGTTTTCTTCTGCTAAGCGCATCTGGGCACGCTGTCTAATCACAGCCAGCCCGATCGCGCTATTAAACTCAAAAACTCAATGTAGCTCGCTCCCGCTACCAGACCAGAGCGGGAGCGAGCTACATTGATTTTAATAGCGAGATCGGGCGCGATGTGACTAGACAGCGTGCCCAGATGCGCTTAGCAGAAGAAAACAGACCCGCTCAGTAGAGCCACGAGCGGCGTTCTGTTTTCTTTGCTAAATATATATCTAACAATTTGCTCTAGAAACCTGGCGCTAAGCTAATGTTATATAATTCTGCACTATGACCAACGACTGCCTGCTATGCACATAAACCTCCCTTGACAGAGCTTGACAAACCCAGGAGGCAGGGAGCCACTGGCTTCTAGAATTTTACCCCTGGCTTATTATCCATATATGTATTATACAAGTACTACTGTCTGGCTCCTGATTTATGCCTGGTTTCTAAATATACTTACTGGGTCCTACATTTTAAAAAGATTTGTTGACTTAGTACATCTTTGATCCAGAACTAGCTTGAACTATGTTTTTAAAGGGACAGTAAACACCCTGTATTTACTACATTTTTATGTAGTCTTCCAATAGATTAACATAGCAGACTGAATTTTATTAGAAGAGATTAACACCTTGTTTGGTGCATTGTTTTACTTGTCAAACTGCACCCTCCACTTTTCTTATTTGGAGGAGTCAATCTGGACATGAGTCTGGAAATGACAGAGCTTACAATGGTCATTTTGTTAACAATATCTCAATCACTTGGTTTCAGCAGAAATTATTAGGGACATATATGTGGCAGTGTTAGACTTTTGTTGAGGACAGGAAAATCCACCATTTTCAGCCTTAAAGGGATACTAAACCCAATTTTTTTTCTTTCATGAATCAGGTAGAACATGCAATTTTAAGCAACTTTGTATTTTACTTTTTATTTGATAAAGCAGGAATATAAACTTAGTAGCCGGACCATTTTTGGTTCAAAACCCTGGCTAGCGCTTGCTGATTGGTGACTTCATTTAGCCACCAATCAGCAAGCGCTACCCAGGTGCTCCTAAGTTTACTTTTTTACTTTGCTTTTCAAATAAAGATACCAAGAGAAAGAAGAAAATCTTATGCTCTATCTTAATCATGAAAAAAAAAATCAAATTGGGTATAGTATCCCTTTAAATTACAGAAAATGGGTGCAGAACAAATACTATACTGCAAAGTTGTTGTTGTTTTTACTTTTCATAATTAGGTATTTTATATTGCAATCTCAAAGTCTTTAGTGTCACTTTAAATGAACATTAAAGTCAACATAAATCTTTCATGATAGAGCACACAATTTTGAAACACTTTCCATTTTACTTCTATTATCAAAATGTGTACAATCCTTTTTATACACAATTTCTGAGGCATCAGCTTCTACTGAGCATGTGCTAAGAATTCACAGTATATACTATATGCATTTTGTGATTGGCTGATGGCTGTCCCATAATATAGTGGGGAGGAGAATTCAACTCACTTTAAAATTTCTCTGAAAAAAATGTACTACTCATTTTAAATGTAAACTAAGTGCCTTTGCGTTGTCTTTATTTCCCATTTATTGATTTTGCCGTTTTACTATGTTTAGTGGTTGATCCTGAGATGAACTTGTCTTCTGTATCCATCTCAGAACCAGTAGTGCATCTTTGGTCCAGAGCTGATTTTAACCTCTACATGGAGGTTCACCTTTTAGTTCACACATTTACAGTAATAGAGGTCTCTAAAAGGTTTTCTGCAAGGCTATTCAAATAAAAGAAATACAAGATCCTTATATCTATAATAGGTAAAAGAAGAGAAAAATAAAAAAGTAAAAAACAAAAAAGTGTGAAAAGTATGCACCAATCAGAAGCTTAGAATGCTCAAAAATCACACAGTGCCCACTTCAGTGATGATCTTGAAGTTAAACCTGGAATAGGTTGCTCTATAATGGCTGTTTAATTGCTTCTTACTTTGATTAAAAATATAGTTTTCTTGGAAGACAGCTGTGAAGGATGATTGCAGAATTATTTCCTTGATGAAGCAAATCCCCTTTACAACATCTCAGGGGGTAGGCTTATTATTGTCAAAGTCTACAATCAAGAGAAGACTTCATGAATGTACATACAGAGGGTTTACCATAAATTGCAAACCATAGATAAGCCCCAAGAATAGGAAGGTCAGGTTAGACTTTGCCAGAAACATATAAAAGAGCCTTCCAGTTCTGGAGCAATATGAAACTAAGATCAACTTGTACCAGAATGACAGGAATAGAATGGAGAAGGGAATGAACAGCTCACGAACTGAAGCATACTACATCCTCTATGGAACACGGTGGAGGCAGTGTTATGGCAGTTACATGCTTGGCTGCCAGTGCCAATGGACCTGTGTCACAAGTTTATCATGTGACTACTGACAGAAGCAGCAGGATGAATTGTATACGGCTATACTATTTGCTCAGATTCAGCCAAATGCTAGAAAACTTTAGGATGGTGCTTCAAAGTACAGATGGGCAATGACCTAAAACCGCAACCATAGAGCAGAAGTGGAATATTCTTGAGTGGCTGAGTCAGTCAGCTCAACCTAATTGAAAGACAGCTGCAGCAAATGCCTGGTAAATCATCATTAGGGCATTAGGGAGGAAACGCAGAACGTGGTGATGCCCATGGGTTCCAGACTTCAGCAAGTCATTCACTGTAAATGATTTTCAACCATGTATTAAGAAAGATCATTTTATTTATGATTATGTTAGTTTGTCCAATTACATTTGAGCCCTTGAAAATGGGGGTGGTACAGTAAATATGAAATATATGAAAATCCATTGTTGTGCCTTGCAGAGCGAAAACTATGAAAATTGCCTCATTGTCCAAATACTTATGGACCTAATTGTACTTTCTCCAATTCATTAGTGCATATCATTTGAATACTACAACCCTGCAAGTCTGTGGGGCCCATTTATCAAGCTCCGTACGTAGCTTGAAGGGCTTCAGACTCGCCAGAAACACCAGTTATGAAGACCGCTGCTCCATAACCTGTCCGCCTGCTCTGAGGAGGCGGACAGAGATTGCGTGAAATCAACCCGATCGAATACGATCAGGTTGATTGACACCCCCTGTTGGTGGCTGATTGGCCGCGAATCTGCAGGGGGCGGCGTTGCACCAGCAGTTCACAAGAGCTGCTGGTGCAATGCTGAATGCGGAGAGCGTATTACTCTCCGCATTCAGCGATGTCTGTCAGACCTGATCCGCTGATCGGATCATGTCGGACAGACATTTCATAAATAGGCCCCAAAGTGTTTAGTTAACTCCTGCTGCTCACTAGCCATGTCTGCTTGGAAGTAGCAGTTCTCTGTGGATCCTGACATTTTAAGGGTTAAACATACTTGCAGGGTCAGTAGTGTTAAATTTACACTCTCTAATAAGAACATGTACATTTTGCACTACAACGTCCCTTTAAAGTTAATATAGATACCAAAAAGGCATCTGTTTTTAATATTACATGGAAGTTGGGGCAATGGGTATTTCAAAGTCATTTATAAATTACATTTAAATGCTATATATTATTTTTTAATCTCTAAAAACAAATTTTGCACTTTGCTTTTTTTTTTAACACAAATATCTGATTCAGCACTATTTTTTAATTCAATCCAGGAAATGTACATCTTCTCAGATCATAGATCATGAGTTGAAGTTAAAGATCTCAGGCTCCTCTCAATACCGCACATATTTATCAAGATCCTATTTGTTTTATGTATTTATAAATAATAAGACCACACAGGCTGAGAGTTATGAGTTATTTTTTCTAAAAGTCAATGACTTACCATTTTTCTTCCTGGATTTCATTCTATCCAAATATTTTGCACCCCTGTGCAACATTCAGCAATTTGGATGGTTCTATAAAAACAATCTCCTCTATAATGATAAACTGTGTCTAGTGGTTATATTACAGGTATAGAATACTACTCATTTTTGTCAGTAAAAAATGAATGAAACTATTGAATTTTAGTTTTAATATCATGTCTGTGAAATATATTTTTTTTTTGTGGGAGTATTGATTAGATTTTTTTTGTCTATAACATACTGGTTATTGTAGGTAAGCAAGTTTTTCCCTAGTATTATTATTATACTTTATTTATTAAGCACCAACATATTCTGCAGATATAAAACTCAATATAAAACACTTACAGCAGGAATTGAGGGCCCTATTCCCATGGGAATTTACAATCTAGAAGTGTAGAAGGGTGAGAAACAGGAGGTGAGGTCTGCAAGGGTGAGAATGATGTTAATACAGAGTTAGATTAGGGCAATTATTATGAAAGCAGAAATAATTTGTTACTGAGTAGTGTGGTAGACTTCCCTGAAGAAAACATTTAATATGTCTTTAGGGAGTGTTTAAAAGAGGACAGATTAGGGGAAAGTCTGACAGCGAGAGGGAGAGAGTTCCAGAGGGTAGGTGAAGTACGAGAGAAATCCTGTAGTCTAGCATGGGAAAAGGTGATAGTGAAAGATGCAAGGAGCAGGTCATTGTTGGATCCTAGTGGGCGGGCTGGAGTATATTTGTTGATTAGGGGGGATAGGTAATGGGGAGCGGCGTTGGTGACAGCTTTGTAAATATGGGCGAGAAATTTTAATTTAATTCTGGTGTGAATGGGGAGCCAATGAGGGGATTCGCAGAGAGGGGCAGAGCGATACAGAGTTGAGGGAAAGGTGGATCAGCCTGGCAGAGGCATTTAGGATGGATTGAAAGGGATAGAGGCGGGAAAGAGGAAGGCCAGTAAGTAGGTTATTGAAGTAGTCAAGTCGGGAAATAAAAAGGGAGTGGATTTGCTTTGTGGTGTCAGCCCTCAGAAAAGGGCGAATCTTGGAAATATTGCGTAGTATCACTGATAACTTTAATCAAATAGATCATGCTTGATATCCTTAGTTAAAAAGCATACCTAGGTAAGCTCAGGAGTAGCAATGCACTACTGGATGTTACATGCATATGCTGATTCTCATAGCATGGGCTGATTGGCTCATCAGATGTGTTCAGCTTTGTCCCAGTAGTGCATTGCTTCCATGGAGCTGAATTTTGCTATGTGTTTAACCCCCTTTCTGGTTATATACCAGCAATAGTGCAATAATAAAATAATCTCATTAGATCATTTTATTTTTGCAGTTTTATGCCCCTTTAAATGAACAATTTTGTTCATGATTCAGATAGAGCATACTTCGATTTACTTATACTATCAAAATTGACTCATTCTCTTAGTATCCTTTGGGAACTGCAATGCACTAGTGGGAGCTAGCTGAACACATTAGGTGAGCCAATGACAAGAGACACACGTGCAATCACCAATCAGCAGTTAGTGGATTGCTGCGCCTAAGCCTACATATGATTTTCAACAAAGGATACCAAGAGAGCAAAGCAAACCAGAAAGTTTAATTTTGACTTTACTGTCCTTTTATATGGACAAATGCTAAATTAAATTAAGCACCTATGCATTTAAATGTTAATTGGAGGCATTTACACATCACTGTTGCCTCTTTAAATAGGCTCAGTCTCTCGAGGCAGGTACACAAGACATATGGACACTAAAACAGAGGTTAGCTTTTACTAGAAACATTTTTGCTAATGCGTTTGTAATAAAAAATGCTTTAAATCTAAACTGAAATAAACTGATACGAACTTCAGATGAAAACTGATATGCTCTGATGTGCACTTCAGTTTTGTCTCTAGAGTCCCTTTACAGTTAGTCTGCTTACTGCCCCGGTGGCCCGCAGGAAGCCAAGGAGCCATCTGTGGTGCTCTGGGGTTTAGCTTGTGGCCATATTCAGTTCTCGGGTACAGGAAAGAATGCCCATTTTTTTCTCTAAATTTTATATATATATATATATACAGTATATAGGTTTGAAAATCCATTGATTAATACTGCCTGTCGTCGGCTTACTAACAAGAGGCGCATGTATATGCAAATGCATGACTGTTCTCTCTCTTGAATGAACTGATGCAGCAATAGATAGACTCTCTTCCCTACTTGAGGGTCATTGTGTTCCCCAGTTTGATACAACATGCAAGGGTTTATAGACCTAGGAGTCCGCACTGATTGGCTAAAATGCATGTCTGTCAAAAGAACTAAAATTAGAGGGCAGTCTTTAGAGGCTTAGATACAAGGTTATCACAGAGGTAAAAAGTATATTAATATAATTGTGTTGTTTATGCAAAACTGGGGAATGGGTAATAAAGGGATTATCTGTCTTTTTAAACAATACATATTCTGGAGTACACTGTCCCTTTAAGAGAAATTAAATCATAATTGAGCAAAATTAAAAGAAACACAGCAGAACAGAACTCCTAGTCTATTACGATTGTGCAAACTGTGCTGCGCCATCGTAAGATGCAATTTCAATTCAATACAGTTATGTTTACACATATATATGTTTTTTTGTTTTGTTTGGTTTTAATGGGACATGAAACCCCAAATTGTTCTTTCAAGATTCATATAGACCATAAAATGTTAAACAAATTTGAAATTCACTTCTATGATCAAATTTGCTTTGTTCACTTGATATACTTTGTGGAAAACCATATCTAGAAAGGCTCAGTAGCTGCGAGCTAGCTGCTGATTGGTGGCTGCATATACTGTATATGTCTATTGTCATTGGCTCACCACTGTCTTCAGCTAAATACCAGTGATGCATTGCAGCTCCTTTAATAAAGGATAAAACGACAATAATGGAAAAGGAATGATATAAGTAAATGTGAAAGCTTTACAAAATGGTATATTCTATCTTAATCATGAGAGAAAATGTTTGAGTTTCATGTCCCTTTAAACTCTTCCGACCTCCTCCTCCTGTACTTTTGTTTAGTCTCATATGTATTTGAATCTTAACACAAATCTTTGTCATTGCATAACCCTTCTTTTGTACCCAACGCTACAGAATTTTGTATCGCTATACGAATAAATGATAATAATAATTTCACTCACAGCTCTTAAAAATGACTGCCAAAGAGCTTAACTGTGTTGGAAACAGTATCTAGCAGAGGTGGTTTTATTATAGGAAATAGGAATAAACCAGTTGACCTTGCATTGTTATTTCATTGTGATTAATGCAATTAATTATTTCTGAATTGGAAAATTACAGCTCTTCAGTTCGTCTATTTATTAGACATAACGATGACTAACCAATAACTGTGTATGTATTCATAGAGATTCTTGGAATTGTATTTTATAATATATCAAAAGAAAGCATGGAAAATGAGACGTAATTAAGAAATATGCAATAATTATAAGCAAAAAAAAATGCAATAGCGCTAAAAATTAATTAAAGTAAATGATCCTCTAAGTAAATCCCATAGTATTAATATAATTCCAAGGTTTGTAGTTGAAATAGAGAATGTATTTTTCTGCATTATAATGTCCCTGTAGGAGCCACATTGAATAGATAGAGACTTACAATGGATTAAAATTAGGATAGTCAGTGGTGTTCGTTGTAATAATGTAATAATAATGTAATAATGTTTGCTTCTCTGGGTCATTTTGTAGTAAAAATGTCCTTGTGATATGTCAGTAAATTTCATATACCTCATTGTGGTAAAAAAAAAAAAAAAAGACTTTGTTATCCCTTCGCTTATATGACCTGCTATATAGTCTGCATGGTTACTGTTGGTATCTATGGAGGAATCCTATATTCTTAGAAAACTGTTAGCCTAAAGATCTTGTGCCTTTTTGTCACGTGGTAAGCTTTATACTCTTTATAGTGTGGAGTCTGCTCACAGTTAGAAAATAAAAATATTTATTATCCCCATTTGAAATTGTGAACATTTAACAACACGTACTATGCCTGTTAAATGTTTCAAAACAAGAGGAAAAACTTTATTTCTTGTGTCTGTGCCATTAAGTATACTATCATGGTTTTAGACTGGTAAAACTGATGTGATTGAGAATGGATGTGTTTCTTTATTAAACAGATGCATAATAGAAAAAATGCAATAGCACTTAGTCTGAATTTCAAATGAAATGAGTAGTACATTTTATGCTAACAAATTTAAAAGATAGTTTTTACTTTCCCCTGCATCATGTGACAGCCATTATGAGCATAATGTTGCACATGTTCTGTAGAACCTAGGGTCTCAGAAAGTGCGTATATAACAATGTTGTGAACATTTTGATAATGAAAGTTGTTTAAAATGACGTGCTCTATCTGAATCATAAAAGTCTTATTTTGACTTTACTGTTCCTTTAAAGGGACACTGAACCCAATTTTTTTCTTTTGTGATTCAGATAGGCCATACAATTTAAGCAACTTTCTAATTTACTCCTATTATCAAATTTTCTTCATTCTCTTGGTATCTTTATTTGAAATGCAAGAATGTAAGTTTAGATGCCGGCTCATTTTTGGTTAACAACCTGGGTTGTTTTTGCTGATTGGTGGATAAATTCATCCACCAATGAACAAGTGCTTTCCAGGGTTCTGAACCAAACAAATAGCTTAGATGCCTTCTATTTCAAATAAAGATAGCAAGAGAACAAAGAAAAATTGATAATAGGAGTAAATTAGAGAGTTGCTTAAAATTCCGTGGTCTATCTGAATCATGAAAGAAAAAAATTGGGTTCATTGTCGCTTTAAGTGAGTTGTGAGAAGTCGTTACAGTTGAATGATGACAAATGAGAAGTTAGCCAAGCGAAAACTAGTTACTAAACAATCAATGTTTTTTTTTTTTTTTCTCCAGCCCAATGTTTTTTTGTAAACTGCAACTTCACACCTCTATTGTATGTACGTTGTTGACATTTCCAAATAGCCTTTACATAGTGAAACGCAGGATTCTTTCGATATATCAGTGTAGTTATATACGCTCACAAAGAAAATATCATAGCATTTCTCCATAAGAGCAAGAATTGAAAAAGTATCACTTGTATTGTTTCATTTCATTTGAATCATTAAAAAAATATAATAGATCAAAGCATGCAAAGTAGATCACTACTTACAACATTGAAAACAAGGTTGGGAATGCAAACGTGTAACATTGTTTAGCTGTGGTTTTCTTATTTTGAACATACTATCAACAAAATATACAGAACTTGAAAAGCTAATAGAGTCGTAGAAATTCAATTGCTTAGAATTGTCGTGCAAATGATTGTTCAGCAGCTATATATATATATATACAGTATATATATATATAAAAAAAAATTGTGTTAATTTTCCAATCCGTTCCTGTCACATTAATTTCTGGAACTGGAAAATGAAATAATAATTAATGTAGACAGACACATTTAAAAAATTATAGAAAATAATGCTTTTTAAACACTCTTCAGTGGCTTGGTCATGGGGGGGGGGGGGGGAGACTAGCATAATTGCTGGCCACACCATGTGCCCCCCAACTGTGATCAGTCCTCATTTTCCCACTATAACTTTGCCCAGGTTCCTCACAGCTCCCCCAAGGATCAGCCTGATTCAGCCAAACCAACCGACCACACCCACAGATCACCTCAGTCATAGCCCCACCCACAAAAACAACAGTGGGCCTCCGACAAATGCCCCCTATAAATCCTTGACATGCCATTGACTGTACTGTATTAAAAAGAAAAATAAATTGCCTCTTGTAATATAGCATTGCATGTGTAAGTTATAGGGACAATGTGTTTCCAATGACTTATACCAGCTGCAGAGTTTAAAAAGTATGGGATTTTTTTTCTTTATGTATATTTATGTATATGAAATAACTGTCTGCTAATTTATAAAAATGCAGGTAAGGAATTCAACATCACTGAAAAAAGTTGTACAATTTGAAAAGTCCAAAAAAGTGTCAAATGCTCCACATGCAAGCTGTGGTTTCGTGCCACTATTGTATTTAAAAACTGTTTGACAAGTGGGTCACCACATGGTTTTCAAACAGATTGTAATGGGTTCTACCTTAAAAAACTTCACAAAAATCTTTGTATAATACTTTGCATGGGGATTCTGATAGAATGAAATGGAGCCCATAGTAATGAATAACATAGACACTGTTATATTAGTAATGAAGGCTTAGGCCCAAATTCTAAAAAAATAGTGGTCAAGATGTGGTTTTCCACGCCAACACTCCCAGGGAAGCAGTTTGTTTTTAACAATTATTCATTTTGTAAGATTTTAAAATTACAAATTTTATTGTGCACATGCGAAAATGCAGGAAACACCCTTAAGCGAGACACCCTGTTTTCAGGATAAATAGGGGCTTTATATTATTCCACCATGGAAATAGGACTGGCGAGCATTCTTATAGAATCTCACTTGCCTGTGGATCTTTTTAGAATCAGGGGTTTATAAAGAACCTACAAGAAACTGAAGTAAGTTGTAACATAAATCAAGACTGAGAAACTTCAAACGTAGATGTGGAGAACTCATGTAATCTATGGCTGGTATTTGTGTAATACACAATCTACTGCAGGTTGTTTTATTTTTGAATGATCTGTTTAAGTGGAATGAAAAGCTAATATATGGTTCACGCACTCAGATTAACCCTTTGAGTGCTAATGACAGCTCTGAGCCGTCACATAGTTTCTCACTCTGAGGGAGATCTGGGGGCTCCTAACCGCTCCTACCCCGGCGATCGTGCCTGTAGAGTGACAGTCATCGCCGGGGCTTCATGTGATGTGCAGTGACGTCACACGCAATGACGTGATGATGTCACAGCGCAACTTTATTTATACTTAACAATGTTAAGTATAGGAGGAGGTTGCATGCTGCTTAGAAGCCTGTATCTTAGGCATCTAAGCAGCTACCGACCCCCAAGCCCCACTGTTGGAAAGGAAATTGCCTAAACTTTCCAACAGTGTAAGTCTTGGGGGTCTGTAAAAAAAGAAAAGTTAATTTTTTTTTCCAAAAATTAAACAAATTAAAAAAACTTAGAAAATATTAGCACCCAGGTGGGAAAGTGCTTAGCACTCAAAAGGGTTAAAAGAGTTAAAACAGGAGACAACGGTAAAAAGCAAATAAAAACAAAATCTGTCCTAGTAATACAGTTGAAGAACCAGATAAACGGAGGGATTATCTCCTAAACATCTAAAATAGTTTATTGGATTAGATTAGATTCATTTTATTGTCATTGTACAAAGTAGGAAAACAGAGACAACAAAATTATATTTGAAAATCTAACCAATCCTATACACAGATAGCACTATAATGGTAAAAACTAATAGATAGCAAAAAATTCAAGTGACTTGTGCAGAAAATTTCTATACCACAAAAGTAAGTACAATGTAAGTGTAATAAAGTGCAAGTGCAAAAAAATCAGTTCCATACAAAAAAGTATATATATGTGTAAAAAAAATATAATAAAAAATTAGTCATCTTGCACACATATGTGTACATTTGCATTATATATGTGATGTGAATCATGAGTGTTTTATATGAATCATATGTGTATTTATATGTGTTATGTGAATATAAAGTGAGGTGAAAAAGAACCATTAACAGGATAATCAATAAATTAAATTAAAACCATTAATTTAGCACTTTCTTCAATATAATAAAAAGATCTAATCATCAGAAGGATAAAAAATTAAAAAATTAAAAAAGGCTATGAGCATAAGAGAGATTTTTAAAAGTTATTATTTAGCAGAGTAATGGCTCTTGGGAAAAAACTATTCCGTAATCTAGCAGTTTTTCCTTTTAAGCTTCTATAACGTCTCCCAGATGGTAAAAGGGCAAATAGTCTGTTGCTAACATGGAAGGGATCATGAATAATTCGATAGGCCTTTAAAAGACTACGTCTGCTTTGAAGATCTTCAATGGTAGGTAACTGAGCACCTATGATATACTGGGCGGTTTTAACAACCCGTTGCAGAGCTTTGCGATCAGAATTAGTACAGTTTCCATACCATACTGTAATACAGTTGGTGAGAATACTCTCAATAGTACAGCGATAAAAATTTATTAAAATCTGAGTAGATAAATTAACTTTTTTCAGTGTTCTTAAAAAATAGAGACGTTGTTGTGCTTTTTTCACTAAAGTTGAGGTGTTCAAAGACCAAGTCAAATCCTCAGAGATATGTGTGCCCAGAAACTTGAAACTTGGTACACGTTCAACCTCAGTTCCATTTATATGAATGGGCAATTGTAGACATCGATTAGATTTCCTAAAATCAATAATAATTTCTTTAGTTTTTTTAGTGTTTAGGTCCAGGTTGTTCTCAGCACACCAAATAGCCAGTTGCCTTATTTCTTCTCAATAAGCTGATTCATCGTTGTTACTGATCTGGCCTATCACAGTGGTGTCATCAGCAAACTTGATAATACTATTGGATACATACTTAGGCAAACAGTCATGGGTAAAAAGAGAATATAGCAGCGGACTCAATACACACCCTTGTGGAACACCAGTATTAAGGGTCAGAGTAGATGAGGTGTGATTACCAATTTTTACCAATTGCGGTCTGTTTGTCAAGAAGTCCAGAATCCAGTTGCATAATAAAGTATTTATGCCAAGATCATGGAGTTTGGCAACCAGCTTAATAGGAACAACTGTGTTAAATGCCAAACTAAAATCAATAAACAACATTCTAACATAGGTGTTATTGTGATCTAAGTGAGTGAGGGCAAAATGCAGAGCTGACGAGATAGCATCTTCTGTTGACCTATTTTGGCGATACGCATATTGGTTAGGATCCAATGCAGGTGGTAGGCAAGTTTTAAGATAGGCCATGACCAGCCTCTCGAAACATTTCATAAAGGCTGAAGTGAGTGCAATGGGGCGAAAGTCATTAAGACAGGCTGCTGTTGATTGTTTAGGCACAGGAATGATGGTGGTTTCCTTAAAGCATGTAGGAACAGTTGTTTGAGCCAGAGACAAATTAAAAATATCAGTAATTACTGTAGCCAATACTCCAGCACAGGATCTTAACACATGTCCAGGAATATCATCAGGACCGGCCGCTTTATATACATCCACCTTGGAGAGGATCCGATACACTTCAGCAACGGAAAAACTCAGGGGTAGTTCATCTGGTGGATGCATAAGTTTAGTAATTGATTCTTTGTTTTCACGGTCAAATCGGGCATAGAAATAGTTAAGTTCGTCTGGAAAGGAAGCATCATTAATTATGGGGACTGTGCTTGTGGTTTTATAGTCAGTAATGGACTGTATACCTTGCCACATTCTTCTGGAGTCAGAGTTGTTATTAAAGTGCTCTTCTATGCGTGTTTTCAAGTCAAATTTAGCTCTTTTTATTCCTTTCTTTAAATTGGATTGTGCTAAACTATAAGCCTCAGCATTACCAGTTCTAAATGCAATGTTACGGGCTTGCAATAAGAGGCGAACCTCTTTGTTCATCCAAGGTTTTTGGTTAGGAAAGGTTTTGATCCTCTTATAGGTGGTTTCCTTGCTGATACAATGACGAATATGATCTAGAACAGATGATGCATACAAGTCTAGATCATTGCACTTCCTCCATATACTATTACTTTTACAGTACATTGATTATATACATTTTATTTGTGATGGGACAGAAGATGTTTTAAATAAGTTGTTTTTTTGATATTTCCAAAACAAAAATGTTTATTTTATAAATATTTTGTAGATGAAACTAGTGCAAACTCCAAAAATGGATTTAAAACGATCAATTTAATTAGTTTCAGAAAATAAAATTTAATTTTTTCTATGGATATTAATTTTGTAAGGGAAGTAAACTTAAATATTTAGAAAATGGATATTTAAAGTCTGTAGTTGACAAAACCCATCAAACAATAGTGGCTATAAATAGAAAACAATTGAAACCTAGAAAAGATACAAATATGCCTGTAAATTTATAACACAGTATAGTACAGTCAGTGGTTCCTCAAATAGAGAAATTAATAAGAACTGGCATATTTTAATCTAAGATAAAGGATGATATATGACCTATACTAAAATTTGTCTATCATAATAATAGGTCTAAAAAATATAATAACTAGACGTGCGTTTCGATTAGTTCCGAATCCAAATTCGGACGAATTTGTTAAATTCGGAGATTCGGATCGATTCGAATGTCTGAATTACGATAGTACCGAATCTACCGAATAAATCCGAATTAGTTCGGATTTATTCGGTAGATTGGGATGGCCATGGATTACACTATTATTGTACAGTATATTAGGTTATATCACTCTGCTATGGATTACACCTAATATACAGTACATAATACTAGTCTAATACACAGCACATCCCACCTAACACATACCGAAATTCCGAATTTCCAAATCGAACTGAACTGAATCGAACCAAATCCAGACAAATTTATTTGAATCTGAAACGAATCCGAAACAAATTCATTTGAAATTTTCCCGAATTCGAATCAATCCGAACCGAAATTCGTAAAAATCTGAATCGATTCGAACCGAAACAAATTTTTCGATCATGCACAAGTCTAATACTAAACTTCAGAAATATGTCTTACAGGTACACAAATAATAAAAGCTGCATCAAATGAGTATGAGGCTTGAAATTTATTTAGTACATTGTAATTTCTGCATGTGGTGTATATGCGGTGAATATGACTGAGCATACATGGTCAAAACAGCATACTGGCAGAAAAAAAAGAGGGAAGATGCATTAAGCACAGCAAGATTTATTAAATTCACAAGAAAGTCAAAATTACACCTTCATGGATTGGATAGAACATAAAACAACTTTCCAATTTACTTCTACAATTATGTTGCCTTGTTCCTTCAGTATCCTTTGTTTAAGGAGAGCTCAGGAGCATGCAGATGTCTTTAGCATCTGGCAGCAGTGTTTGCAACAATGTTATACATAGTTGCAAACAATGTTGAAATAGAATCTTAAAAACATATGTATGCTCCTAAACTCCTAACAGCTTATTTAGGTTCACTTTTTAACAAAGGATACCAAAAGAACAACACAAATTTGAAATTAGAAGTAAATTGGAAAGCTGTTTAAAATTGCGTGCTTTATCTGAATCATGAATATTTGATTCTGAATTTACTGACCCTTTAATGAATCTTGTGGTTTTTATTATTGTTATTTATTTGTATAGCACAACTTAATTAAGTAGTGCTAAATTTCTTGATTACTTTTTAATGCCCTGTGCACAAGGGTTTTATCTGATTTGAGAGAACAACAATACAAATATGTTTCTGTACATTTTCACATGGTGAGTAGTTTATTGTTTCCTATCTTCAGTTGTCAATACCCACTAACAGGACAGAATTTTAGGATTACCTTGGGTGAAAACAGGTTAGATAAGTACAGTTACCGATCAGTAGATTATATCACCTGTGCTCTACTAATTGGGACACTAAACACTTTGAGAATGTTCTATATCATGTTTAATTATATGTAGTAAAACAACTTGTCAGTATGCTTTCGTTTTTTATTTTGCTCCCTTGTCCTGTAATTTAAGTCTGATATTGTGGATTTTCCAGTTCTGAAAACTGGAAGTGCACCCTGCAGACTTTACAAACCTATCCTTGTCACATATCTTTCCCTAATTGACCTTAGCAAAGATAATTAGATAAGGGGCTGCAAAATAATGGAGAATTTGCTAACAGAATGTCAGGATATCACATATGTACTGTCACAGACTTCAGCCTGCTTCTGTTTGTATAATGGGCCTTTTCATTTGCAGGGCAGTGGGGAGGGGGAGGTTCTGCTATTGGCCCCCTTTCAGTGGTTGTCCCAGGCTTATCTCATTAATTGGGAGATTCTAAGTATGTTTTTAAAAGGTTTTACACTGGATTTTTATATCAGTATCTGTGTATATTATTCTTTATAGTGATGTCTATTACATGCACTTAAATGCAAATTTGTGTATACTGCCTCTTTAAATTGAAAACCATTACTAAACTGGACTATAAATACCATTTGGACTGAAATGCTAGCACCAATTTTAAATTTCATCATACAGAACCACAATAGTTTATGTTAATTATGGCTATAGAGAGATTTGTGAACTGGAGGTTGTATACAGTGATGCACCATATATTTGTTCTTTAAAGGGACACTGAACCCAAAATTTTTCTTTTGTGATTCAGATAGAGCATGCAATTTTAAGCAACTTTCTAATTTACTCCTATTATCAAATTTTCTTCATTCTCTTGGTATCTTTATTTGAAATGCAATAATGTAAGTTTAGATGCCGGCCCATTTTTGGTGAACAACATGGGTTGTTCTTGCTGATTGGTGGATAAATTCATCAACCAAAAAAAAAAGTGCTGTCCAGAGTTCTAAACAAAAAAAAGCTTAGATGCCTTTTTTCAAATAAAGATAGCAAGAGAACGAAGAAAATTGATAATAGGAGTAAATTAGAAAGTTGCTTAAAATTGCATGCTCTATCTGAATCACAAAAAGAAAAAAAATGGGTTCAGTGTCCCTTTAATGATTCCAGCAACAAATGTATCCATGTGTCATTGCTGGGTTCTAATTATACAAGGCAGGAAGACCATAATAACAAGTATTATAGCAGACACAAGTATTAACAAATTAGAGAATAAACAGATATACAAATGATAATTGACTGAAGACATATAAAATGGCTGAGTGCTTTCTCCTTACTACATGGGTAAACAGAACATAACATTAGAAAACAATCAGTTCAATGCAATTAAGACAAAGAGCCAGACCTGACTTAAATGGGTTTATTTTCATTTTGAACTCTTATCTTAATTGATCAGTTTGCCTTTGGTATCCTACCCTTGTCTTCAGATGTGAGAATTTTTCCTGTTTTTTTATTGTTTATTTTACATTAGGATCCTTCTTAATTGCTGCTGAGGTTAATGATTTCACAGCAGCATAAGAGATAACTTGAACAGTTTGGTGAGAATACGGTCTATTTCTTTTTCTGAATACTTAAAGAAAAACATACGGACAATTCACGTGTCAATCACTGATGTAACATAATTATAGCTCAGTTAATTCTCTATTGCAAGATTTGTAATGGGCTTCAGGGCAGAAAGTGTATATAGATTGATGGGATTTGAATTGAATTGTCAACAAATGCATACGAAAAAGACAATTGGATACATTTCTGATATAGAAATAATATAGACATTTTTTAGACCATTTAAAACACTGACACATAAAGTTGCTTCTTTCCCATTATAGGGTAATAAGCATTTTCTGACATAGGGTAGTTGGAGTTTATGCAGTACAAAGCCACTTTTATAGGTAAATTGAACTTATGTTGATATCCTGTCATGTCACCGGCATCCACAGTAACGTGTATGTGTATTGTATTGTAGCGCCCTGAGTCCAAGGACATCATGTGTGACCTCACCTCTTGTGTGTAAAATACAATAAAAATGTCCTTGCTTGTGTCCTCTGCTGCATACACCTATATGCTAAAGTCACAATGTATGCTAGACATCCATTTGCTTTTATAACAGTTTCAGTGAGTTTCTTTTTCAATTCATGTTGTCATATTGTTCTTCATTAATATGTCAATCAATAGGCTTATCACCTATATTTGTTATCAAGCAGATATTTTACAGTATTGCATGCACTTGCAGTTTTACATACTTTTGGTCACACCACTACTGAACACATCTGATGAGCCAATGACAAGAGGCATATATGTGCAGCTACCAATCACCAGCTTCCTTCTAATAGTGCAATGCTGCACCTTAGCCTACCTAGGTATTCAACAGAGGATGCAAAGAGAACAAAGCAAATCTGATTATAGAAGCTACGCTGAGTACCTGCATATCACTCTGGAAAATTTTATCGCTATGGTTCATGACCTATGTTTTTACCTGTAAGGATTTACAAATAAAGTATTTTCTTTATACTCTGGGCTTTCAAGTGCGCTTTTCTCCATTTTCCTCTCCATTTGCATTTGATATTTGCGTGCAGAGTTGTCACGCTGGAGATCCAGCGTTTGGTAAGTAAGGGAATGTGTTCCTGCCCTCTCTCAATTGTGCCATTCATAGTACTGGAGGACATACATACCTATAGCGCTCCGTTGAGCAGGCTTCTTTTCACTGATTATAGAAGTACATTGGAAAGATGTTTAAATTGCAAGCTCTAGCTAAAACATAAAAATTGTATTTTGACTTAAGTAACTTAGATGTGCCTATAATTGATGGATTTTATAAAGATGATCTAATTAAAGGGGCATTAAAGTGAATGTAAATTTTGATGCTAAAGTGCCCGGTTTTTAAAAATTCGATTAAAAACAGGGGCACTTTAATTCATCAAAATTTACATTTCACTCCTGTTGTGAAAAAAAAACTTACCTTTTAATCTTGACAGCAGCTCCAGCTTCCTCCACCTGTCACAAAGCCTCTTCCTGGGTCTAAAATGAGAAATCCGGCTTCCTCCAATCACGGCATTGAATCAGACACTGATTCCCCGGGGGGGAAGCCATGATTGGAGGATGACCTATCCATCATTTCTGACATCAGAAATGGCTTGCAACGACCGGAGGAAGCTGGAGCTGCTGTCAAGTTTAAAAGGTAAGTTTTTTTTTCACAACAGGAGTGAAATGTAAATTTTGATGAATTAAAGTGCCCCTGTTTTTAATCGAATTTTTAAAAACCGGGCACTTTAGCATCAAAATTTACATTCACTTGTTTAAACCGTAATTATATTTTATAAGAATAGTATTTAGGTTATTACCAGCATCCCTCTAGTCATAAGTGCTGCCATGTTGAAATCTATCTTTCACTAAATTCCACTGCTGAGCTGTTTGCACATATGCAGCAACTCTCCTTCAGACACCTGCAGTGTAATCTAGGTTCCAAAATGGTGACACCCATGATTAGTAGAAGGTGCCTGAAATGTATATAGAGCCCCATTTATCATGGGGTGGGAGCACCGTTGACTGCAGGTTCTCATCAGTCCGCTGCCTTTTAAACCACTTCTCCACCTGTTGTGTGGCATATATGCCAATCCCCCAGACTTTTCCAACCAGGGAGATTGACGGCCCTTGCTCGCCTGCTATTGGCTGTGCTTGATCAGTGGGCAGCATTGCACACTAGCCATAGTGTGCAATAGTAAATGGGGTCAGCGTATCATTGCTAACTAGACGTGAAGCCGGGCTGACAGGGGTGAAGATGTACGCCCCTGTCTACCTTACTTTCTTAAATCTGGCCCTTAGTGTTTAGTGTCCCTTTAAAAACATCTTTTGTACGTTTTTAATGTATTTTAAAAATAAGAGTAATTTTCACTAGCATAAAGAAATGTTAACAATTATACTTTAATACATGTTGGTTTTGAGAAATTCCTGCAATCTAAATTATGAAACTTCAGTGCTTTTCACATAAGTTATTACATAGCAACTAAAAGCTTACTGACTAACCAGTACATTTAAAAATTGAAGGGAAAGTAAATATATACTGCAATATATTGCAGTAATTGCTGTTTATATTAAGTTAATCCTCAGTAGATTTCACAAAAAGAGTTTAGCATGCCATGAGTGCATGTTTACTCATATAAATGGCCACCCCTCACTGCAGGGTATTTTTTTTACTTCTGTGTAGATGGAAAGTGCTGCCAATCAAATGCCGTACCGCCCACCCCATAGAAAATAAGCAGAGCGTTCTCTCACGCTCTACATTTGCATGGCTTACTTCTAAATGACAGGTCGCACACGTGCTGAACAGATTTGAAAAGTTTCCTTAGAATAAACTGCCACAATGTACTGCAGTGTTTGTTTAACATTATGGTAAATAGTTATGTTTTCTGTCCCTTTAAGGACAATGATCTATTTGTTCTTTTTCAAAAGGAAGCTGGAATTATGTTTATTTACTGCCAATATTTGCATTTTTACCATGCGGGGGATCTGGGCTAAATGTCTGCTCTCTTGCATGCTGCGGGTAAATCCACTGTTATTGGCAGCTGACGATAAAGAAGAGACTGGTGATTAGATCTTGCAGCATTTCTGTACCTTTCTGCTTCCAAGGTGGAAGGCAGGGGGATTTTCCAGGGTGCCAAGGCCCATTTTCTGGGCAAGCAGTTTTAATAAAAGGATATATATATATATATATACAGTATATATATACTGTATATATATAAACTAGCTCATGGGAATGGCCAAAAGTTTATGACTCCTATATTTTGAACAGATTTTTTGAGCCCTACCCTAATGTCTTATGTAGAGACGGGGCTGTAAATCTCTATATTTACACATATTAGCACATAAATATATGTTTATATCAGCATATACATTTATATTTACACATATTAACACATAAATATATATTTATATCAGCATATACATTTATATTTACACATATTAACACATATATATATATTTATATCAGCATATTCATTTATATTTACACATATTAACACATATATATATATTTATATCAGCATATACATTTATATTTACACATATTAACACATAAATATATATTTATATCAGCATATACATTTATATTTACACATATTAGCACATAAATATATATTTATATCAGCATATACATTTATATTTACACATATTAACACATAAATATATATTTATATCAGCATATACATTTATATTTACACATATTAACACATAAATATATATTTATACCAGCATATACATTTATATTTACACATATTAACACATAAATATATATTTATATCAGCATATACATTTATATTTACACATATTAACACATAAATATATATTTATATCAGCATATACATTTATATTTACACATATTAGCACATAAATATATATTTATATCAGCATATACATTTATATTTACACATATTAACACATAAATATATATTTATATCAGCATACATTTATATTTACACATATTAGCACATAAATATATATTTATATCAGCATATACATTTATATTTACACATATTAACACATAAATATATGTTTATATCAGCATATACATTTATATTTACACATATTAACACATAAATATATATTTATACCAGCATATACATTTATATTTACACATATTAACACATAAATATATATTTATATCAGCATATACATTTATATTTACACATATTAACACATAAATATATATTTATACCAGCATATACATTTATATTTACACATATTAGCACATAAATATATATTTATACCAGCATATACATTTATATTTACACATATTAACACATAAATATATATTTATATCAGCATATACATTTATATTTACACATATTAACACATAAATATATGTTTATATCAGCATATACATTTATATTTACACATATTAACACATAAATATATGTTTATATCAGCATATACATTTATATTTACACATATTAACACATATATATATATAGTTATATCAGCATATACATTTATATTTACACATATTAACACATAAATATATATTTATATCAGCATATACATTTATATTTACACATATTAACACATAAATATATGTTTATATCAGCATATACATTTATATTTACACATATTAACACCTAAATATATGTTTATATCAGCATATACATTTATATTTACACATTTTAACACATAAATATATATTTATACCAGCATATACATTTATATTTACACATATTAACACATAAATATATATTTATATCAGCATATACATTTATATTTACACATATTAACACATAAATATATGTTTATATCAGCATATACATTTATATTTACACATATTATCACATAAATATATATTTATATCAGCATATACATTTATATTTACACATATTATCACATATATATATATATATATATATATATATTTATATCAGCATATACATTTATATTTACACATATTAACACATATATATATATTTATATCAGCATATTCATTTATATTTACACATATTAACACATATATATATATATATTTATATCAGCATATACATTTATATTTACACATATTAACACATAAATATATATTTATATCAGCATATACATTTATATTTACACATATTAGCACATAAATATATATTTATATCAGCATATACATTTATATTTACACATATTAACACATAAATATATATTTATATCAGCATATACATTTATATTTACACATATTAACACATAAATATATATTTATACCAGCATATACATTTATATTTACACATATTAACACATAAATATATATTTATATCAGCATATACATTTATATTTACACATATTAACACATAAATATATATTTATATCAGCATATACATTTATATTTACACATATTAGCACATAAATATATATTTATATCAGCATATACATTTATATTTACACATATTAACACATAAATATATATTTATATCAGCATACATTTATATTTACACATATTAGCACATAAATATATATTTATATCAGCATATACATTTATATTTACACATATTAACACATAAATATATGTTTATATCAGCATATACATTTATATTTACACATATTAACACATAAATATATATTTATACCAGCATATACATTTATATTTACACATATTAACACATAAATATATATTTATATCAGCATATACATTTATATTTACACATATTAACACATAAATATATATTTATACCAGCATATACATTTATATTTACACATATTAGCACATAAATATATATTTATACCAGCATATACATTTATATTTACACATATTAACACATAAATATATATTTATATCAGCATATACATTTATATTTACACATATTAACACATACATATATGTTTATATCAGCATATACATTTATATTTACACATATTAACACATAAATATATGTTTATATCAGCATATACATTTATATTTACACATATTAACACATATATATATATAGTTATATCAGCATATACATTTATATTTACACATATTAACACATAAATATATATTTATATCAGCATATACATTTATATTTACACATATTAACACATAAATATATGTTTATATCAGCATATACATTTATATTTACACATATTAACACATAAATATATGTTTATATCAGCATATACATTTATATTTACACATTTTAACACATAAATATATATTTATACCAGCATATACATTTATATTTACACATATTAACACATAAATATATATTTATATCAGCATATACATTTATATTTACACATATTAACACATAAATATATGTTTATATCAGCATATACATTTATATTTACACATATTATCACATAAATATATATTTATATCAGCATATACATTTATATTTACACATATTATCACATATATATATATATATATATATATATATATATATATATTTATATCAGCATATACATTTATATTTACACATATTAACACATATATATATATATATATATATATATATTTATATCAGCATATACATTTATATTTACACATATTAACACACATATATATATATATATATATATATATATATATATATATATATATATATATTTATATCAGCATATACATTTATATTTACACATATTAACACATAAATATATATTTATACCAGCATATACATTTATATTTACACATATTAACACATAAATATATATTTATACCAGCATATACATTTATATTTACACATATTAGCACATAAATATATATTTATACCAGCATATACATTTATATTTACACATATTAACACATAAATATATATTTATATCAGCATATACATTTATATTTACACATATTAACACATAAATATATGTTTATATCAGCATATACATTTATATTTACACATATTAACACATAAATATATATTTATACCAGCATATACATTTATATTTACACATATTAGCACATAAATATATATTTATACCAGCATATACATTTATATTTACACATATTAACACATAAATATATGTTTATATCAGCATATACATTTATATTTACACATATTAACACATAAATATATGTTTATATCAGCATATACATTTATATTTACACATATTAACACACATATATATATATATATTTATATCAGCATATACATTTATATTTACACATATTAACACATAAATATATATTTATACCAGCATATACATTTATATTTACACATATTAACACATAAATATATATTTATATCAGCATATACATTTATATTTACACATATTATCACATAAATATATATTTATATCAGCATATACATTTATATTTACACATATTAACACATAAATATATATTTATATCAGCATATACATTTATATTTACACATATTAACACATAAATATATATTTATATCAGCATATACATTTATATTTACACATATTATCACATAAATATATATTTATATCAGCATATACATTTATATTTACACATATTATCACATACATATATATTTATATCAGCATATACATTTATATTTACACATATTAACACATATATATATATTTATATCAGCATATACATTTATATTTACACATATTAACACTTATATATATATTTATATCAGCATATACATTTATATTTACACATATTAACACATAAATATATATTTATATCAGCATATACATTTATATTTACACATATTAACACATATATATATATTTATATCAGCATATACATTTATATTTACAGGGAACACACAGTCCCCATAGACCGCAATGTAAAGGCACTTTTCAGTGCCTTTTTTTTCTTACACCCCCACACCCGCCAACTTTAGCCCCCAAAAACTGCTTAGTGCAGTTGTTTTTTATATAAAAAAATAATAATTGCCATTTTATGGGCACACAATAAATTAGCGCTCCACTTGCAATCTAGCCCAATATAGGGACAAATGCAATAAAGGAAACTTTTCAGTGTTTGGGGTATGCATAAGGCATAATTAAAGGGGTATGAAACCCCAAAAAATATTTTGTGATTCACACAGAGCATAGAATTTTTAAAAAAGTTTCCAATTTACTTCTCAAATTATCTTTGTTCCTATGCTATTCTGTGTTGAAGCGATACCTAGGTAGGCATCTGGAGCACTACATGGCAGGAAATAGTGCTTTAGCAAACCTGCTGCCATATAGTGCTCCAGAAATGGTCCGGGTCCTATGCTTATGCCCCTGTTTTTCAACCAAGGATACCAAGAGAACAAAGAAAAATTGATAATACAAGTAAATTGAAAAACTTTTTAAAATTGCATATTCTATCTGAAGATAGAGCATGCGATTTTAAGCAACTTTCTAATTTACTCCTATTATTAATTTTTCTTCGTTCTCTTGGTATCTTTATTTGAAAAAAGCAGGAATGGAAGCATTGGAGCCGGCCCATTTTTGGTTCAGCACCTGGGTAGAGCTTCTGATTGGTGTCTAAATGTAGCCATCAATCAGCAACGCTACCCAGGTGCTGAATATAAAATGGGCCGGCTCCTAAGATTACATTCAAATAAAGATACCAATAGGTTTAAATTAGAAAGTTGCTTAAAATGGCATGCTCTATCTGAATTGTGAAAGTTTTATTTTGACAAGACTATCTCTTTAAGAAATAAGGGTAAGCTAGATTGACTCTTGGACTTATCTGCTGAAAAATATCTCTGTTTCTTTCTATATCTTTTTAAAGTGTAGCAAGTAGGATGTGTAAGTTAAATAAAACTTTTTGGAAAACACAGTTTATTTGAGTCAGGTTTGTCCGAGAAGTGGAATTGATGCTGTGTCTTTGAAATCCCTTTAGAGCAAATACAGCTGCCGCTCTGTTCATTGGAAGTTCCTTTTGTGAATGATGCCAGTGGTGAAATGCTTACTGAGCTGAATCACGCTCTGCATGGGGTAACCTTCAGAGAAGCACCAGCAAACTGGGGACACAAGGGACAGATGCAGCCTTCAATAGTATTTTATTCAGCCTTAGCAATAAAAGCAAAGTGCAGGAAACAAATGGATATTAAAGGGAAGCTGTGAACAAGTGTAAAGCAGAGGAAGAAGGAATGGACATAAGCTTGTTTGTCTTGCAGTACCAGGAAGAAGCCTTTCATTGCTTGAGAGTGATACATGTCTTCGACATGCTGTACACTTGAGTAACCTTGCAATTAAAGGGACATTAAACACTTTAAGATGGTAATATATAAAATGATAAATTGTATATATATAAAAACTCTGCAATCTACTTTCATTATTTATTTTGTCCCCTTTTCCTGTAATTCCATTCTGAAATTGTGAGCATTTCAGTTCCTGTTAGAAAGGGAAGTACAGAATACTGTTATATTCTACACAGCCATTGGCTACACACTCTAGTGACCTACTTATAAATGTCCCACAGCAGAGAAAGTAACCTAATTTACAACATGGCAGCTCCCATTGTTTTATAGATACTAAAACTTTACACTTATTTTTTTTTCAATAATAATAAAATGAAAGTTTAAAAACACATCTAGATGTTATTCTCAGACTAATCTTTTCTTTGAATGCCTCATTTTATCTAGCATTTATTTTAGTGTTTTAAGCAGATAGTTATATCTCAAGAAAGGTAATATAATCAAGGTTCATTGGCTAGAAATGTATCACAATTAACAGTCTTTGTGCAGTGGTTTCAAAAGTAATGCAAGTGTAAGAATCTTGTGCCTCAATTACATACTTAGCGATGTGCGCAAAAACCAGCGTTGCCAATTTTTTTTTCTAATCAAGCGATCACAAACCCGGCGCCACAGACAACTTACATGCATAGATTTTACACCACGTGCACAGTTTTTACTCCCATAAACTAACATAGTTTTACAAACACGGTATCACAAAGGCAGCACATGGACTTACTCACAAAGAATGGATGTATTTTACTCTATTTTTAGCTCACCACACATAGGCAGGCCAAGGCCGGATTGGCCTACCAGGATACCAGGAGATTTCCCGGTGGGCTGCAGCAGCTGGGGTTGGAAAGCTACTATTTAAAGGGGAAATTAATAGATGCAGGTGGGCTTTATAGTGCATATAATAACAATCTGGAACTTTTTTTAATACAAAATAATATAATATAATTCTGAAACAAAATATTGGGGGAAGGAGTATCCCTGTACTCCACTTTGAGAAAAAATGAGGTGTGCACATAATACTAAGTAACCAGAAAATAGGGCTGGTCTCTAAATTTTCCAGGGCTGCTTATTATTCCCAGTCCGGCCCTGAGGCAGGCGCAGCAATCTTTGCGCACAGTCACTGTGACTCTGGAATCCTTAACAAACACTTAATGCATGAGCAATATCAACCCCTAATCCGCCTCCCCCCTACATCGCAATCACTAATAAAATGTAATAACCCCTAAACCGCAATCCTCCCACATCTCAATCACTAATAAAATGTATTGACCTCTAAACCGCCATACACCCACATTGCAATCACTATTAAAATGTATTAACCCCTAAACCGCCATCCCCCCACAACACTTAGGCCTAGATTTGGAGTTCAGCGGTAGCCGTCAAAACCAGCGTTAGAGGCTCCTAACGCTGGTTTTGGCCGCCCGCTGGTATTTGGAGTCAGTGATTAAAGGGTCTAACGCTCACTTTTCAGCCGCGACTTTTCCATACCGCAGATCCCCCTACGCCATTTGCGTAGCCTATCTTTTCATTGGGATCTTTCTAACGCCGGTATTTAGAGTCGTTTCTGAAGTGAGCGTTAGAGCTCTAACGACAAGATTCCAGCCGCCTGAAAATAGCAGGAGTTAAGAGCTTTCTGGATAACGCCGGTTCATAAAGCTCTTAACTACTGTACCCTAAAGTACACTAACACCCATAAACTACCTATGTACCCCTAAACCGAGGTCCCCCCACATCGCCGCCACTCGATTAAAATTTTTAACCCCTAATCTGCCGACCGCCACCTACGTTATACTTATGTACCCCTAATCTGCTGCCCCTAACCCCGCCGACCCCTATATTATATTTATTAACCCCTAACCTGCCCCCCACAACATCGCCGCCAGCTACTTAAAATAATTAACCCCTAATCTTCCGACTGCAAAGCGCCGCCACCTACGTTATCCCTATGTACCCCTAATCTGCTACCCCTAACACCGCCGACCCCTATATTATATTTATTAACCCCTAATCTGCCCCCCACAACGTCGCCGACACCTGCCTACACTTATTAACTCCTAATCTGCCGAGCGGACCTGAGCGCTACTATAATAAAGTTATTAACCCCTAATCCGCCTCACTAACCCTATCATAAATAGTATTAACCCCTAATCTGCCCTCCCTAACATCGCCGACACCTACCTTCAATTATTAACCCCTAATCTTCCGATCGGAGCTCACCGCTATTCTAATAAATGGATTAACCCCTAAAGCTAAGTCTAACCCTAACACTAACACCCCCCTAAGTTAAATATAATTTACATCTAACGAAATAAATTAACTCTTATTAAATAACTTATTCCTATTTAAAGCTAAATACTTACCTGTAAAATAAATCCTAATATAGCTACAATATAAATTATAATTATATTATAGCTATTTTAGGATTAATATTTATTTTACAGGCAACTTTGTAATTATTTTAACCAGGTACAATAGCTATTAAATAGTTAAGAACTATTTAATAGTTACCTAGTTAAAATAATAACAAATTTACCTGTAAAATAAATCCTAACCTAAGTTATAATTAAACCTAACACTACCCTATCAATAAAATAATTAAATAAACTACCTACAATTACCTACAATTAACCTAACACTACACTATCAATAAATTAATTAAACACAATTCCTACAAATAAATACAATTAAATAAACTAGCTAAAGTACAAAAAATAAAAAAGAACTAAGTTACAGAAAATAAAAAAATATTTACAAACATAAGAAAAATATTACAACAATTTTAAACTAATTACACCTACTCTAAGCCCCCTAATAAAATAACAAAGCCCCCCAAAATAAAAAATTCCCTACCCTATTCTAAATTAAAAAAGTTACAAGCTCTTTTACCTTACCAGCCCTGAACAGGGCCCTTTGCGGGGCATGCCCCAAGAAGTTCAGCTCTTTTGCCTGTAAAAAAAAACATACAATACCCCCCCCCCAACATTACAACCCACCACCCACATACCCCTAATCTAACCCAAACCCCCCTTAAATAAACCTAACACTAATCCCCTGAAGATCTTCCTACCTTGTCTTCACCATCCAGGTATCACCGATCCGTCCTGGCTCCAAGATCTTCATCCAACCCAAGCGGGGGTTGGCGATCCATAATCCGGTGCTGAAGAGGTCCAGAAGAGGCTCCAAAGTCTTCCTCCTATCCGGCAAGAAGAGGACATCCGGACCGGCAAACATCTTCTCCAAGCGGCATCTTCGATCTTCTTCCATCCGGAGCGAAGCGGCAGGATCCTGAAGACCTCCAGCGCGGAACATCCATCCGGACCGACGACTGAACGACGAATGACTGTTCCTTTAAGGGACGTCATCCAAGATGGCGTCCCTCGAATTCCGATTGGCTGATAGGATTCTATCAGCCAATCGGAATTAAGGTAGGAATTTTCTGATTGGCTGTTGGAATCAGCCAATCAGAATCTAGTTCAATCCGATTGGCCGATCCAATCAGCCAATCAGATTGAGCTCGCATTCTATTGGGTCAGAGAGCAGAATTTTCATAGTTTGCACACCTAAAACTTTTCTTTAGTGATTTATTTTTAGAGTGCTCTGTTTATCTTTCATTTGATGCTCTGCTGAGCCAGGGAGCAGCTCTAGGCATGCGCTTTATAATTAATGCAGTGCAGTTTACATATTTTGTATGTGTGTGTCTGAGTTTTTGTGTGTGTGTGTGTGTCTGAGTGTTTTTGTTTGTGTGTTCGTGTGTCTCAGTGTTTTTGTGTGTGTGTTTTTGTGTGTGTGTGTGTGTGTGTCTCAGTGTTTTTGTGTGTGTGTGTGTCTCAGTGTTTTTGTGTGTGTGTGTGTCTCAGTGTTTTTGTGTGTGTGTTTTTGTGTGTGTGTCTGAGTGTGTTTCCGAGTGTTTGTGTGTGCATCTGAGTATGTTTTAAGTGTGTCTGAGTGTTTGTATGTGTGTTTGCCTGTGTTTTTGTGTGTGTCTGCTTTCGGGGGGGGGGGTGACACCATAACTTACCGCACCGGGTGACACCAACCCTAGTGACGCCACTGAAGCACAGTGACACACACATACAGTCACACACACTTACATGCAAGGACAAGCACAGTCACACACATACACTTACTGCAAGGACAAGCACAGTCACACACACACACACATACAATCAACACACACTTACATGCAAGGACAAGCACAATCACACACATACACTTACATGCAATGACAAGCACAGTCACACACATACACTTACATGCAAGGACAAGCACAGTCACACACACATACGGTCACACACACACTTACATGCAAGGACAAGCACAGTCACACACACATACAGTCACACACACACACTTACATGCAATGACAAGCTATAGGTCTAATGCAGTGTTGGGTTATTTTTCAGTAGCGCACTCCATTAAAGTCTATGGGGGAAAGTTAACGCAGTCGCAATATCTGAAGTCCTAAAGTCAGTATACGGCGGGTTTCGCTTGCACATAAACAATTTACTTTCAACTTGAAATACGAGTGCTAACCCCTCCGCGTTAAAAGTTTGCTTCCAGTAGTGTTTCTGCACGAGTGAAAGTGCTAAATAGCACACCACTAGTAATCTGGTAATAGCTGTATTTGGTATATATTTTCATGTCTGCTAAGGTAGTACTGTATATAAGGATTTAAAACTCTTCCCCCATTTTAATAGGGACATAATTGGTATAGTGGACATAGTTGTTTGGTTATTGATTTAGCTGTTGTTTATTGTGTAAAACATGTGCTTAACTTTAAATGATTGAGTAGCTGTCATTTGTATCTGTTTTGTGACGTTGCTTCTTCCAATATGGTGGGAGATTACTTCATTTTTTTACTCATACAGAAAACCGGTGTTAGATTCAAGAACTTTTTGGGCTACTTAGTAAATAGTTGAAAAAAATTGTCTTGGTAAAAAAATAAAAATGGTCCAATAAATTTGTTGCTATGTAGCAGGAATTTGATGTGTGATAAGACAAAAAGAACTGGCACAAATTAACTATAGAACCCCTTTTTAACACTGAGAATGAAAACAGATCCTTTAAAGATATAAGACGTGACAATTATTGGCTTTTGTTTTTAGGTAGATTTGTATGCTTTGTATAAATGAATACATAAACATCCATCATGCAGAATTCGAGTTAAAGTTTTTTATTGAGAACTTCACACATCACAACAACCAGATCAGTCATTTTTTACAAATACAAATCATATAATCCAAACAGTTTGGAAGACACAGCTTCCTATACATATGCCGAGTCTTGTAAGAAACAACTTGCGACTCCTATTCAAAATCCATTCGTTATAGCTGCCAACTCGGCATGCCGTAGATGGGGGGGGGGAGGAAAAAAAAAAATAGAGAGAGAGAGAACCGCCACCAGAAAGACACCGAAATGAGTCTGCCACTTGACTAGAAGTTCGGTGCATAGCGCCTTAGAGCCAGTATGCCGGGAGAACCTCACTAGCAACCATCATCATGAAATTAATATTATTCTTCAGGGGTGAAACAAATTGAATCTGTGCCTGCTGGGGCCAAGATAAAATTACCCTTTTCCACTTATCAAAGAAGAGCCTGAAGACCTTTTCCGATCCCCCGGCTAGGTATTGTCTTTCAATAGTCATTTAAAGCTTAATAGTATTAGCGAACTCGCTTACCGTTGGGGCCTCAGGGGCTCCCCATTTGCAAAATATCATGTGGCGGGCTGCCAAAATAACCATGTTGATTAATTGTCCCTCCCCTTTAAGTCGCCCATATTCTTTTAAAAGAAAGATATATCCTAATTGGAGAGCACACTCCTCTCGTAAAAACCTGTTCACCCAGAATTGTATTCTACTCCAAAATTGTCGGATTTTTGGGCAATCCCATATTCAATGTTGCAGCATCATGCAGAATTCTGTACTTCTCCCAAGCCTAAAATGATAATGTATATATGATTCTTCAGTCACTTTCTTAACTTTACTTTCAAATTTCTGGTAAAAGCCGCATTTGAAATAAGCTGCCAGTTTTGAGTAGCTGAGAAAAAGTCTTAAAGTGACAAAACACTTTCAATTGCGCATTATGCATACATATTGTAAAACATAATTGTAAATAAACTGCAGTGTATTTCAGATTCACTTTTATGTACCTGTAAATTTGGATAGTGACTATAAATTATTGTCTCATAGTGACAGTGACATCTAGTGGACAGACTGATCTGAACATCCATGATGATAGAAAAGAAAATTTTCAGGATGGTATAAGAATACAAATCAGATAACTTGAGAATGCAATTTAACAGATTCCAAGAATAGTGGTTTGAGATAGAGGAAACCACTGGAAATATGCTAGGGACAGCTAGCAAGAACTACAATGTATTGAGCTTCCACCATTCCTAATATCCAAAATAAAATAAATCCCCTTACATAATACTCCTAATCTAATGATCAAGTTCATATAGAAGTTGAGAATTGATCAGTGGGGGTTTTGCTGCATTTCTTATATTTTGTTTCAGCATTTATTTCATTAGATGTGTATGCGCTGAACATCATGGTAGCTATTTTGGTAGCATGTAATGGATAGACTTCCATGTGCCTTTAACAAGTCGGTTACACCTCTGTGGTTGGTTGTCTACCAATGTTTACATGCTACACAGTGATTGCTTAGAATATTATTATTATTATTTATTTATAAAGTGCCAACAGATTCCGCAGCGCTGTCCATGGGTACAAAGATAAAAGTACAGTACAATACAATATAAAAGACACCAGACAAAGTTTAACAAACAAATACAGGGGGAATTGAGGGCTCTGTTCCCGTGGGCACTTACGATCTAGATGGGTAGGAGGGTGAGAAACAGGAGGTGGGGACTGCAAAGGTGAGGATGATGTTAGTGTGGAGTTAGATGAGGGCAGTTATTAGACAAGTGGAATTTATTTGTTACTGATTTGGAGATAGGCTTCCCTGAACAAAAAAGGTCATAAGGGAGCGTTTAAAGGAGGAAAGGTTAGGGGAAAGTGTAACAGCTTGAGGAAGTGCGTTCCAGATGGTTGGTGCCGCACGTGAGAAGTCCTGTAGTCTAGCATGGGAGGAGGTGATGGTAGAAGATGCAAGGAGCAGGATAACGGAAGAAGCTAATTTCCATCTAACCTTTGGTTGTCCAAAGTAAAGGAGATAAGGTAAACACACACTTAAAATTTCACAGATATAAATAGAAATATTCACAAATATATCATGTGCTTGGATATGTGTGTGTGTATATAGGGATGGGCGAATGTGTTTTTATTCGAATTCGAATGTTAGAACGAATGTTATTGTAGAAATTGGATTTACATAATCGAATGTTAATAAGAACAAATATTATTAAAAATTCTATAATCGAATGCTATTTACAGTTTTTGAATGTCACTTTTGAATTCGTTTATAATTAGATTGAATGTCCACATTCAAAATTTCGATGTAACATTCGATTTAACAAATACTATTCAGAAGTTCATGTGTTAGGGAATTTAGTAAATTGATACATAATAGATACAAATATATCAATTCAAATGTTTCTATTTCGAATATTGCATAATTTGAATATTACATTTAAAGAGAGCATTAGAAATACTATTACAACTTTATAAATTCAAATTTTTCAAGTTCGAATATTGCATAATTTGAATAGAATTATTAGAAAAATTTGAATAGAATATTACTTTTAAAGGGATACTAAACCCAAATTTTTACTTTCATGATTCTGATAGAGCATGCAATTTTAAGAAACTTTCTAATTTACTTCTACTATCAATTTTTCTTCATTCTCTTGCTATATTTTTGTTTAAAAAAAGCAGGAATTTAAAGCCTAGGAGACAGCCCATTTTAGGTTTAGCACCCTGGATAGTGCTTGCTTATTGGTGGCTACATTTAGCAAGCCAATAAGCAAGCATAATCCAGGGTCTGAACCAAAAATGGGTCGGCTCTTAAGCTTTACATGCCTGCTTTTTAAATAAAGATAGCAAGAGAATGAAGAAAAAATGATAATAGGAGTAAATTAGAAAGTTGCTTAAAATTACATACTCTATCTGAGTAAAGCATTAGAAATACTATTAAAGTATTGTTAGAATGTTGTGCAAACATTCAAAATTTGAAACGAACAAACAAATGTGTTAAATTTAGTTTCATTTTTCAAATTTTCAAAAACATTCGCCCATCCCCACATATATATGTGTGTGTGTCTGTACACTGTATAGCTGTTACATGTCTATAGATCTCCTCCTGTCACTCACAGAAAGAGTGTGCACAATGCTTGAGAGATAGAGGAAGCAGCATGCACAGAGAACTCAAGAAGGGTCAAGGGGGGCTTATGACTTTCACTCCAGAGGCCCTGTGAGTTTTCAGTCTGTTCCTGAAAAGCAAGGAAACAACAGGCAGTGCAGCAAGGGCTCATCCACTACATACAGCCAGTGGGTTCCAAGTGCCTAGTATTGCAATGGATGTTTTAAACTGTTATCTGGTAAATTCTATATGGTTTAGGGCAGTCATTTCACCCTCTCCATTAGCTAGTCATATAGCCCCAGCTTGTGACAGCTACCATGCAGAAAGCCTGAATATGTTGCTTGCAGCGCATTCAAGGATGTTCAATTAACCTCACAGTCAGGGAGGGAAATTAAGGGTTGCTTTGCATGAGTGCTCTGACCTGCTGAGGTCAAAGAGCACTCAAACAATCTGTAGATTCTATTAAAGATCAAAGTGACCCAAACATTTTGCTGCCAGAGTGAGTTTATTGCTTATGTCCAAGTGCTGCATCCAGCCTGCACATATGTTCTTCAGTGTGTACTGTAGATATGTATCTAGACTGGTGAAAGCTAACACCTGCTGTCTTGCTACCTGTCTGCAGCACATGTGAGCTTTTGCTTACATTTAGTACCAGTTATTCTGTTACCTACGAATAATACTCACTGTTCTGTCACCTACCTGCCTGTGTGTAGTACCTGCTATTGTGCTACCTACCTATAATACCTGCTGCTCTTTTACATTTAGTACCTGCTATTCTAATACCTACCTATAATACCTGCTGCTCTCTTACATTTATTACCTGCTATTCTGTTACCTACCTATAATACCAGCTGCTCTGTTACATTTAGTACCTGCTATTCTAATACCTACCTATAATACCAGCTGCTCTGTTACATTTAGTACCTGCTATTCTAATACCTACCTATAATACCTGCAGCTCTGTTACATTTAGTACTTGCTATTCTAATACCTACATATAACAATTGCTGCTCTGTTACATTTAGTACCTGCTATTCTAATACCTACCTATAATACCTGCTGCTCTCTTACATTTAGTACCTGCTATTCTAATACTTACCTATAATACCTGCTGCTCTCTTACATTTAGTACCTGCTATTCTTTTATCTATCTTTAATGCCTGCTGTTCTGTTACATCTATTACCTGCTATTCTAATACCTACCTATAATACCTGCAGCTCTGTTACATTTAGTACCTGCTATTCTGTTACCTACCTATAATACCTACTGCTCTCTTACATTTAGCACTTGTTGTTCTGTTACCTACCTATAATACCTGCTGCTCTGTTACATTTAGTACCTGCTGTTTTATTACCTACCTATAATACTTACTGCTCGGCTATATTTAGTACCTGCTATTCTGTTACCAACCGATAATACCTGCTGGTCTCTTACATTTAGTACCTGTTATTCTATTACCTACCTATAATACTTGCTGCTCTGTTACATTTAGTACCTGTTATTCTATTACCTACCTATAATACCTGCTGCTCTGTTACATTTAGTACCTGCTATTCTGTTACCTACCTATAATACATGCTGCTCTGTTACATTTAGCACTTGTTGTTCTGTTACCTACCTATAATACCTGCTGCTCTGTTACATTTAGTACCTGTTATTCTATTACCTACCTATAATACTTGCTGCTCTGTTACCTTTAGTACCTGCTATTCTGTTACCTACCTATAATACCTGCTGGTCTCTTACAGTTAGTACCTGCTATTCTGTTACCTACCTATAATACCTGCTGCTCTGTTACATTTCGCACCTGCTATTCTGTTACCTACCTATAATACCTGCTGGTCTCTTACATTTAGTACCTGCTATTCTATTACCTACCTATAATACCTGCTACTCTGTTACATTTCGCACCTGCTATTCTGTTACCTACCTATAATACCTGCTGCTCTGTTACATTTAGTACCTGCTATTCTGTTACTTACATATAATACCTGCTGGTCTGTTACATTTAGTTCCTGCTATTCTATTACCTACCTATAATACCTGCTACTCTGTTACATTTCGCACCTGCTATTCTGTTACCTACCTATAATACCTGCTGCTCTGTTACATTTAGTACCTGCTATTCTGTTACTTACATATAATACCTGCTACTCTGTTACATTTAGTACCTGCTATTCTGTTACTTACATATAATACCTGCTGCTCTGTTACATTTAGTTCCTGCTATTCTGTTACTTACATATAATACCTGCTGCTCTGTTACATTTAGTACCTGCTATTCTGTTACTTACATATAATACCTGCTGCTCTGTTACATTTAGTTCCTGCTATTCTGTTACTTACATATAATACCTGCTGCTCTGTTACATTTAGTACCTGCTATTCTGTTACTTATATATAATACCTGCTGCTCTGTTACATTTAGTACCTGCTATTCTGTTACTTACATATAATACCTGCTGGTCTGTTACATTTAGTACCTGCTATTCTGTTACTTACATATAATACCTGCTGCTCTGTTACATTTAGTTCCTGCTATTCTGTTACTTACATATAATACCTGCTGCTCTGTTACATTTAGTACCTGCTATTCTGTTACTTATATATAATACCTGCTGCTCTGTTACATTTAGTACCTGCTATTCTGTTACTTACATATAATACCTGCTGGTCTGTTACATTTAGTACCTGCTATTCTGTTACCTACCTATACATGCTGCTCTGTTACATTTAGTACCTGCTATTCTGTTACATTTAGTACCTGCTATTCTGTTACCTACCTATAATACATGCTGCTCTGTTACATTTAGCACTTGTTGTTCTGTTACCTACCTATAATACCTGCTGCTCTGTTACATTTAGTACCTGTTATTCTATTACCTACCTATAATACTTGCTGCTATGTTACCTTTAGTACCTGCTATTCTGTTACCTACCTATAATACCTGCTGGTCTCTTACAGTTAGTACCTGCTATTCTGTTACCTACCTATAATACCTGCTGCTCTGTTACATTTAGTACCTGCTATTCTGTTACCTACCTATAATACCTGCTGGTCTCTTACATTTAGTACCTGCTATTCTGTTACCTACCTATAATACCTGCTACTCTGTTACATTTCGCACCTGCTATTCTGTTACCTACCTATAATACCTGCTGGTCTCTTACATTTAGTACCTGCTATTCTATTACCTACCTATAATACCTGCTACTCTGTTACATTTCGCACCTGCTATTCTGTTACCTACCTATAATACCTGCTGCTCTGTTACATTTAGTACCTGCTATTCTGTTACTTACATATAATACCTGCTGGTCTGTTACATTTAGTTCCTGCTATTCTGTTACCTACCTATAATACCTGCTACTCTGTTACATTTAGTACCTGCTATTCTGTTACTTACATATAATACCTGCTGGTCTGTTACATTTAGTTCCTGCTATTCTGTTACCTACCTATACATGCTGCTCTGTTACATTTAGTACCTGCTATTCTGTTACCTACCTATAATACCTGCTACTCTGTTACATTTAGTACCTGCTATTCTATTACCTACCTATAATACCTGCTACTCTGTTACATTTCGCACCTGCTATTCTGTTACCTACCTATAATACCTGCTGCTCTGTTACATTTAGTACCTGCTATTCTGTTACTTACATATAATACCTGCTGGTCTGTTACATTTAGTTCCTGCTATTCTGTTACCTACCTATACATGCTGCTCTGTTACATTTAGTACCTGTTATTCTGTTACCTACCTATAATACCTGCTACTCTGTTACATTTAGTACCTGCTATTCTGTTACTTACATATAATACCTGCTGCTCTGTTACATTTAGTTCCTGCTATTCTGTTACTTACATATAATACCTGCTGCTCTGTTACATTTAGTACCTGCTATTCTGTTACTTACATATAATACCTGCAGGTACATTTAGTACCTGCTATTCTGTTACTTACATATAATACCTGCTGCTCTGTTACATTTAGTTCCTGCTATTCTGTTACCTACCTATACATGCTGCTCTGTTACATTTAGTACCTGTTATTCTGTTACCTACCTATAATACCTGCTGGTCTGTTACATTTAGTTCCTGCTATTCTGTTACCTACCTATAATACCTGCTGGTCTGTTACATTTAGTACCTGCAATTTGTTACCTACCTATAATACCTGCTGTTCTGTTACATTTAGTACCTGCAACTTGTTACCTACCTATAATACCTGCTGAAATCTTCTGTTTCCTATTGATGAAAGAAAATGTTTGAGCACAATGTCCCATTAATTCAGACTGTGCCTCTATTAATACCATTTAATACAATGTTGGCATGAATGACACAATTCCGTGTTTAAATATCCACAGTAAAAAACAATGCATCAGTGATCACAGTGCTACCCTAGTGAATAAAGTAGGGACAAGAATGCAAAATATATTACAAAAAGCAAAAAAAAAAAAATGAATCAGCATTTGACATGTAATGAATGTTCACAAAATCTCATAACTCACTATTGCTCCATTAAGACCTAAGAGGAAGGTCATCATTTTTATTCAATATAAAAATTGTGGCACCAGCAAACTATGCTCTTAATCTTGTGTCAGGTAGAACAATTTTAATATAAGATTCATACGCACAGCCTGTGATTAACAAGCTCAAACAGTTAAAGGACTACCAGCAAGGTTTGGTGCCAGCAGTATACTGGGAAAATGAAGTCAGATCTTCCGTAAGTTGCTAACCATGACATGGGGCCCTTAAAGATAGCATCAGAAAGGCACCAATCATGCAAAGGCAGATGGAAAAAGGCATCAAGAGAAGACTGAAAAAAATAAGCTTTCAAAGAGGCAAGACAATGTACAGAGCTACCTATCATAATGATTGCTACAAAGATAAACAGCAGCATGAGCCAGCATTTGTTACTGCTGAATCATCATTTAAAGGTTCCATCCCTGTTTAAAGAAAATACGCACACTCCTGCTTGATGTCATGTTTTCTGGAAGCAGAACTATTCTTGGATCAAAAATGTCTTATTATGACAAGCTTTGATTCTTTTACTGTAATTACATGTTGGTTTTTTTAAATCATATTTCATCAGCGGCTTGCTGTATGCCACAATTGTATATGTCTAGGTTGTCCAGTTTAAGGAAATAGTGCCACAATGTTGCAAACATTAAAAATATATATATTTTAAGAAATATAAAATTTAAAATTAAATTTTCATAGTTCAGATAAGATAGAGCATGCAAATGAAATATGACTTTCCATTATAAAACTGTCCACAGTCTTTTTATGTGCACACTTTCTGGATCACCAGTTCCTACTGAGTATGAGCAAGAGTTTGTACATATATGTCAGTGATTGGCTGATGGCTGTCACATGGTTCAAGGGAGAAGAAATGAGAAGAAACATTTAAACTTGTCAGGAAAAAAGTCTGCTTGTTTGAAATTTGATGCAAGTCTTACTGCATTATTAATTTGTTTATTATGCAACTTTGCTGTACTAAACTACTGGCTTATTCCTGTTTTTATTCTGGAGTCTGTATATACATGTAGGTTAGTGATACTTATACTGTAATTACCTGCTCATTTAAAGTTTATATACAAGTATACATTCTGCTTTTATTAAATGTATCTTTTTTTTTTTTCTCTTTTTTTTTTTTAATTGGCTTGCAAGTCTAATAAATTTCAATATGGCCCATCACATGAAAAGGCTGTACAATGCTATTAATGCAGGGCTTGATAAATTCAGGCACCAGGGAGCTACTGGCTCCTTTAAATTGGGCCTGATTTAGAGTCCACAAGACACCCAACTTTCCAGTTTACTTCTATGATCAAATGTAGTTCATTCTCTTGATATCATTTGTTTACAGAGCAGCAATTCACTACTGGGAGCTAGTTAAAAAACATTTGGCAAGCAATTGCCAAAAGGCATATATGTGCAGCCACCAATCAGTAGTTACATAGAAACATGGAATTTGACAGTAGATAAGAACCAAAAAGGCCCATCAAGTCTACCCATATTACATGTTACTTTTTTGTGATGATAGCCTCATGCATGTCCCGGGCATTTTTGAGTTCTCTTATATTCTTTGTGTTTACCACCTTAATTAGAAGTTTATTCCATGAATCCACCATTCTTTCTGTAAAAAATGCTTCCTCCCATTTCTCCTGAATCCGCTACCCTATCCTCTAATTTAGGATTGTGACCCCTTGTTTTGGCATTTGTTTTGTATTTGAAGGTTTCTATCACATCCCTTATCTCCTCAAAACTATACATGTTTAGATCATAGAGTCTTTCGTTATACATTTTATATTTTCGACCATGTACCATTTTAGTAGCACTCTTTTGGACAGTTTCTAGTTTATTTATATCCTTCTGGAGATAGTTTTCCAGAACTGTACACAGTATTCCAGATGGGGCATAACTAGTGATCTGTAAAGTGGCATAAGAACCTTACAATTTCTGCTACTAATACTTCTCCCAATGCAACCAAGTAATCGACTGGCCTTACTGGCAGCAATGCTGAACTGTCTACCTAATTTTAAATAATCTGAAATAATTATTCCCAAATCACATTCTTTTTTAGTTACAGTCAGTAATGTACCATTGAGATTATAAATGGCCTTTGGGTTTTTGGATCCTATATGCTGTATATAATTTTGTTCTTGGTAATATTACATTTTAGATCCCATTTATATGCCCAGTCCTCCAGTTTTTTAATATCACTCTTCATTTAATCCACCTCTCCTGTAACACCAACTCTGTTACAAATTTTTGTATCATCAGCAAACAAGCACACATTGCCTTGGAGCCCACTTCCAATATCACTGATGAACATGGTTGAACAAAACAGACCTAAAACCTGGGGAAACCACTAGTAACTGACTTATAATTTGAATGTACTCCATTAATTGAAATCCTCTGTCTTCTATCCTTAAAGGGACATGAAAAAAAAAGAAAAAAGAAAACATTTTCTTTCATGGTTCAAATAGAGAATACACTTTTAGACAACTTTCCAATTTATTTCTATTACATAAATTGCATCATTCTCTTTGTATCCTTTGTTAAAGAAACAGAAATGCACTAGGCAAGCCACATGAGGCATAAATGTCCAGCCACCAATCAGCTGCTCCTAGGTCTACCTAGGTATGCTTTCCAACAAAGGATACCAAAAGAGCAAAACAAATTAGATAATAGAAATAAATTGGTTGGGGGGGGGGGTTAAATTGCATGCTCTATCTGAATCATAAAATATATATTTTGGGTGTTATTTCCCTTTAAGCCATCATTCTACCCACTTTAGAATCTTAGCATCTACTCCAAGGCAATAAATTGTTGTGTGGGACAGCGTCAAATGCTTTGCTAAAGTCTAGATAAGCAACATCTACAGCTCCTCCCTGGTCTATTAATTTAGTTAGAATCAATTAGATTAGTCTTACATGATCTTCCAACGGTGAAAACATGCTGTCCTTTGTATTCTAAGTTGTTTGTCTGAAGGTAAGACACGTTGGCTCCCAGTAGTGCATTGCGACTCCTGAGCCTACCTAGATATGCTTAGCAACAAAAGATACTAGGAGAACTAAGCAAATTATATAATAGAAGTAAACAGTTTTTTTTAAAATTGCATGCTTTATCTGAATCATGAAAACTTAATTTTGACAAAACTGTCCCTTTAATATAATTTAACAAAATAATATATTGTTTGCCACATATTTATTTAATCTATCACCTTTTCTGTGAATTTCTTGAAATTTGTGGGATTTCTAGTTCCACTGAATATCTATAAAGTAATGTGCACCACCATTGTAAATTAGTAAAAAGCTTGTTGTTCTTATCTCATATCCTCAGATGAGGTCAGTTAATAACTTGTAAACAAGCTAATAAATTGGCTTTCTTAAAGGGTTTAAATTCCTTTTAACATTGCTATATACCACACAGGCACTACTTGAATACATTAATGACTCTTTCATATCTTATATATGTCTCTAATTGTACTAATCATATAAGATTAGATAACAGAAACCTACAATTCAATATGGTGACACCTATTTTATCGAAACTAAAGCTTTATTTACACTTAGTGCTCTAATTTTTAAACATGTAATAAAATTAAAAATACATCTTAATATTATTCTCATGCTAATATTTGCTTTGAATACATCACTATAGCTAACATTTTTTTTTAGGTTTTAGTGTAAATTTTAAACCACTTTTGCTGTTTGTCTCAGACTGGCTCATACCTATAGTGCACGTGAACGGAGAGAGCTCTATGCCTTGTTATATGCTGCCCACACAGCCCCTCTGAACAAATCAGGGTTGCTGTAATATACTACAGCACATCAAAGACCAAAGTAAAACATTATCTTTTTTTGTTTTGCAAAATACAGATGGTAATTAACAGGTTAAGTACACAAAAAGATTTAACTCACCTCCCTACCACCTCTGTCCAACTAAAAGTGCAGAAGTCACATTCTGGTCAAAAAACGCCCATGGGTGCCTTTTGACTAGAATGTACCTTTTAATAGATATTCATTAAAAAGGTAAGTTTATTGTCCACATTTCTTTTCACATACAAATTGGACTCACAACTGTAGTCAAAGACAAAGCTTATCCAAGAATCAGCATTTTGCTTTAATGTTGTTGTGTCACTTTTTGGGGATCTGACTGCATAGTTGCTAACTTTTGAGTAGGCAGAGCTATACAAACCATAAATGGGTGTGGCTCTGCTTCAAAGTGTCTCTGGAACTTTTTTAGTTTATTTCATCTTCCATTTCTACTTACAATATACTTTTATAGAATTTAAAATTTAAATATTACTTTTATTAGATATTATAACACTGTTATATTACACTTTTTACATCTGTGATTACCTTGTATCTAAGCCTCTGAGGACTGCCCCCTTATCTCAGTTTTTTAGACAGACTTGAATTTTAGCCAATCAGTGCTGACTCATAAACTAGGACTGTCTAGCTGTGAAAAACTGTCAAAATGCACTGAGATAATAGGCGGCCTTCAAGGGCTTATACATTAGCATATGAGCCTACCTAGGTTTAGTTTTCAACAAAGAATACGAAGAGAACAAAGCACATTTGATGATAAAAGTAAATTTGGAAAGTTGTTTAAAATTGCATGCCCTATATGAATCAATTAATTTTGACTAGACTGTCCCTTTAATTTACTAATTTCTGTATATATTTTATACATTACAATTAGATGAACAAGGTAAATGCATGTGTTATGCAATATTAATAATACATTTAAATAAAAAAAAAATTACTTGACTGCAAACACATAGGGAATTGATAACAAATTGTTCTGTCTTATTTAATTCCCTAGCTGCACCTGATCCTGTAAAACAACATTCTAAAGAGGTTTATTGTGTAAGATTATTTTAATTAAAAGGAGCTGACTAATACATTTTCTATAATTAATCATAGAAGCTAAATCTCACTGCATGTCATGTTAAATCCACATAAAACAGTATTATCCATTTTTCTACATTATAATCTTTCAAATAACTTTTAATACATTTCCGTTTCTGTCTATGATCCACCCAGCTTATATTTTCAGTATGAAGGAAAACTTTAGTGTGTGCCATGAATTCTCCATATTAATGTTTTGTTCCATGATAAGGAACACACTCCCAATTTCTCAGAATCTGGTAGAATTAGGCAGAGGGTCAGTCTCAGTGTGTGTGGCCTAGTGCCAAAAGCATGCAGACATGAAATATGGACAAAAGAGCTAAAAAAAACTCCATTTGGCTTTCCTATCAACCCTTATAAACATTAACTACTGTGACAATTAAGGGACAAACACAGATATAGAGGTCAACATGACTTTCAGGAAGTCAAATACTTGAAGTCTCAAACTAAAACCACAAATAGTCAAGAGGCCAAGGGCCTGGCATTCAGTACAGGACCTCACTAGGCTCTGACCACAAAAAGATACAGATACCCTGGTGATCTTCAGCTAGCGCTGCGGAATCTGTTGGCGCTCTACAAATACCTGATAATAATAATAATAATATTAATAGCCAACCCGTGGGGAGGAGTACCCCTAGGCCTACGCTTCAGGACATCACCCCTCCCATTGGCCCAACCATCACTCTTACGGACCCTGGTTGATAAACAAGCCTTACACTGTCAAACACCCACTGCTTTGTTTAAAACTTGTGCTTTCTTCCAAGGTCCCTAGGGAGACCAAAAAAGCAAAATCTCTAACCTTTGTTTTCACAATGTTGCAAATTGCCTAATGTTTCTATTGATTTGCAGCATTTGCAGTTTACAGAGTTTGCTTTTTGGCCTCTCTAGGGAGTGTGGGACAAAGCACAATTTGAGGCAAAAGCAATGCATATTTACTATCTTAAATTTGAAAAAAGGGAAAGACTTTCATTTAATGCTCACATCAGAGAGATGAGCTTAAAGGCTAAGGGGCTGATTTATCAAGGGCCGAATGGCCCCTGTTCCCCCTGTTTCCGTGCAAACCTTCAGGCTCGCCGGAAAAATCAGTTATTAAGCAGCGGTCTTAAAACCGCTGCTCCTTAACTGGTCCACTGCTTCTGAGGCTGTGGACATCAATCCTCCCGAACCTATATGATCGGGCTGACTGACACCCCCTGCTAGCGGCCAGCTCTGTTCCACTGTCCTTTCCACATGGCTCGCTCCTCTATAAAATTGTTCCAGTTTAATATCCCCATTTGACCAGGACCCTTCTCATAACATGCCCCAGCCCATAGCATGCTTAAACCTCTATAATCAGATTTACTTTTTTCATGTGCTATCTTTTGTTGAAAAGCATACCTAAGTAAGCTTAGGGGGAGACATGCAATACTGGGAGCTAGCTGTTGATTGGTGGCTACACCAATATGCCTCCTGTCATTGGATCAGCAGATGTCTTCAGCTAGCTCCCAGTAGTGCATTACTGCTCTGGAGCTGGGTTTAACAATGCATCAATCAATAATGCAATCATAAAAAGCTTCAATTAATTAGAGCATTTTCTTTTTTTACGTTTATGTCACTTTAAAGTCATTTTAATAATTTTATGACAACTCATTGAACAACTATAGGGATTTTAGGGCAACTCGGAGCAACTATGATATGTACCTGTGGTATTTTAAAATGTTGAGTTGGATTTATTTATTTAAGTAATTTTGGAATTTGAATTTGCATATTAAGAGTTTGAATTGGCTACTGCTACCGGAGAACCAGTTTAATCTGGAAGCAGCTACTTTTATTGGATTGACTAATGTAATCTAATAAATCTAAAACCATATTTTTAATAAATCTACCCCTTGTCTGTGTGTTTTTTTTTACATTAATTTGCTTTTATAAAATACTACAATAAAACTCCCTACTTTTATTATAAAGAATTATGCCTTGTTTTAAATCCATATTGTATGAATAGAGAAGATGAAATAAACATTAACAGGACTTAGTGTCAGCTGGACCTTTACAGCCCAGTGACTTTCGAGAGCTATAGGGTGCAATAAACTGGCTTATTACAGATGAATGCTTTTATTGGTTGGCTATACAGCCCCTTATAAACTTCTAAAGTACATGGGCCGTAAATCTGTACTGAAGCACAATATCTCCATTGGATCCTTAGTTGTGTATAGGAGTGTAATAAATACCAATTAAAGTAAAAACTTAGTTGTAAAACAGTTTAAAAGTGTATGTAGATCATCATCTTCTTTGTGTGTTTCCAAATGTGAGTACTTTCTTTAGTGTCTATCAGTTCTACCATATCTGTAAAACTTAAAAAATCCTAAAATCAGTTGTATTATTCAGATAATATTTTACCCCTTAAACATACATCATGTGTTAATTTGAATTTACTTAACATTGTACAAACACTAGGATTGACTATTGAAACAAATAAAGGGGACTTTCATTCATGAAGTATAAGATACTTCCTGTAGAAAGCTCCTTTATTTGTTTAAATTGATCGCCATTCTTAGCTGCTTCAGCAGCCCACGGCTAAAAATTTTTTTGCTAAGAGGTGATGTTTTCACCTTTAGCCAATAGCCGTGCGGTAAATCCGGCTTGGCGCCCATAGGAGCCGGATTTACCGCACAGCTATTGGCTAAGAGGTGAAAACGTCACCTCTTAGCAAAAATTGTTTTTAGCCGCGGGCTACTGTAGCAGCTAAGAACGGCGATCGGTTGAAACAAATAAAGGAGCTTTCTACATGAAGTATCTTATACTTCATGAATGAAAGTCCCCTTTATTTGTTTCAATAGTCAATCCTAACGTTTGTACAATGCTAGGATTGACTTTCACTTTAAAGTGATTGTAAATTTAGGCACTTTAATACACAGTATATAAAAATAATCTTAAAAAACAGGGGCACTTTCATTCATGAATTTTTTTTAAAATGGTTAATTTGTAAAATAATTACCGTTTAGTTATGGCAAACATTGCGCCGTTCCTCCGCCCGCATCTCATACTGTGTTTAGTTGATTGATGATGAATCCAGCTTCATCCAATCATTGCGTGCCCCCTTTGGCATCCAGCTTGTGGGGCACGCAATGATTGGTTGATGCCCGATTCGTCATCGATCAACTAAATACAGTATGAGATGCGGGCAGAGGAATGGCACAATGTTTGTCATAACTAAACGATAAGTGCCTAAGTTTACAATCACTTTGAAGGACCAGTAAATACATTAGATTGGCATAATCAACAAATACATAATAAAAAGACAATGAAATAGCACTTAAGGGCCGATTTATCAAGCTCCGAATGGAGCTTGATGCACCTTGTTTCCGGCCCCTTGTTTCTAAAGACCGCTGCTTTATACCTTGTCCATCTACTCTGAGGCCGCGGACAGAAATCAACCCGATTGAATACAATCAGGTTGATTGACAACCCCTGCTGGTGCAATGATAAATGCCGGCAGTGTATAAGCCCCTTAGTCTGAACTTCAAATGAGTAGTAGATTTTTTCTGACAAATTTAAAAGTTATGTCTATTTCCACTTCCCCCGTATTATGTGACAGCCATCAGCCAATCACAAATGCATATACGTATATGCTGTGAATTGTTGCACATGCTAAGTAGGAGGCGGTGACTCAAAAAGTGTAAATATAAAAAGACTGTGCACATTTTGTTAATGGAAGTAAATTGGAAAGTTGCTTATAATGGCATGCTCTATCATGAAAGTTTAATTTTGACTTGAGTGTCCCTTTGACTGCTAATTATAAGAACTACCATTACTATATGGAGAAGATTATTTATAGTTGTATATATTTGCAATGTTTCTAGAAGTCTTTTCTATACTTTACTGTAGGGTATTGAAGTTCAGATATTCAGATGCCATACATTTTGTCAACAGATGGAAACCAAAAGGTCAATCAAGATTGTCCCTTATTTTGCCTAAAACTATAAATTAAATTTATCCTTAGTATAGCATTTTGAGTATTCCAGGCATAATTGAACATGTGTTTTCTATTTTGCACATTAGTAATATACAGTAATGTAGTAAATACTAATATTGAAAGAAAAGCCTATTAAATTAAATCTTCACAGATGTTCTAAAATCCCTGACATTAACATACTTGCCAAGTGAACTGACAGTGGTAGACTATAATGGCTGCCCTTTTGCGCTACCTACAGCATTATAAACATGGATAAAATATATCTAATCAATTTTTTAAGTTCTTTACTAAATCTACAATCAGTACATTCCTGGGCAGTGATTTCCTTTTGTCACATCCAGTTTCCACCATATAAACAGTGATAGACACTGACAACTCCATACAGCCCAATAATACATTTATATAGGGTAAAATAGAACTTATGCAGATTGCATGCATCAGGAGTGTTTTAAGGCATAATTAAGTCACACACTTAAAATAACTTTTATATATTATATAGCATTGGGGACCCACTGTAAAATAAAACATTTCACGCTCACAATGTGTTCTTAGGGCTGGACGATGTAAAGCTCTCTGGGCTGGCGAGAGTATCTAACAAGTCAGTACTGGTAGGTCACTCAATTGTTTTTTAGGAAGGCACATTTTAGATTGAGAGCTGGTTATCTAATTATGTAAAATTCTGGATGTAAAGGGGAGACACCTACAATACAATATAATGTTCATAAAAATTATTTAACATAAATTCCCTACATGCCAGTGAGTGTTTGACCATCAAGCCCTTAGTTATGTCAAGATTAGTTTCAAGGTTTCCTAGTAATTAATGTTAAAGGGATAATTCAATCAAAATTAAACATTCATGATTGACAAAGAGAACACAATTTTTAAAAAAAACTTTCAATATGCTTCCATTATTAAAATGTGCACACTTTCTGAGGTTCCTTCTTCTAATATAAATATAAACTTATATGTGTTTGTGATTGGCTGATGGCTATCACATGATTTAAAGAGCAGGGAAAATGCAGTTCTACTGTATTCAATGGTCCTTAATAAATCAGCTCTCAAGAAATTACAATAATAATGCAAAAAAGACCAGTTATATTGAGAGCTCAGAGATGACTTCTAACATTATGGCATATGGGAGAGGATGGGGCAGGTAGTTCAGACTCTCGCTCATCTATTACAAAAATTCGGTCTCAGTCTTATTGCTGAGGAGCTGGGTTTTGGGCATCTGACTGATTAGCTTTTATTATTATTATTATTATCAGGTATTTGTAGAGCGCCAACAGGTTCCGCAACCCATTGCCTCTAAAAGAAAGTATTTCCAGAACAGTGACAAGATCTTTGAGCCTACCTCTAACCTTCCCAATGGAGGAGAATCTCAGGGGTAATTTGAAATCCTGTGAATCCAACCTCTACCACTGATATGTGACAGCACCTGCACATGTTTATGTCTTGCAGAGTAATCAGTCTGCTGGATTCCGGACAGCAAGTGATCAGTTGCCAGAGCAGGTTTGAACTGTAACTTCTCTGAATACTGTAGCATCACTTGGAAGCCGTCCAGTGTTGAAGGTCCTTGTGTAAAGCTGGATCTGCCTTGTTTGCTTCCTGCTTGAAGATATGACTATAGTGATAGCTCTTTGCTTTTAGTGATAGCTCTTTAGAGGAAAACTTGTATTGTTTTGTAGAATCTTATCAGATTCTCCTGCAGTCTATTTAGAGATATGTAGCAGGGCTAGCTAGGATTCTGAAATAGCATGTTTTGAATGCACACAAAGAAGGTCATTTGCTGTTATAATATAAAGTAGACTAGAATCACTTTGCCCAAGTCTAATATAAAGTGCTCTCTTCCTAGTCTGTGTCCTGACTTTGAAATTTATATAATTGTTGCAAAGAAGCATGGGCAACAGTGTTGTCAGAGTGGAACACAAGAAAATAAAATGTGCTGTATTAAAGTGATTGTAAAGTTGAGCGTACTCGCTCACGTCATAGGATATCATTTAAAAAATTAGGCAGACTTTCATTCATCAAATTTGTACTATATATTGATATACTCAGATTTTTACCTTTTAATGCTCCAACGATAAGCGTTGTTCCTCTGCCCGCCATATTGCTTGTTATATATATATGACACACATGAACTAGCTATGTCTAGCTGTGAAAAACACACTGAGATAAGAGGCGGCCATAAAGAGCTTAAAAATTAGCATATGAGCCTACCTAGGTTAAGCTTTTAACAAAGAATATCAAGAGGAAAAAAAGCTAATTTATGGATCAAAGTAAATTAGAATGTTGTTTAACATTGCATGCCCTATCTGAATAATGAAAGTTTAATTTTGACAAGACTGTCCCTTTTAAGGAACAGCTGCCATATACAATGATTTAATACTTGCTTTTGTCTCTTTGCACCAGAATAGCACCTAAACCAGTGCTTTCCAAACTATGTGTTGGGACACACTAGTGTGTCGGCAGCAGTGTGTAGGTGTGTCCCTGCTTCAGCACAAATTGTTTTTAATTTTTTTTTTTTGGTTTCTGACTTTCCACCTGTGTGCTATGGTTGACACGTGATTGATACCTAGGGGGACACAGATCATCTTAACCTATTGGCGCAGCTCAGTGGGAACTGAAACTTTTCCCATTGGCGGCACATTGGCTCCTGACTGCACGTGTAGTCTCCTTAATCGGCTCGTGACTGCATGTGTAGTCAGTGAGTGGGAGAGCAGTGTGTTTGCAGCGCGGGCAGTAGTCAATCGGACTCACCGAGCTCTGAGGGCGGCAGCTTAAACGCTGAGCTGAAGTCAGTGAGTTTTTTTTTGCAACTAGCTCCCAGTAGTGCATTGTTGCTCCTGCTCTCGATATATGGATAGGAAGCTTAAGAAATGCTTGATGATGAAATGCGAGTGTCTTTATCTAATATTCCACCAAATATTCAAAAATTGTGTTTATCCCATCAACCTCATACATCCCATTAAAATAGTAAGTAGCTATCGGTGTAATTAAAGTTTTTTTTAATTCTTGCACATACATACTGTTACTTGTAAATACATTTCATTATTATATCATTTATGTATGTGTCCGTATCTCTTAAAACAAGTTAGTTTAACCTCCTTTTTGCTAGTACAACTGAATTACTGTGTCGCAAAATGATGTAGGTCTATGTCACCAACATAAAAAGTTTGGAAAGCTCTGACCTAAACCAACAGGGCTACCATCTACTAAAAGAATAGTTTGTCATTCAGGGTTAAAAAAGGACATTGTCATGTTTCTGGTCAAACTCTGTTTCAATGGCTGAAACACCTGTTGCTCAATTGGGTTCAAACACTATCCTCATTGCCAATATGTAGTGTTTGCAAATCTAAGTTGCAAATCTGCAATCCACTAATAGTTGTTTCCCCCCAAGGTCGTTCAGCCCCTTTGCACAAACGTCACTCCCCAGGGGGAAACAACGATTAGTGGATTGTAGATTTGTCATCTGTTAATCAATTGAGCAATATTGCGGGCGGAAGAACGGCGCTTATCATCGGAGCATTAAAAGGAAAAAATCTGAGAATATCAATAAATAGTACAAATTTGATGAATGAAAGTCTGCCTAATTTTCAAAATTCTATCCTATGACGTGAGCGAGTACGCTCAACTTAGATTTGCAAACACTACATATTGGCAATGAGGATAGTGTTTGAACCCAATTGAGCAACAGGTGTTTCAGCCATTGAAACAGAGTTTGACCAGAAACATGACAATGTCCTTTTTTTGGTAGCCCTGTTGGTTTAGGTGCTATTCTGGTGCAAAGAGACAAAAGCAAGTATTAAATCATTGTATATGGCAGCTGTTCCTTAAAAGGGACAGTCTTGTCAAAATTAAACTTTCATTATTCAGATAGAGCATGCAATTTTAAACAACATTCTAATTTACTTTTATCCATAAATTTGCTTTTTTTCCTCTTGATATTCTTTGTTAAAAGCTTAACCTAGGTAGGCTCATATGCTAATTTCTAAGCTCTTTATGGCCGCCTCTTATCTCAGTGTGTTTTTCACAGCTAGACATAGCTAGTTCATGTGTGTCATATATATAACATTGCGCTTATTCAAGTGGATTTGTTTATGAATCATCACTGATTGGCTGTCAAAAGAACTGAGATAAGGGAGCAGTCTGCAGAGGCTTCGATACAAGTTAATCACATAGGTAAAAAGTATATTAATAGAACCATGTTGGTTATGCAGAACTGGGGAATGGGTAATAAAGGGATATTATATATTTTTAAACAATAAGAATTCTCGAGTAGACTGTCCCTTTAAATGAGAAATTGGCCATAGGATTTGGCTGTAAGAAGGAAATTTGTCACATTGATGGTTGCATTGTCTGCCAAATATTTAGGATGAAAACCAGATTGGATGTACTCAAGAAGATAATTTCTCATAAGGAAGTGAAATAAGCATTTTCTTTTTAAGCCTTTGAAGAAGTTTGGAGAAGAGAAACAGGGCAGAAGTTTGAGGGGAGGCTAAATCAAGTGAAGGGTCTTACTTATAGTTGTAACAAGTGCATGTTTTGGGATTATGGAAACAATCGGCTAGATTACGAGTTTTTGCCGGTAATGGTGTGCGGTTTTAACGCACAGTTTTTCCTTACCGTTCACCTACAGTAACGCTGGTATTACGGGTCTTTAGAAACCCGGCGTTAGCTGCAAAAAAGTGAGTGTAGAGCAGAATTTAGCTCCACATCTCACCTCAATACCAGTGCTGCTTACGGTAGCGGTAAGCTGGCAAAACGTTCTCGTGCACGATTTCTCCATAGGAATCAATGGGGCAGAGCCGGCTGAAAAAAAACCTAACACCTGCAAAAAAGCAGCGTTCAGCTCCTAACGCAGCCCCATTGATTCCTATGGAGAAACACATTTATGTCTACACCTAACACCCTAACATGAACCCCGAGTCTAAACACCCCTAATATTACACTTATTAACCCCTAATCCGCCGCCCCCGACATCGCCGACACCTGCTTTATATTATTAACCCCTAATCTGCCGCTCCTAACACCGCCGCCACCTACATTATATTTATTAACCCCTAATCTGCCACCCCCAATGTCGCCGACACCTACCTACAATTATTAACCCCTAATCTTCCGCCCCCAACGTCGCCGCCACTATACTAAAGTTATTAACCCCTAAATCTAAGTCTAACCCTAACCCTAACACCCCCCTAACTTAAATATAATTTAAATACATAAATAAATATTCCTATCATTAAATAAATTATTCCTTTTTTTAAACTAAATACTTACCTATAAAATAAACCCTATGATAGCTACAATATAACTAATAGTTACATTGTATCTAGCTTAGGGTTTATTTTTATTTTACAGGCAACTTTGTATTTATTTTAACTAGGTACAATAGTTATTAAATAGTTATTAACTATTTAATAACTACCTAGTTAAAATAAACACAAATTTACCTGTAAAATAAAACCCAATCTAAGCTACAATTACACCTAACACTACACTATAATTAAATAAATTACCTAAATTAACCACAATTAATTACAATTAAATTAAATAAACTAAAGTACGAAAAAAAAACGCTAAATTACAGAAAATAATAAAATAATTAAACATTTTTAAAACTAATTACACCTAATCTAATCCCCTAATAAAATAAAAAAGCCCCCCAAAATAAAAAAAATCCCTACCCTATACTAAATTACAAATTACAAATAGCCCTTAAAAGGGCTTTTTGCGGGGCATTGCCCCAAAGTAATCAGCTCTTTTACCTGTAAAAAAAAGTACAATACCCCGCCAACATTAAAACCCACCACACACACACCCAACCCTACTCTAAAACCCACCCAATCCCCTCTTAATAAAACCTTACACTACCCCCTTGAAGATCACCCTACCTTGAGACGTCTTCACCCAACCGGGCAGAAGTGGTCCTCCAGACGGCCAGAAGTCTTCATCCAGGCGGCATCTTCTATATTCATTCATCTGGAGCGGAGCTGGTCCATCTTTAAGACATCCGACGTGGAGCATCCTCTTCATTCGACGGCGACTGGAACAATGACCTATTGGATGATGTCATCCAATATGGCGTCCCTTCAATTACGTTTGGCTGAAAGAATTCTATTAGCCAATCGGAATTAAGGTAGAAAAAATCCTATTGGCTGATCCAATCAGCCAATAGGATTGAAGTTCAATCCTATTGGCTGATTAGAACAGCCAATAGGATTGAGCTTGCATACTATTGGCTGATTGGAACAGCCAATAGAATGCAAGCTCAATCCTATTGGCTGATTGGATCAGCCAATAGGATTTTTTCTACCTTAATTCCGATTGGCTAATAGAATTCTATCAGCCAATCGGAATTGAAGGGACGCCATCTTGGATAATGTAATTTAAAGGACCCGTCATTGCTCCAGTCGCCGTCGAACGAAGAGGATGCTCCGTGTCGGATGTCTTGAAGATGGACCTGCTCCGCTCCGGATGGATGAAGATAGAAGATGGATGAAGACTTCTGGCCGTCTGGAGGATCACTTCTGCCCAGATAGGAGGAAGACTTTGGACCATCTGGAGGACCACTTCTGCCCGGTTGGGTGAAGACATCTCAAGGTAGGGTGATCTTCAAGGGGGTAGTGTTAGGTTTTATTAAGGGGGAATTGGGTGGGTTTTAGAGTAGGGTTGGGTGTGTGGGTGGTGGGTTGTAATGTTGGGGGGGGGGTATTGTATTTTTTTACAGGTAAAAGAGCTGATTACTTTGGGGCAATGCCCCGCCAAAAGCCCTTTCAAGGGCTATTTGTAATTTAGTGTAGGGTAGAGCTTTTTATTATTTTGGGGGGCTTTTTTATTTTATTAGGGGGATTAGATTAGGTGTAATTAGTTTAAACAAATTGTAATTATTTTATTATTTTCTGTAATTTAGTGTTTGCTTTTTTTAGTAATTTAGTTTATTTAATTTAATTGTAATTAATTGTAGTTAATTTAGGTAATTTATTTAATTATAGTGTAGTGTTAGTTGTAATTGTAGGTTAGGTTTTATTTTACAGGTACATTTGTATTTATTTTAATTAGGAAGTTATTAAATAGTTAAAAACTATTTAATAACTATTGTACCTAGTTAAAATAAATACAACGTTGCCTGTAAAATAAAAATAAACCAATAAGCTAGATACAATGTAACTATTAGTTATATTGTAACTAGCTTAAGTTTTATTTTATCGGTAAGTATTTAGTTTAAAAAGGAATAATTTATTTAATGATAGGAATATTTATTTAGATGTATTTAATTTATATTTAAGTTAGGGGGTGTTAGGGTTAGGGTTAGATTTAGATTTAGGGGTTAATAACTTTATTATAGTGGGAGACGTTGGGGGCGGCAGATTAGGGGTTAATAATTGTAGGTAGGTGTCGGCGATGTTAGGGATGGCAGATTAGGGGTTAATAAAATTAAACTAGTGTTTGCGAGGCGGGAGTGTGGTGGTTTAGGGGTTAATATATTTATTAAAGTGGCGGCAATGTCAGGTCGGCAGATTAGGGGTTAAACATTTTATTTAAGTGTTTGCGATGTTGGGGGGGCTCGGTTTAGGGGTTAATAGGTAGTTTATGGGTGTTAGTGTACTTTTTAGCACTTTAGTTAAGAGTTTTATGTTACGGCGTTAGCCCATAAAACTCTTAACTATTGACTTTTAAATGCGGTAGGAGTCTTGACAGGAGAGGCTGTACCGCTCACTTTTTCCAAGACTCATAATACCGGCGTTAGGAAAATCCCATTGAAAAGATAGGATACGCAATTTACGTAAGTGGATTTGCGGTATGCTCGAGTCACGGAAAAAAGTGAGCGGTACACCTGTACCTGCCAGACTCGTAATACCAGTGGGCATTTAAAAGCAGCTTTGGGACCTCTCAACGCTGCTTTTTAAGGCTAAAGCAAGACTCGTAATCTAGGCGAATGTTTGTGGCTGACATTAAAATAATCTTTGGAGTGTAGAGTCATTCCTGAGAAGTGGAAATTTTAGGTGTGATTGTTTATTCTTTCATGTCGAATAGTGACAAGTCTCTATTTTGTTTTTGTATTGGTTGACAAAGTCTTGTGAAGAGGGGAAGGTGGTAAAGAAAATTGAGAGTGGGCAGAGAAGAGGGAAACAGACATTTAGGTTTAGAGGGAAACAGACATTTAGGTTTAGAGACCAACAAACAATTGATATAGGAGTTGAAAAGTAAATCTGCTTAGGTAGGTGAAGGGCAGAGGTGTAGCGGAAATAAAATTGTAATGCATTCTGACATTGAGGTGTAAAATAATGCTCTGAATGTGGGTGTGTTCTTATTTCAATTATTGTAATCACATTTGTCAAGAAACTAAAACCTTTAAGTCCTAGATTAAAGGGATATTTTAAGCAACTTTCTAATTTACTCCGATAATCAAATTTTCTTCGTTCTCTTGCTATCTTTATTTGAAAAAGCAGGAATCTAAGATAAGGAGCCAGACCATTTTTGATTCAGCACCCTGGATAGCTCTTGCTGATTTAGCCACCCAGGTGCTGAATCAAAAATGGGCTGGCTCCTAAGCTTAAAGTCTTGCTTTTCAAAAAAAGATAGCAAGAGAACGAAGACTAAATGATAATACGATTAAACTAGAAAGTTGCTTAAAGGGACACTGTACTCAAAATTTTTCTTTCGTGATTCACATAGAGCATGCATTTTTAAGCAACTTTCTAATTTACTCCTATTATCAAATTTTCTTCATTCTCTTGGTATGTTTATTTGAAAAGCAAGAATGTAAGTTTAGATGCCGGCCCATTTTTGGTGAACAACCTGGGTTGTCCTTGCTGATTGGTCAGCACCAATAAACAAGTGCTCTCCATGGTCCTGAAGCAAACATTTGCTGGCTCCTTAGTTGAGATGTCTTCTTTTTCAAATAAAGATATCAAGAGAACTAATTAAAATTGCTAATAGAAGTAAATTAGAAAGTTGCTTAAAATTGCATGCTCTATCTGAATCATGAAAGAAAAAATTTGGGTTCAGTGTCCCTTTAAAACTGCATGTTCTATCTGAACCATGAAAGAAAGAAAACTTGGGTTTAGTATCCCTTTAAGTAGAGAGCAAAAATGCAATGGTATGGAACTCTAATACTGCTTATGTAAAATCCAATCAGCTTGCATTTATGTGCTCACTTTAGTCAGTTGTTGATATATATAGGTAAAATGACTTTTCACAATTTATATTGGATAGAGCAGTTTCATGGTTTCCCTCTGATAGTAGATTTCTAGGAGATTACGTCCTAAAATTTATTTTGGACAATATTCAAGCGCGAAGCTGATGGAGGGCAAAAATTTGCTCAAGAAGTGTTTAGGGTAAACATTCTAACTTGTAATACTCAATGGAACATTAATGTTTTCTCGAGTCAGGGTGCAAAATAACTCACCCAGCATTTTTAGTTGAAATAAAGGCCTAAGGTTTTTGTCTGTATATCTGTCATTGTCATCTGTATTTGGATGATTAATACAATTTTACTTTTTCTGTTCAAACTTTGACAACAGGCTTGTGCATCAAGTGTTTTTATACCCATAGACTTCTGTGGCATTTTTCATCTGTATTTGATTAATTTAGATGTCCAGCAACATATTTCATACATGATAACTTAAAAGGACATAAAAACCATATGTAGAAGAAACAAAAAACTGTGTCATGAATATGAAAGAGAAGCAATGAGACATTAAAATATTTTAATGGAAAGGGGCTAAGTAAAATCTGTTTTAATTTAAACTGAATCTAGCAGAAAATGCATGCTTAAGAGCATATGATGCGGCAGTATTAAAGGGACATTAGTCATTTTTACATATATACAACATAAATTAATCACTGCATTGCAAAATATCTTCTTGCCTGATAAATATTGTAAAAGCATTTACAATTGTCAAATGCCCATGGACACACCCCTAACAAGACGACAGATTGGCTTCCACAATAAGGCAAGTGGGGAGAGATTGGATATTGAAAAACAATTCCAGCAAACACAGTGTTAATGCATTATCAGACTGATGAAGGGGCTGTGCCGATCTCTCAACTATTGGATTACGACTAACTGTACCCTGGTAGATGGATTAAAATGAGATGTGTGTTGATCCAGCATATATCAATACATAAATAAATATACACAGATATGTATGTACGCACATTTATATATATATATGTATGTGGAAGTATGCATTTTGTGGGTGCTGTTTTACTGTCCCAGGAAGGGGGAGACCTTGTCGTGGTCCTGGGCTTGATCCTATGGCACCAAATCTAACTGACTTCCCACAGTTTTGCTTTTAAACATTACTGTGAATCTGCTGGTGAGTGCCAGGTTTTCTGTGTGTTGTGTTGATAATGTTTGTAATGCTTCCCTGTGGGCCTGTCACCCAGGCTGCTCTGGGGTTAACTGCCTGGGTTGCTGGGAACTTTGCAGCTGTCTGTCAGTGTTCAGGGCTGTGTAGTTTGCTGTGGCTTAGGATGTGTACTCAGTCCAGTCTGTGAGTGCGGTCCATTCTTGTGTTTATATTTATATATATACTGTACTGTGCAAAAATCTTAGGCTACCACCAGCTTTGTTGTTTTAGCAAAGTTTTAATGACCATCCATGTTTATTTTTTGGTCTCTTTATTAAGATACAAACAGAAAATACAGGAAATATGTACTTGGCACGAAGCACATCTTGAACTCTTTTGGGGAGACTGTCCTGAAGTTTTATAAAGTAATCTTCTAGTATATTATACCAGGCTTCTTTTCAACATTTCACAGAGATTTTCTTTAGAATTTGGTTGTCTTTTATTTATTTCTCTGTCCAGGTGATCCTATACTGCCTCTATTATATTCAGGTCAGGCTGAATATAAAACCATTCCCAATCAGGCATGATGAATAAAAAAAACTGTCTGTACTTTTCATCATTCATGATCCCATCAGACAATATTGCCAACACCACTGGCAGAAATTCAGCCACAAACCAGGACAGACCCTCCACCAAGTTTCACTGAAGGCTGCAAGCACTCGTTCTTCCATCTCTCTCCAAGTCTTCTTCTCACATATTGTCGACGATTGGACCCACAAATGTCAAACTTGGTTTCATCACTCCATAATACTCTTTTGGACTGATCTTAATTTAAATCTTTGTGAGCTTTAGCATATTTTAGCATTTTCACCCTGTTCCCCTTCCAAAAAAAAGTGGGTTCTTGGCTGCTACCCATACACAAAGACCATTCCTGATTAAGCTTCTTCATACTGTAGAAGGGTTAACTTGGCATCCAGATGAAGCTGCCAGATTCTGAGCCAGGTCCTTGCTGGACTTCTTCCAGTCTCTCAAAGAAGCAACTTTGAAAAACTTCTCATCAGATTTTGACTGATTTTATTGGCCTTCCAGTCCTTTTTTTGTCCTAGACTTCTACTGATTCTTCAAATTTCTTTATAACGCTTTGAATACCACATCTTGAGTATCCAGTTTGTTTGCTGATTTCCCTTTGAGAGTGGCCTTGCTGTTTCAAAAGTATGATTTCATGTCTGTCAAATTCTGTGATCTTTGGCATTTTTAATGGAATGATGTGATTCAAAGTTGGTCTTATTAGCAAGCTTCCCATGAGTTAAACCCATACCACCTGTGTATGTTATGTACAAGCATGTCTTTCACAAACTTGGTGTAATAGACCTTTTCTTTTTTACAGCAGTCTTCTTGACATGAAATAGTATTGTTAGCAATGACATTAATTGGGGTTCCATTCCATTTAGGTTTACGCGAGCCAGGTTCCTGCTATTGCTTAAGTGTAAGGGGAGGTCATACTAAATACTTTAGACTTTAGCCTATAGCAGCAGTTTTTTTCAGATTTTTTTCTTCTTCTGTTTTTTAATACTGCATACAAATATCCTGTATTTTATGGTTGTATTCCAATAAAGAAACTGAGAAATAATTATATATGGTCATTATACCATTGCTGAAACAACAATTCTTATGGTGGCATAAGACATTTGCACAGTACTGTATATATATATATATATATATATATATATATATATATATATATATATATATATAAATAATTTATTTAGATATATACGGATATATCTATTAAACACACACACATTATGTTATAACACAATAGCCGTTAGATTTTTGTTTTACAGCTGCAAGGCCTAGAAAGGATCCAGCTGTACCAAGCTAGATTTAATGTGTGGCTGGAGGTGGCTGGTGAGGGGGGAAGCGGGCTTCTATAAATTAAGCCTAATTTTAAGGTGCTAGTGGCTTCCTGGAGCCTGAATTTGGTGAGCTTTGCCTTAAAGGGACAGTAGTAAACACTTTGAAAATATAATATAAAATAGTAAAACAACATTATAAGGGTCCTAGCTCGTTGACTCCAGGATATGTCTTTACTTTCCACCAATAGAGCTGTTTTCCTTATAACCAGCGTTCAACCTGTCACAAGGGTTATGCACATTTCCTGTAATATTCAATAATAAAGAGACATTAAATACTAGATAAATGTTAGACAGAATAATATATTCAAAGCAAAGATTAGCTTGAGAATAATATGCAGAGCCCAATCAGGGAAGGCTATAAATGGGTCACTAGAGTGCGCAACCAATGACTGTGTGCAACATAGCAGTAACAATACATTATGGGCCAGATAACAAATGGCGTGCAATTTTTTTTCCATTGGTGGGCTAATAGCACTCAAAGAAAAAAAAAGCGCAGCTGGATTTGTGCTTGCATTACAAGTTGAAAGTAAAATGAAAGACTCTAATGCTAACTTCAGGACCTCGCGTCCACGCTAACGTCTTCTCCCCATAGACTTATATGGGGTGCACTACAAAATGTTTTTTTTTATTGCTCGTGTGTTACCCCGACACTGAGCTAGATCAACTTCACTAAACCCGAAGGTGCGTTAGGAATACTTTAAATTCCCATGTTCTTTACATAGAAGAAAATGTTCTTTTAATTTTTATATATATGTGTACAGAAATGGTAGGAACTGTACTCTCACTAACCAAAAAATTATAACAACCAGCATGCCAGCAGGGGCAATCATTAGAAAGTATACAGACTGCACTCGCTGGGTTTCAGACAAACTTATTTCTTTATATTATGTATACACATATATACACATATTATAGACATGTATACATACACACTTACACATATTTAGACTTATATATATATATATATATATATATATATATATATATATACATTGTAACCCTTCCCAGTTAAACACTTTGCAATATTTAAATGATACTTTTTATTAAAACATGTATATATGGACCAGCACTATATAGAGTGGTCATGATATCCATTAAGGTATAGGTTGTGTTAGAGCAATGTCGGCCATGCTAACCCATCTCTGTTAAATGAGATTTACCATAGACTTGTAATATCAATATGTGCGCTAATGTTAAGGCTATCCAGCGATACTGCTTATTGCAATTCGCATTATGATTAGCACGCCACTTGTAAAAAAAACTATTCTTTATTCGACGTGAGCCTTAATCATAGACCTTTATTTATGGTTGTCACTTCCTTTCTAGCTCCATAATATGATATGCAGTTATATATTTCATGTAATTTTAACTTGATCAGGGTTCTACAATCCATGGGTCATGACCCATTTCTGAGTCGCAACATCATTACTTGTGTGTGTGTGTTGTACGAAAGTGTGTTATATGAGTGTGTGTGTTTATCTGTTGTATGAAAGAGTGTGTGTGTGTGTGTGTGTGGTGTGTTGTATGAGTGTGTGTGTGTTGTATTAGAGTGTATATGTGTGTGTTGTATGAGAGTGTATGTGGTGTGTGTTGTATAAGAGTGTGTGTGTGTGGTGTATGAGAGTGTGTGTGTGTGTGGTGTATGAGAGTGTGTGTGTGTGGTATATTACATTGTGTGTGTGTTGTATGAGAGAGAGTGTGTGTGTGTGTGTGTGGTGTATGAGAGTGTGTGTGTGTGTGGGGGGGGGTGTATGAGATTGTGTGTGTGTGTTGTATGAAAGTGTTTGTGTGTGTTGTTTTAGAGTGTATGTGGTGTGTGCTGTATGAGGGTGTGTGTGGTGTGTTTGTGGTGTGTTTGCGATGTGTATGTGTTGTATGTGAGTGTGGTGTTTAAAATCTCCCATATAGGGTTTGCAGGTTATATTTAAAGGGACAGTGTACTCCAATTTTTTTATTGTTTAAAAAGATAGATATTCCCTTTATTACCCATTCCCCAGTTTTACACAGCCAAGATGGTTATATTAAAATACTGTTTACCTCTGATTGCCTTGTATCTAAGCATCTTCTGACAGCCCCCTGATCACATGACTTTTTACTTATCTATTGACTTTTATTTATTATCTAATATAACTTTATCAAATTAGTGCTGTGTCCTGCACAACTCCATATGAGTGAGCACAATGTTATCTATATGGCACACATGAATTAGCAGTCTCTTGTTGTGAAAAGCTAATAAAAAAGCAAATGATAAGAGGCTGTCTGTAGTGGCTTAGAAACAGGTAGAAATTTAGAGGTTTAAATTTTATAAAGTATATTAATATAACGTTGGTTGTGCAAAGCTGGGGAATGGGTAGTAAAGGCATTATCTATCTTTTTAAAAGGACAGTCTACCTAAAGTGATCTATTTCGTTAGTTTGCCCCTTATTAAGTTGTCCTACCTGGTTGTCATCATGCTGCACACAACGGTCTCAGTTTTAATTTCAAAAGATTCACGCCGTTTTAGATTTGAAAATGGCCCCTAAACTCCGCCTACTATGACGTCATCCATGCCTCACTTCAATACACTGTGTCTGTGTCTCCCATGAAATCGCAAATAAAGCGAATATAGTGTTCCCGGTATTGTGCAAATGCGCATTATGCAGCCAGTGACGTCACTGCATACAGTAATCCGGAACATTTACACAGAAGAGTAGTCCCCAGCTCTTCCGGTCGACTTCGATCATGCGCAGTAACTAGATGCACAATGCGGTGACGTCATCAACATTCACGGGCACGAAATTTGAAAAAAAAAAATATGTCCTGTGAATGAAGAAGACGGTGGTAGGTGGAGTTCAGGGTCCATTTGCAAATCTAAAACGGCGTGAATCCATTTTAAATATAACGGTAACCGTTGTGGGCAGCATGCTGATAAACAGGTAGGACAATTTAATAAGGGGCAAACTTACGAAATAGATCACTTTATTATGAAGGTAGACTGTCCCTTTAAACAATAACAATTTTGGTGTAGACTGTCCCTTTAAACTTTACATAGATTTGTTGATGGGCAATTATTGCTACAATAAATATATACTATGTAAGAAATCTTCAATTACCCAAAGGAGTATAAATTAAACATGATAATCTCTAAATATATTCAGACAATTTTATAGACAACATCCGCAATGTGCCAATTATTATTATGACTCCCTTTGCCTCCTGGGGGAACAACTGATCAAAAGATTTTGGAAAACTCTTATCATCCACACAATGGTGAAAAGGACTATGTAGGTCTACAAGCCATGTGTGAAGGTCAGGATGAGTTCACAGTCAAGTGTTTATACAGTGATTACAGCACATATATCATTAAAGGAACACTAAAATAAAAATTAAACTTTCATGATTCAGATAGAGCACACAATTTTAAACAACTTTCCTAGTCATTACCATTATCTATATGTGCACAATCTTTTAAAATGTACACTTTCTGCGGCTCCAGCTCCTACTGAGCATGTGCAAGAATTCACAGAATAAACGTATATGCATTTCGTAATTGGCTGATGGCTGTCACATGATACAGGGGGAAGGAAAATTTAACTAACTTAAAAATTTTCAGAAAAAAAATCTACTACTGGTACTGATTTGAAATTCAGACTAATGGGCCGATTTATCATGTGTCTGGCGGACATGATCCCATGTAGCAATTATGTCCGCCAGACATCAATAAATGCCGACAGCATACGCTGTCAGCATTTATCAATGCACAAGCATTCCTTGTGAAATGCTTGTGCAACGCCCCTCTCTGCAGATTCACGGCCAATCGGCCGTTGGCAGGGAGTGTCAATTAACCCAATCGTATGTGATCGGACAGATTGCTGCCCGCCGCCTCAGAGCTGTTTCTTAACTTATGTTTCCTGAAGGCTCGCGCGGAAACTGCTGCATATAGCAGCATTTGGGGCATAATAAATCGGCCCCCAAGTGCTTTTGCATTGTCGTGTTATTATGCATTTATTGATAATGCAATTCTATCTCAGCTGCTGAAGGGTCACATTAACAAACAGAAAGTGAAGTTCCACTTCAGTACCATCAAAGGGACACTAAAGTCAAAATTAAACTTTCATAATTCAGATTGTGCATGCAGCAGCTTTCTAATTTACTTCAATTATCAGTTTGCTCTCAGTCTTTTTATATTCACACTTTTGAGGCACCAGCGCCTACTGAGCATGTGCAAGAGTTTAGTGTATACATATATGCGTCTGTAATTGGCTGATGGCGGTCACATGATACAGTGGGCATGGTAATTAATGCTATCTTTGAAATTTATAAGAAAAATTATCTACTGATAATTTAAAATTCAGAGAAATTCTATCCCTTAGTGCAGTGTTTTTCAACTAGTGTGCCATGAGAGATCCTCAGGTGTGCCACGACAGACTGACAACAGTGTGACATTTTTTAAACTTTGCTTGTTTTTTACTCCCAGTGCAGGGGTAGTTTGTAGGAGGCATGGCATAACAGCACAATACATACAGTATGTGTGTGTTTGTGTGTATGTGTATATATATATGCTGTATTAGGCTACAATGTGTGATTTTCTCCAACATAGGTGTGTCCGGTCCACGGCGTCATCCTTACTTGTGGGATATTCTCCTCCCCAACAGGAAATGGCAAAGAGCCCAGCAAAGCTGGCCATATAGTCCCTCCTAGGCTCCGCCTACCCCAGTCATTCTCTTTGCCGTTGCACAGGCAACATCTCCACGGAGATGGCTTAGAGTTTTTTTGGCGTTTAAATGTAGTTTTTGTTCTTCAATCAAGAGTTTGTTATTTTAAAATAGTGCTGGTATGTACTATTTACTCTGAAACAGAAAAGAGATGAAGATTTCTGTTTGTAAGAGGAAAATGATTTTAGCAACCGTTACTAAAATCGATAGCTGTTTCCACACAGGACTGTTGAGATGAAGTAACTTCAGTTGGGGGAAACAGTGGGCAGACTTTGCTGCTTGAGGTATGACACATTTCTAACAAGACTCGGTAATGCTGGAAGCTGTCATTTTCCCTATGGGAACCGGTAAGCCATTTTCTTAGTTTAAGTTAAAGAATAAAGGGCTTCATTAGGGCTTAAAAAACTGGTAGACATTTTTCTGGGCTAAAACGATTACTTTACTAAGTATATTTGGCAGATTATTACTTTTAATAGTTGTTAAATCTTGGGGATTGTTTTAATAAAAACGGCAGGCACTGTATTGGACACCTTTTTCACTGGGGGCCTTTTCTAGTCATAGACAGAGCCTCATTTTCGCGCCTCTAATGCGCAGTTGTTTTTGGAGAGCAAGGCATGCAGATGCATGTGTGAGGAGTTAAGAACCACTGAAAAAGCTTATAGAAGGCATCATTTGGTATCGTATTCCCCTCTGGGCTTGGTTGGGTCTCAGCAAAGCAGATACCTGGGACTGTATAGGGGTTAAATGTAAAAACGGCTCCGGTTCCGTTATTTTAAGGGTTAAAGCTTTCAAATTTGGTGTGCAATACTTTTAAGGCTTTAAGTTACTGTGGTGAAATTTTGGTGAATTTTGAACAATTCCTTCATACTTTTTCACATATTCAGTAATAAAGTGTGTTCAGTTTAAAATTTAAAGGGACAGTAACGGTTTTATTGTAAAACGTTTTTTGTGCTTTGTTGACAAGTTTAAGCCTGTTTAACATGTCTGAACCATCAGATAACGATGTTCTATATGTATGAAAGCCAATGTGTCTCCCCATTTAAATATATGTGATATATTTGTGTCATAATGTCCAAACAAAGTAGGGATAATAATGCCATAGATATGATATTGCCCAAGATGATTCCTCTAATGAGGGGAGTAAGCATGGTACTGCATCATCCCCTTCTGTGTCTACACCAGTTTTGCCCACACAAGAGGCCCCTAGTACATCTAGTGCGCCAATACTTATTACCATACAACAATTAATGGCTGTAATGGATAATTCTATTGCATGCATTTTTTCCAAAATGCCTACTTATCAGAGAAAGCGTGATTGCTCTGTTTTAAACACTGAAGAGCAAAAGGACGCTGATGATATCTGTTCTGACATACCCTCACACCTATCTGAAGGGGCCAGGAGGGAGGTTTTGTCTGAGGGAGAAATTTCAGATTCAGGGAAAATTTCTCAACAAGCAGAACCTGATATTGTAACTTTTAAATTTAAATTACAACATCTCCACGCACTACTTAAGGAGGTATTATCTACTCTGGATGATTGTGACAATTTGGTCATTCCAGAGAAATTAGGTAAGATGGACAAGTTCCTAGAGGTTCCGGTGCCCCCCGATGTTTTTCCTATACCCAAGCGGGTGGCGGACATAGTAAATAAGGAGTGGGAAAGGCCCGGCATACCTTTTGTCCTCCCCCTATATTTAAGAAATTATTTCCTATAGTCGACCCCAGAAAGGACTTATAGCATACAGTCCCCAAGGTCGAGGGGGCGGTTTCTACTCTAAACAAACGCACTTCTATTCCTATAGAAGATAGTTGTGCTTTCAAGATCCTATGGATTAAAGGTTAGAGGGTTTGCTTAAAAAGATGTTTGTTCAGCAAGGTTACCTTCTACAACCAATTTCATGCATTGTTCCTGTCACTACAGCTGCGTGTTTCTGGTTCGAAGAACTAGAAAAGTCGCTCAATAAAGAATCTTCGTACGAGGAGGTTTTGGACAGAGTTCAAGCTCTTAAATTGGCTAACTCTTTTATTTTAGATGCCGCTTTGCAATTAGCTAGATTAGCGGCGAATAATTCAGGGTTTGCTATCGTGGCGCGCAGAGCGCTTTTGCTTAACATCCCTTTCAAGGGTAAAACACTGTTTGGCCCTGACTTGAAAGAGATTATTTCAGACATCACTGGGGGAAAGGGCCACGCCCTTCCTCTGGATAGGTCTTTTAAGGCTAAAAATAAGCCAAATTTTCGTCCCTTTCGCAGAAACGGACCAGCCTCAAATTCTACACCCTCTAAGCAAGAGGGTAATACTTCTCAAACCAAGCCAGCCTGGAGGCCGATGCAAGGCTGGAACAAGGGTAAGCAGGCCAAGTCACCTGCCACTGCTACCAAAACAGCATGAAGTGTTGGCCCCCGATCTGGGAAGGATCTGGTGGGGGGCAGACTTTCTCTCTTTGCTCAGGCTGGGGCAAGAGATGTTCAGGATACTTGGGCGCTAGAAATAGTTTCTCAAGGTTATCTCCTGGAATTCAGGGAACTACCCCCAAGGGGAAGGTTCCACGGGTCTCAATTATTTTCGAACAGGCATTCTTACACTGTGTAGAAGACCTGTTAAGCATGGGAGTGATTCATCCTGTTCCATTAGGAGAACAAGGGATGGGTTTTTACTCCAACCTGTTCATAATTCCCAAAAAAGAGGGAACATTCAGACCTATTTTAGATCTCAAGATTCTAAACAAGTTTCTAAGGGTTTCATCGTTCAAAATGGAAACCATTCGAACGATCCTTCCTACCATCCAGGAAGGTCAATTCATGACCACGGTGGACTTAAAGGATGCGTACCTACGTATTCCTATCCACAAGGAACATTTTCGGTTCCTAAGGTTCGCCTTTCTGGACAAGCATTACCAGTTTGTGGCACTTCCATTCGGATTAGCCACTGCTCCAAGGATTTTCACAAGGGTACTAGGGTCACTTCTAGCGGTGCTAAGACCAAGGGGCATTGCAGTAGTACCTTACTTGGACGACATCCTGATTCAAGTGTCGTCTCTGTCAAAAGCAAGGGCTCATACGGACATTGTCCTAGCCTTTCTCAGATCTCACAGGTGGAAAGTGAACATAGAAAAAAGTTCTCTGTCCCCGTCAACAAGAGTTCCCTTCTTGGGAACAATAATAGTTTCCTTAGAAATGAAGGTTTTTCTGACAGAGGCCAGAAAATCAAAACTTCTAAGCTCTTGTCAGGTACTTCATTCTGTTCTTCTTCCTTCCATAGCGCAGTGCATGGAAGTAATAGGTTTGATGGTTGCGGCAATGGACATAGTTCCTTTTGCACGAATTCATCTAAGACCATTACACCTGTGCATGCTCAGACAGTGGAATGGGGATTATACAGACTTGTCTCCGACGATACAAGTAGATCAAATAACCAGAGATTCACTCCGTTGGTGGCTGACCCTGGACAACCTGTCACAGGGAATGAGCTTCCGCAGACCAGAGTAGGTCATTGTCACGACCAACGCCAGTCTGGTGGGCTGGGGCGCGGTCTGGGAACCCCTGAAAGCTCAGGGTCTATGGTTTCGGGAAGACTCTCTTCTCCCGATAAACATAATGGAACTGAGAGCGATATTCAATGCTCTCAAGGCTTGGCCTCGACTAGCAAAGGCCAAATTCATAAGGTTTCAATACGACTGTTACATATATCAACCATCAGGGGGTAACAAGGAGTTCCCTGGCGATGGAGGAGCATCCGGGGGAGTGGGAACTCCATCTGGAAATCTTTGCCCAAATAACTCAATTATGGGGCATTCCAGACATGGTTCTGATGGCCTCTCGTCAGAACTTCATTGTCCCTTGTTACGGGTCCAAATCCAGGGATCCCAAGGCTACTCTATTGGATACAATAGTAGCACCTTGGATCTTCAACCTAGCTTATGTATTCCCACCGTTTCCTCTCATTCCCAGGCTGGTAGCCAGGATCAATCTGGAGAGGGCTTCGGTGATCTTGATAGTTCCTGTGTGGCCACGCAGGACTTGGTATGCAGACCTGGTGAATGTGTCATCGGCTCCACCATGGAAGCTACCTTTGAGACAGGACCTTCTTATTCAGGGTCCATTCGAACATCCGAATCTGGTTTTCCTCCAACTGACTGCTTGGAGTTTGAACGCTTAATTTTATCAAAGCGTGGGTTTTCAGATTCTGTAATAGATACTCTTATTCAGGCTAGAAAGCCTGTAACTAGAAAAATTTACCATAATATATGGAAAAAATATATCTGTTGGTGTGAATCTAAAGGATTCCCATGGAACAAGATAAAAATTCCTAAGATTCTTTCCTTTCTACAAGAAGGTTTGGAGAAAGGATTTTCTGCGAGTTCTCTGAAGGGACAGATCTCTGCTTTATCTGTTTTACTTCACAAAAGGCTGGCAGCTGTGCCAGACGTTTAAGCGTTTGTTCAGGCTCTGGTTAGAATCAAGCCTGTTTACAGACCTTTGACTCTTCCCTGGAGTCTTAATCTAGTTCTTTCAGTTCTTCAAGGGGTTCCGTTTGAACCCTTACATTCCGTAGATATTAAGTTATTATCTTGGAAAGTTTTGTTTTAGGTTGCAATTTCTTCCGCTAGAAGAGTTTCTGAGTTATCTGCTCTGCAGTGTTCTCCGCCCTATCTGGTCCATGCAGATAAGGTGGTTTTACGTACTGAGCCTGGTTTTCTTCCGAAGGTTGTTTCCAACAAAAATATTAACCAGGAGATAGTTGTACCTTCTTTGTGTCCGAATCCAGTTTCATAGAAGGAACGTTTGTTACACAATTTGGACGTTGTCCGTGCTCTAAAATTCTATTTAGAGGCTACTGAAGATTTTAGACAAACATCTTCTTTGTTTGTTGTTTATTCTGGTTAAAGGAGAGGTAAAAAAGCAACTTCTACCTCTCTTTCCTTTTGGTTTAAAAGCATCATCAGATTGGCTTTTGAGACTGCCGGACGGCAGCCTCCTGAAAGTATCACAGCTCACTCCACTAGGGCTGTGGCTTCCACATGGGCCTTCAAGAATGAGGTTCCTGTTGACCAAATTTTTTAAATTATATACTTTTGCTTCTTCGGAGGCTATTTTTGGGAGAAAGGTTTTGCAAGCCGTGGTGCCTTCCGTTTGGGTGACCTGATTTGCTCCCTCCCTTCATCCGTGTCCTAAAGCTTTGGTATTGGTTCCCACAAGTAAGGATGACGCCGTGGACCGGACACACCTATGTTGGAGAAAACAGAATTTATGCTTACCTGATAAATTACTTTCTCCAACGGTGTGTCCGGTCCACGGCCCGCCCTGGTTTTTTAATCAGGTCATGATGAATTATTTTCTCTAACTACAGTCACCACGTTACCATATGGTTTCTCCTATATATATTTCCTCCTGTCCGTCGGTCGAATGACTGGGGTAGGCGGAGCCTAGGAGGGACTATATGGCCAGCTTTGCTGGGCTCTTTGCCATTTCCTGTTGGGGAGGAGAATATCCCACAAGTAAGGATGACGCCGTGGACCGGACACACCGTTGGAGAAAGTAATTTATCAGGTAAGCATAAATTCTGTTTTTTTAAAATTTTGGGATGGTGGTGTGCCACAGGATTTTTTAATGTAAAAAAGTGTGCCACGGCAAAAAAAAAAAGGTTAAAAATCACTGCCTTAGTGTTCAAGATATGCACACTTAAAGGGACACTCAATCAAAATTAAACTGTCATGATTCAGATAGAGCATGCCATTTTAAACAACTTTCCAATTTACTTCCATTAACTAAATGTGCACAGTCTTTTTATATTTAAACTTTTTGAGTCACCAGCTCCTACTGAGCATGTGCAAGAATAAGTGTATATGCATTTGTGAATGGCAGATGGCTGTCACATGGTACGTGTATGCATTTGTGATTGGCTGATGGCTTTCACATGGTACAGTGGGAGTGGAAAAAGACATAACTTTTAAAATTGTCAGAAAAAAATCTACTACTCATGTGAAGTTCAGACTAAGTGCTATTGCATTGCCCTGTTATCTTGCATTTGTTGATTATGCAAATCTACTGTGTTGACTGGTCCTTTAAGGGCATATATATCAAGCTCTGTATGGAGCTCCGTATGAAGGCTCACCGGAAACAGAAGTTATGAAGCAGTGGTCTAAAGACCGCTGCTCCATAACTTGTCCGCCTGCTCTGAGACTGCGGACAGAAATCAACCCGATCATTGGTGCAATGATAAATGATGTGCAGCGCACATAATACGCTAGTTCGTATCATGTCCGCTCGCACATTGATAAATATGCCCCTTATTATGCTCTCATGTAAAGGAGAAAGGTTTCACACATATATACCAAGAAAAATGGGTACATTTGATTAAAGAAGTCCTATTGAAGAGTTTTTAATTGTACACTGAATCGTGAAGGTTTCAATTAGACTTTCAAGTGCCAGTAAATCATTTGCATTAAAGGGATACTAAACCCAAATTATTATCTTTCATTCTTGCCTTTTCAAATAAAGATAGAAAGAGAATGAAGAAAAATTGATAATAGGAGTAAATTAGAAAATTGCATGCTCTATCCGAATCATGAAAGAAAAATTTGGGTTTACTGTCCCTTTAAGCACTAGGTGGCGGGAGATTGCCCACTAGACAGATGCACAATCCTATCTATATAATATATACAATAGTTTTCTGACTAGAATTCCCTTTGTTATAAGAACTGTTAACATGTGTCAGACAGAATGCAATTTTAATCAACTTCCCAGTTAACTTCTATTAGCAAATTTGCTTCATTCTCTTGGTATCCTTTGTTAAAAAGTCACTTCCAGTGCAGGAATGCACAACTGGGAGTTAGCTAAGCATTACAAAAACATTCCTCCAAAATAAAAAGGACCAAAATTCAGATATTTATATGTACACACTTAATACAATGGTCAATTTTAGCAACATTTCCATTTTCCAAACAGACCCTTATATCTGGATAAAACAGTTAAAACTTAACCTTTACTAAAAAGAAGACAAAAGTAAAACATACTTAAAAAAAAGCCAAACAGGGTATATAGCCAATCTTGAGAGTCACAACTTCAAAGGTTAATTAATGAATACTACAATAAATGTTACTGCATACTCATCCCACTGTGGAGGCTTTCCCTACTCAATTCCGACTATGATTTTGTGAATCCCACAAGTGGGACAATACATGGGACCTACGACTATGGATGAGAAATGCAGTTAACAAAAGCATTTGAGAAAGCTCTAAATGGTGGAATGCGTGTCAGGTGTGAGCCAGAGTTGCATGATGTGAGGTAGAGAGTACAAGGGTGACAATTGGATTTATCGCATACTGATGGGCAATTTGTTTGATTTTGTTTACTACATTTCTCATCCATAGTCATAGGTCCCATATATTGCCCCACTTGTGGGATTCACAAAATCATAGTCGTAATTGAGTAGGGAAAGCCTCCACAGTGGGATGAGTTTGCAATAACATTTATTGTAATCATTAATTAACCTTTAAAGGTGTGACTCTTCAAATTCTTGCAGTCTTGAGATTGGCTCTATACCATGCTTGTTTGTTTTTTTAAGTATGTTTTACTTTTGTATAGTAAAGGATACGTTTTATTTGTTTCCTCCGGATATGAGTCTGTTTGGAAAATTGAAATATTGCTAATATTGACCATTGTATTAAGTGTGTAACTATAAATATTTTAACGTTGGTCCTTCTTCTTTTGGAGAAATCTTTTTAAGATATTAGGTACCCCCCACATATTATTTGTTCATGTGTATTAAAGGTATAATTAGGAATGTGGGTATAACAGAATTTAGAGTACTTTAGAGTGTACTGGTTTCCAAGAGAAATTAACTTAACTTTTTGAATAAGCTATCTAAGCATATCAGATGAGACAATGACAAATGCAAATAAGTGCAGTCACCAATCAGCAGCTAGGTTCTAGTAGTGCATTCCTGCTCCTAAGCCTAGCTAAGTATATTCTCCAACAGAGGATACCAAGAGAACAACGCATATTTGATAATTGAAGTTATTTGGAAAGTTGTTTAAAATGACATGATCTATATGAATAATTTATTTTTAATTTTGGCTTTATTATCTCTTTAAGGGTTGTGTAAGAAGAGGCTATAGACAACAGGGTATCATGGTATTTGATCTGTATTTGTTTTCACTCTGTTTCCCTGTATTGTGGATACAGTTACATTTCTAACATTACCCAGGCTGTTCTGTTGTTTATGGCAAAGAGACAGAAGAAAGTAGGTCATAATGACCCTTGGAAACCTGGTCATTAACAAGTTGTTATTATTCCTTCCATGGAAATTCCATTTAAGGTATCAAACAGCAATCAGAACAAAGGATTTCAATTAATTTTATGACTTGCTCAGATGTTATTAGCTGGTACATCTTGACTATATATTAGATTATTGTTTCATTAATTCTCAAATGATCATTATCTTTATAAAAATTTTTTTTTTTAGGAATATACAAAAATTACGTTACTGCCCAAATTAACAGAGGAACTTCTACAGATAGAATATATTATAAGTCAGTTTTCCACTGATTGTGATGAAATTCTATAGTTGTTATTTTCTATCATTAAAAGAAAAACTAAAGTCAAAATTAAACATTCATGAATCACATAGAGCAGAGAATTTTAAACAACTTTCCAATGTACTTCTTTTATCAAATTTGCTTTTGTCTCTTGGCAACCTTTGTTGAAGAATAAATATAGGTAGGCTGATATAAGCTTATGAGTGTACATGTGTCTTTAGGAGCCTATGCAACTATATATAACATTGCTATAAACATTTTTGCAAACACTGTTGCTAGATGGCTAAAGTCACATGCACGCTCCTGAGCTTACTTAGGATTATATTTACAAAGGATACCAAGAGAACTAAGCAACATTGATAATAGAAGTTTGTCCAATCCATTTAAGTGTATTTTTTACTTTACTGTCCCTTTAAGCTTCTCTGTCTACAACTCACACACATATATATTACACATACACACATATATATCACACACACACATATATATCACACACACACATATATATCACACAAACATATATATATATTATATATATCACACTCAAACGCATATATATGACACACATATATCACATTCACATCTCACACATACACACACACATATATATATATATATATATATATATATATATATATATATATATATATATATATATATATATATATATATATATATGATACACACACATTTATCACATCACACACACACATATAAATTTATATATATATATCACACACACACACATATAAATGTATATATATATATATATATATATATATATATATATATCACACACACACATATAAATGTATATATATATATATCACACACACACATATAAATGTATATATATATATCACACACACACACATGCATACACACACACACACACACACACACACACATATATATATATATATATATATATATATATATATATATACACACACACACACACACATATAGTCATGTGAAAAAGAAAGTACACCCTCTTTGAATTCTATGGTTTTACATATCAGGACATAATAACAATCATCAGATGAACAATTAGCAGGTCTTAAAATTAGGTAAGTAGAACCTCACAACAAAACACATGACATATCACACTGTATCATGATTTTTTTAAACAAAAATAAAGCCGAAATGGAGAAGCCATGTGTGAAAAACTAAGTACACCCTTATTGCTTCCATAGGAATTAAGAGGCTAAGTAGCAAGCAGGTGCTGATAATCAAATGTCCTTGATTAATTGATCATCAGTTTGCTGGTCTGGAGCATTCAGGTGTGTGTTAACACAATGCCAAGGAGGAAAGACATTAGCAATGATCTTAGAGAAGCAACTGTGCTGCCCATCAATCTGGGATGGGTTATAAGGCAATTTCAAAACAATTTAAAGTCCATTATTCTACAGTGAGAAAGATTATTCACAAGTGAAACCATTCAAGACAGTTGCCAATCTTCCCAGGAGGGGATGCCCCAGCAAATTCACCCCAAGGTCAGACCGTGCAATGCTAAGAGAAATTGCAAAAAACCCTAGAGTTACATCTCAGACTCTACAGGCCTCAGTTAGCATGTTAAATATTAAAGTTCATTACTACAATTAGAAAAGGAATGAACAAGTATGGTTTGTATGGAAGGGTTGCCAGGAGAAAGCCTCTTCTCTTTAAAAGAACATGGCAGCATGGCTTAGGTTTGCAAAGTTGCATCTAAACAAACCACAATACTTCTGGAACAACGTCCCTTGGGCAGACAAGACCAAAGTGGAGATGTTTGGCCATAATGCACAGCGCCAAGTTTGGCAAAAAACAAACACAGCATATGAGCACAAGCACCTTATACCAACTGTCAAGCACGGTGGTGGAGGGGTGATGATTTGGGCTTCTTTTGTAGCCACAGGACTTAAGCACCTTGCAGTCTGTCATGAGATGCAGGACATATGCAGGACACAGCAATGATGGTACAACTCTATTTTATTACAGAGCATAGCAATACACATCCAGACAGGTTGATTGTACTAAAACAAACTGCGACACAGACACCGGACCTAAGCCCCGCCCACATGCTAGTGACATCACATCCTGCTATCATCACATCTTCCCCTTTTTCAAAGGCAAAGCATACATTTGCATATATTAAATAACAAGGTACACCAACAGGGTATACAACAACATTTTGTTTTAGAACATTATAAAAACAGATAGATTAGAAAACATGAACAAATAAATTACATCCTGACTTGGACATCGGGGTAGACTACCCTAGTCCACAGTGACCATGGGATTATTCTGCCCATACTTCCGGTCACTGTTCTAGCTAAAGTCAGTCCCTGTATCGGGCCGGAAGCCTCACCACTCTTCCGCTTGATGTAACTTTGCATGAACTGTCCTCTGATACAGAAGATGGTGAACAAGAGTCTGCTGGAGGCAAAGATATATCCCCGCTATGATCTTGCTGAGGGGAAGGCACCTCTCTTAGAACAGGGGATCCCACCGGCGGTGGTACTGAGGTATCCGGTTCCAGACTCTCAGGTACAGGCTGAAGATGTCTTCGGTTACGGCGTGTAACCGTCCCTCCCTCTGTAAGGACTGTGTAAGACCTTGGTTCTGGAGAGCGGCCCACTACCGTAGCAGGCGTCTTCCATTTCTTCTCATCATCCAGTTTAATTCTGACACTTTGGCCCGCTTTCAGTTCCTGTAAAGGCCTGACAGAATGTCTCCTGTCGTAGAAGAAACGATAACCCTTTTTGGCCTCTTCATCCCTCCTAAGGACTTCGTCCCGAGGAACAGGGCCAGGCGGCTTGAAGACACCCACTGAGGGTAAAGTGGTGCGAATCTGGCGTCCTAGCATCAGCTGTGCCGGGCTAAACCCGGTGGCTTGAATGGGCGTCGCCCTGTATGACAAGAGGGCTAGGTACGGTTCAGATTGCTTTAGAATGAATTTTGTTGTTTGAACTGCCCTTTCAGCCATTCCGTTGGCCTGCGGATAATGTGGACTTGACGTGGAATGTGCAAAATCATATTCCCTGCTGAAAGCACTGAACTCTGTAGAAGCGAACTGCATGCCATTATCACTCACCAGCTCCATTGGAATGCCCCATCGGGCGAACAAGCTCTTCAGGCGAATGATAACGGCCTGACTTGTGATATCATTCAGGGGTGCTATTTCCAAATACCTGGAATAGTAGTCGATAACAACAAGAAACTTTTTCCCGTGCAGTTCGCACAAATCAGCAGCTATTTTCTGCCACGGCCCCGCAGGCAGCGGAGTAGACATTAAGGGCTCCCTTCTCTGAGTAGGCCGGCGTTCCCGGCAAAAGGCACATTTAGACACGTGATTTGCAATGTCGGAGCTGATCCCAGGCCACCACACAGCTGTAGCTGCTCTTTCTCTGCACTTTGTAATGCCTAAGTGGCCATCGTGAATCCTGTTTAACATCTCCTTCCTCATGCTGACAGGAATTACAATACGGTCTTGGAACAGCACCAACCCTTCCAGCTCCGTGAGCTGCGACCTCTCTGGCTGGTAAGCATTTAAAGACATCCAGGCTGCCCGGCTCTCGGGCCAGCCATCTCTTATGTACCTTATAACTTCTTGCAGATCTGTGTCCAAATATGTCTCTTTCTTTATCTCTTCCAGTTTCCTTGAAGAAATGGACTTAGAGGCCAGAACTGAATCAACATACACTTTTACATCCGACTCTGTGGAGGATTCTTCAGCAGCAGCCAGCGGGAGCCTGGACAGTGTATCTGCCACAACCAGCTGCTTCCCCGGCACATGCACTGCCTGAACATTGAACCTGAGTAGTCTCATTAAAAGTCTCTGGCATCTCAAGGGTGTTTTGTCGATGTCATAAGAATTGATAAGAGGGACTAGCGGTTTGTGGTCAGTTTCCAGACTAAATTTCTCCAAACCTACTAGATAACGCTGAAAGCGCTCACAGGCCCAAACTGCAGCCAGGCACTCTTTCTCAATTTGAGCGTATTTTGACTCCGCAGCCGTCAGTGTGCGGGAACAGTAGGCGATGGGCTGTAGTTTGTTGTCATTCAGCTGCAGGAGTGCAGCCCCCAACCCATAACTGCTTGCATCAGCACTAACCACAGTCTTTTTTGAAGGGTCGTAGAACCCCAGCACTGGGGCAGACCCCAGCAGGGACTTAGCATGCAGGAACGCTTTTTCTTGTGAGGGTCCCCAGACCCAGGCAACATCTTTCTTAAGCAACTCTGTGATAGGGTGCAAAACTGTAGATAAATCTGGAAGAAACTTGCCCACGTAATTTACAAGGCCCAATATCTGTCTCAGCTCATGTACATCAGAAGGGCTTTTCATCTGTTCGATAGCCCGAATTTTCTCGGGGTCCGGCTTGATGCCATCCCCGTTGATGATATGCCCAAAGTAGCATAATTCAGTTTTCCTAAAATGACATTTTTCTTTATTCAGCTTCAGCCCAGACTCTTTGATAGCCTGCAGCACACAACTCAAACGCTGATCATGCTCCTCCACTGTAGACCCATACACTAGAATGTCGTCCATGACGACTGCTGTGCCCACGTGGCCACTCAGGAGAGAACTCATTTCCCTCTGAAACATCTCAGGAGCGGAGGATATCCCAAAGGGAAGTCTGCAGAAGCAGAACCGACCTACCGGAGTGATAAAGGTAGTCAGTTTGCGGCACTTTGGATCCAGGGGGATCTGCCAAAAGCCGCTAGAAGCGTCTAATGTGGAAAAGAACTTCGCCCCAGCCAACTTCGGGGCTATATCTTCCAGTGTCGGCAGCACAAATCTCTCCCTCTTCACTGCCTCATTCAACCTTTTCAGGTCCACACAGATGCGCACCTTTCCGTTTTTCTTTGCAACTGGAACAATGGGGGCACACCAATCAGTTGCTTCAACAACCTCTTCAATAACCCCCATAGACTTCATGCGCATGAGCTCTTTCTCCACTTGAGGCATGAGCGGGAACGGAATTCTACGAGGAGTAGAAATACTGTACGGGACTGCGTCACTTTTAAGTGCTATACGGACAGGTTTGCAGCTCAGTAGGCCCAACTCGCCAAACATATCTTCAGAGATCTCATTCACTCTGGCCACGAGGCCCAAGTCACAGGCTGCTTTTCTGCTCAATAAACTGTTAACACACTGACCTCGGATCACATGCACCCACATGGTGAACTTCCTTTGTTTGTACTCACAGCTGGCAAGAAATTTCCCCACACAATCAATGCGGCCACCAGGACTATGAACATTTGTAGTAACCTTCGCCAGCTGGGGCTGTCGAGGCAGTTTCATAAATTCAGCAAAAGACATTACAGTGATATCAGCTCCTGTGTCAATCTTAAAATCAACATTGGCTCCCATTACAGTAAAGGTAACTTTCCAATCTTCCTCTGAGCTTGTCCGTTCCACAACAGACCCCACAAAAGACACTTCCTGACCCTCCTGGTCACTGTCCACCTGCATCTCCTTAATGTATTCAGTTTTACACACCACTTCAAAATGGCCTATTCTGTTACATTTTCTGCATCTTTTATCTCTGGCCGGGCATATAGCACTCTGATCATGAGCCCGGTAGCACCGTGTGCATCGGCCATGTTGCGCCCATCCACTTCTAGGCCTTTCCAGTACTTTAGATCTACCGCTCACACTGTGCCTTTCACTAGTAATTTTCCTAGACTGTTGCACTTCATCCACAATACTCTCAGACCTCAGATCAGCACTTTGCTTTTTCACCAGTTCACTCTGGCGGGCCATCCTAATAGCCCCGTCTAACGTTAAATCAGGCTCTAACTGCAGCTTCAGGGAGACTTCAGCATCTGCAATTCCAATAACTATTCTGTCTCTGATTTGCTCTTCTTTAGCAACACCAAACTCACAGAATTCAGCTAATTCATACAGGCTGCGCACAAATGACTCCACAGATTCTCCCACACGCTGATTACGTTTGTGAAAACAAGCTCTCTCATGAATCACATTTCTTTTGGGCACAAAGTGGGCACTGAGTTTATCCATAACTATATCAAAGTTAACTTCGTCCCCTTCTTGGAAAGTAAAAGCATTGAACACTGGCTCTACATCTTTCCCCATAGAATATAAAAGAGAATTAACTTGTACTTCACCACTCTCCTTGTTCAGTTTGGATGCAATCCTGAAGCGCTGAAACCGCTGACGCCATGTGGGCCAAGCTGCAGGCTGAGAAAAGTCAAAAGGCTCAGGTGGGGTAAACTTTGACATCGTCATCATCAGAAACAGAAGCGTAGTCCAGAACTTCTGACACCATGTCATGAGATGCAGGACATATGCAGGACACAGCAATGATGGTACAACTCTATTTTATTACAGAGCATAGCAATACACATCCAGACAGGTTGATTGTACTAAAACAAACTGCGACACAGACACCGGACCTAAGCCCCGCCCACATGCTAGTGACATCACATCCTGCTATCATCACACAGTCATTGAGTCGACCATGAACTCCTCTGTATACCAAAGTATTCTTGAGTCAAATGGGAGGCTATCTGTCCGACAGCTTAAGCTTGGCCGAAATTGTGTCATGCAACAGGACAATGATCCCAAGCACACCAGCAAATCTACAACAGAATGGCTGTAAAATAAAAGAATACAAATGCTGTGGCGGGACCTTAAGAGAGTTGTGCATAAACCAATGCCCACAAACCTCAATGAACTGAAGCAACGTTTTAAAGAAGAGTGGGCCAAAATTCCTCCACAACGATGTAAGAGGCTAATAAAGTCTTACAGAAAAAAATAAGTTATTGCTGCTAAAGGTGTTGAGTTATTGAATCATAAGGAGTACTTTTCACACATGGCTTCTCCATTTTGGCTTTATTTTTGTTCAATAAATAATGACACAGTGTAATATGTCATGTTTTATTGTTCATCTGATGATTGTTATTATGTCCTGATACGTAAAACTATAGAATTTAAAGAGAGTATAATTACTTTTTCTTTTAACTGTGTGTGTATATATATATACAGTATATATACAGTATATATAAAACACACACACATATATATATATACATATATATATGACACCCACACACATATCACACACACCCACACGCGTATATAAATAACACACACAAACATGAATCACACACATATGCATATATATGACACACACTCAAACACATGCATATATATCACACACACACACATACTGTATATATATATATATATACAGTATATATAAAAATATATATATATATATTTATCACAATCACACAAACACACATGCGCATATATATATATATATATATATATATATATATATATATATATATATATATATAAAAGACACATATACACATATATATATATATATATATATCTCACACACGCATATCTATGACACACACACACACACACATGTATATATCACACATACATATATATCACACACACACACATACATACATATATATCTCACACACATGCATATATATTACACACACATATATATATCAATATAAATTATTGCATAGGTAATAAGCACATCTAGGCAAGTATCCCCACTTGCCTTTACCCAAAAAAACTATATATACATTGTTACCAATGCACCAGAATATTCTGGGTAAGGTATGCAAGTTAGATAAATAACATCTATTGATTTACTTTTGCAATATGGAGGATTATCTCCACCATAATTTAAATTATTTTTTATTTTGCCCTGGAATTAGCTTTACCTAGCAGCAATCAAAAATCTATCTACTGCTGATGAGTTCTAATAAGAACGAAACAGCTTTCCAGTAGTGATTTTTGTATTTGCTGCATTTACCCCAGTAGGGGGATTGCTGTGTGTTAACACAGTATTTGAAGAAAAAAAGCCTGAGATGTTGTGTATCTAATTTACATACCTTACCCAGAATCCTCTGGTGCATTGGTAACAATGTATATAGAGTTTTTTTGGGGTAAAGGCAAGGGGGGATACTTCCCTAGATGTGTTAATTACCTATGCAATCATTTCTATTGATTTTAGTTTTGCGATATGGAGGATTTTAATCTCATGCTTTTATCTCCACCATAATTTTAATGAATATATATATATATATATATATATATATATATATATATATATAAAATTTACAGCCGCATATAAATGACACACACACAAACACACACACACAATCACACACACACACATATATATATATATATATATATATATATATATATATATATATATATATATATATATATATAATTTACAGCCGCATATAAATGACACACACACACACACATATATATATCTATATATCACACACACACATATATATCAAACACCATGACAATTTGCATAATATTTTAACTAATAAAATACAACATGGTATGTTAAGTTAGCTATCTACAAGTTTCTGTGGTGATTGCTGTTACATACTAAAATCACCGCACAGTAACCCACACGGCTCCTGCAGACACTGTTTTATGTAGAGGCGCCTGCAAGCTGTTAGGCTCGTACAGTGTAGATGATCAAAATGAAATGGTCCCCAAAATTTAATGAGAGAAATTCTTACATTTTTATCTATTCTTCTACCTATTCTTGGGCATTGAAAGTCATTTTAACCTTTAAACCCTTTGCTGACAGTCAACAAATTATAAGAATAAATGTAATGTTTCAGAAATGCTATTTTTTGCATGAGAGAAAATGTAGATGTTCCAAGACGTTCCTTTCACATAAAAATTTTCCTTTTTTTTAATTCAGACAGAACATAAAATATTACATTACTTTTAAATTTACTTCTGTTTTACAATTTACTTTTTTTCCCTATGATATTCTTTGTTAAGAACCATACCTAGATAGGCTCAGGATATGTAATGCATTATTGTGAGCTAGCTGGTGATTGTTGGCTACACACATATGAGCTAGATTACAAGTAGAGCGCAATTTATCGCTCCTGCTCACAAGTTAACTTTGCTACGCAGGGTTTTTTTTGCATGTGTCTGGGAGCATGCTTTTATAAGTTGACAGTAAAACGTTTTCGCACGAGAGGTAAAGCTATGCACTCAAAAATCCAAACGTTGAAAATCGCAACTGTGTTAACGTATTCCCCCATAGAATTAAATAGAGCGTGAAAAGTTCAAAAACAAACCTAACACCTAGCAAGTCATGAAAACCTTATCCCGTTTAACCAAATGCGCTAACACGAAATGAAATATGAATATTTTACATTCCAATGTTCTTCACATAGCAAAATATGTTCTATTTATTCTTAAAGGGACAGTCTACACCAGAATGTTTATTGTTTAACAAGATAGATAGTCCCTTTATTACCCATTCCCCAATTTTGCATAACCAACACAGTTATATTAATATATGTTTAACCTGTGTGATTACCTTGTATCTAAGCCACTGCAGACTGCACCCTTATCTAAGTGCTTTTGACAGACATGCAGTTTTGCCAATCAGTACAGACTCCTAAATAACTCCACTGGAGTGAGCACAATGTTATATATATATGACACACATGAACTAGTACTGTCTGTGAAAAACTTTCAAAATGCTCTGAGCTAAGAGACGGTTTAGAAATCAGTTTGAGCCTACCTAGGTTTAGCTTTTCAAAAATAACACCAAGGGAACAAAGCAAATGTAATGATAAAAGTCAATTGGAAAGTTGTTTAACCCCTTAAGGACCACAGCACTTTTCCATTTTTTGACTGTTTGGGACCAAGGCCATTTTTACATTTCTGCAGTATTTTCATCATATCTTATAATTTACTATAATTTTTTTTAATAAAATATGATGAAAAAATGTAAACACCGAAACGTCATGGGACTATGCTTTTAACTTTTTTTTTAAATAAAAGTTATTTTTTACTTAAATCCAGTGAGTGCTGTCTTTGCTCTGAATTATATATATATATGATTAAACAAACAAGTATATAGTCTTATATACCCTAGACATACAACTCAGGGTATATAAGACTCAGAACAATATTACATTACATCTCACCTGTCATGATCCGGTGTACATGCGCTCAGGAAACAGACCCTCGGGGCAGTGGTAGGGATTTGAAGACACCGACCCCTGACCCGGGGAAGAGTATCCTGGACGTGGATAGATGATATTCTGTGATTCATAGTTGCTAGAAGTTATTGTAGAATAAATGGAGAGTGCAACATTTGTATACAATATATTCTGAGTTCACTGTGACTTATAGTTAGTTAATAGAAGTAACTGCAGGATTCAATGAGAGAGAAATATAGCAAAGTGGAATGTTCAGGCTTCAGAGTAATCTGGTGAAAGTTTGACACTTAGATGCAAACTAAGGATTGTTGCAGGTTCACAGTACATAATATTATATAAAGCTGTATGTCAGAGTTAAAGCACAGCTGCACAGGTACTTAGACAAGCTGCAAGTTTAGGCATTAATTACTGTTTGTGCATTTAGATGCAAACTTGGTTTATTGCAGGTTCACAGTACATATTATTATAATGAGCTGTATGTCAGTAATTAGCAGAGCAGCACAGGTGAAAGTTAAGTTTAAGGCATTAATTACTGTTTGAACATATATTGGAGAATCACAGGAAAGCTTTTAATTGAACACATAGATGCAGAGTTCAGAATATGTTAACATATTTGCAGCAGGATATTTCAGCAATGACAACTTGTAGCAGAGAAATAGTTATAAAGTTCTGAGTAAGATGCTGTTGTAATTAGAGAGTGATGGTAAGCAAAAGCATAGTTGAATTATAATAAAGTTCAGAGATTGTTAAGTAGCTGTGTCCAGGAAACAGAATGGAGATATTTTTGATACTTGCGGTTTGATGATATTTTGCATAGGTAATAGGAAATGCTGTATCTTGGAATAGTTGCTAAGTTCATGCAGGAAACAGTCACAGACCTCTGTTCAGGATCACAACTTCAATGTTAATGCAAGGCACATTAGACCTGAGAAGGCTTAAAAAGAGGCTGAGGTAATCAGGTGCATGAATGATTAATCAGGCAGGCAGGCAAGCTGAATGTGAATACTGCCCAAATGCAGCAGTCAGAAAAGGATTTCTTAAAGGGATAGTGACATTAGGCTGAGATATGTTACAGATTCCCCTCCTTAAAGGCGACCTCCGGGCGCCCAATACAATCCAAAAGGAGAGAGAACAAAATTGATATGGAGAATCGGTAGTAGGTGTATGGAGGTAGTGAGTCCAATCGGAAATCAAGAAAGGAGGGTTGGAGATCTCTTGAAAAAGTTGAATGACGAAGTAAAGGCCATGTAATTCAGGTATCAAAAGATCTTGACAATGATGAGAGCAAAACTTGAAGTCAACTTTTTTGTAGTCATCGTGAGAATGCATGAACGTAACATACAATGAGCTTCCTACCACAGAATCATCCTGAGGGTAGACAGGTGGATGTTCTTCATGATAGATGACCATGTATATAGCCAATGAAAAGGCAGCCAGTCCTAGAGATATGAATAGGCTTTCCTCAGCTTCAGAAATAGAGATGCAGCATTCTGGATTGATAACCAGATTAACCACCTTTGGGTCAGAGATTTGAGTATCCTCAGAATTAACCTCTTGGCTGAGGATTAGATATACTCCAAAAGAAAAAGCTATAGCCACTTCTAACGCAATAGCAGGGCTTTCTTCAAAATAGGAGATAGGAGTGTAGAGTGCAAGATTTGTCCAGTTCTTGCCATCTTCTAATTCAAAATGAAATGTCTCCTTACTGGATTCAGAATCAAAAGTGTTCTCACTAAGAATAGGTATATGAATGTCCACACCAGGGTAAGGTTCAGGAATACCCACATCTGGGCAAGTTTCAGTCATATCCTCAGTAGGATCAGGTGAAGGAATGCCCATGCCAGGGCAATGTTCAGAAGTACCCACATCTGGGCAAGGTTCAGGAATATCCTCAGTAGGATCAGGTGAAGGAATGCCCATGCCAGGGCAATGTTCAGAAGTACCCACATCTGGGCAAGGTTCAGGAATATCCTCAGTAGGATCAGGTGAAGGAATGCCCATGCCAGGGCAATGTTCAGAAGTACCCACATCTGGGCAAGGTTCAGGAATATCCTCAGTAGGATCAGGTGAAGGAATGCCCATGCCAGGGCAATGTTCAACTATAGAGAAAGAAAAAGAACCCACTTTAGAGCCAGGAACCATACTCTCTTCTGAGCAGAGGGCAAGGCTTTCTTCAGGGTTCATAAACGAAGAATTAACAAGACCCACTTTAGAGCCAAGAACCATACTCGCTTCTGAGTAGAGGGCATGGCTATCTTCAGGATCAAGTATTATTACACCCATTTCTGGGTTAAACAAAGGAATACCCATACCAGGGTCAAAAACAGGAGAGTCCACCTTGATGTCAGGTTTAGTAGTATAATCATGGAAAACAGGAACAGGAATGGGCACAGGGGAATCTTCTTGAAGAACTTTTGTACAAGTTTCAGGTTCAAGAATGTCCACTTGCAAACTTGGTTCAAAGTTGTCCTCACAGGATTGAGTATCAGGAATTCCTGTACAGGAAACTGAAGTAGTAGAAAATGTAGGTTGATGCAAAGTATCTCCCAAGGGAAACAATTTCTTAGATGCAATAACAGAAGAATTTTGAGAAGGTGAAGTGTACTGCAATATGCCACACTCAGGTAGATGCGGAGGAATTGTGACACAAGATTCTGACTGAGAAGTTATCTGGAGTTCAGCAGGCATGCTTATTTGAGTTTGAATATCAGAGCTAAATTCTCCAGGGATTATCTCTGGTAAACTGAAAGGTTGTATATCTGGATCAGAATTATCTTTTGCTTCTAGCACAGGGTTTACAGGTATTGAGGCAGCATGAGAGGGATGCAAGAAATCAATAGTTGGAAACAGTTTTTGTAGTTGTTGTAGAGTCTGAGAAGAGATACCATTAGATGCTTTAAGAAGAGACTGATAGTGACTATAGACATCATCCAGCTCGGTGTTGACAGTGTCAGGAGGCAAGAGAGGGTCTGGTACAACAGAATCTAAAACAGGGGAATCAGGCTGAGTTTCCTCTTTGCACTTCTGATTTTCTGTGGGCAGAAGGATTTTCTTCTTCTTCTTCTTTTTCTTAGAGAGCTTAGATTTCTTCCCAGTATGAGGCTTCTTAAGTTGCTGCCATTGTGGCTTGTAGTAAGGTTGAGAACAGAAATCCTCTTCATCACTGGATGCATAATTCTGATGTGATAAATCAGCATAGTAGTTGAGCGGACCTTTACTCCTAACAGCAGTCTGTAAACCAGATGTCCTTTCTTCCAGCTCTGAATCTGTCCAATCTAACGAATCCATGGTAATATCAGTATTTCCATGAGAGGTTTCATGATGGGAGCTGTCTGTATCATCCATGTTGTAAATATAACAACCAAGGATGTCATTATAGCAAATAGGTTGAGGTCTTGTCTGAGTTTGTGGCGAATTAAAGTTGCGGTCATACCAGTCTAATGCCAATTCAGCTGGATCTGTGAAGTCATCCTCCTTGTTGACATATACAGACTCAGAATCAGTATCATCAGGATAGGAATCACAAACATGAGGAACAGATGAAATTCTAGAAAAGTGGTTCTGTCTCTTTAAATCTTTAAAGATCTGATTTTTTTCTGCTGAATCGATGGATATATTCTCTTCATTTTCATAGTCAGATTCAGAATCAGTTTCACCAAAATGGTAATCACGAACATGAAGAACAGATGACATTTTGGAAAAGTGGTTCTGTCTCTTTAAATCTTTGAAAGCCTGAATTTTTTCTGCTGAAGCTATGGTTAAATCCTCTTCATTTTCATAGTCAGATTCAGGATCAGTTTCACCAAAATGGTAACCACGAACATGAGTAGAGGATTGTCTAGAATGGGAGTACTGTGTCTTTAAATTTTTTAAAGTTTGAAAATCTTCTGTTTTTCCTTTAGGGATTGCTTGGGTCTGAGTTATGTTGTAATTTTTTATTTTCCTTTGAGGGTCGGTGCATCCACTACCACTGCGGATCCCTTTTTTAGGCATTAACATTCTGTCATGATCCGGTGTACATGCGCTCAGGAAACAGACCCTCGGGGCAGTGGTAGGGATTTGAAGACACCGACCCCTGACCCGGGGAAGAGTATCCTGGACGTGGATAGATGATATTCTGTGATTCATAGTTGCTAGAAGTTATTGTAGAATAAATGGAGAGTGCAACATTTGTATACAATATATTCTGAGTTCACTGTGACTTATAGTTAGTTAATAGAAGTAACTGCAGGATTCAATGAGAGAGAAATATAGCAAAGTGGAATGTTCAGGCTTCAGAGTAATCTGGTGAAAGTTTGACACTTAGATGCAAACTAAGGATTGTTGCAGGTTCACAGTACATAATATTATATAAAGCTGTATGTCAGAGTTAAAGCACAGCTGCACAGGTACTTAGACAAGCTGCAAGTTTAGGCATTAATTACTGTTTGTGCATTTAGATGCAAACTTGGTTTATTGCAGGTTCACAGTACATATTATTATAATGAGCTGTATGTCAGTAATTAGCAGAGCAGCACAGGTGAAAGTTAAGTTTAAGGCATTAATTACTGTTTGAACATATATTGGAGAATCACAGGAAAGCTTTTAATTGAACACATAGATGCAGAGTTCAGAATATGTTAACATATTTGCAGCAGGATATTTCAGCAATGACAACTTGTAGCAGAGAAATAGTTATAAAGTTCTGAGTAAGATGCTGTTGTAATTAGAGAGTGATGGTAAGCAAAAGCATAGTTGAATTATAATAAAGTTCAGAGATTGTTAAGTAGCTGTGTCCAGGAAACAGAATGGAGATATTTTTGATACTTGCGGTTTGATGATATTTTGCATAGGTAATAGGAAATGCTGTATCTTGGAATAGTTGCTAAGTTCATGCAGGAAACAGTCACAGACCTCTGTTCAGGATCACAACTTCAATGTTAATGCAAGGCACATTAGACCTGAGAAGGCTTAAAAAGAGGCTGAGGTAATCAGGTGCATGAATGATTAATCAGGCAGGCAGGCAAGCTGAATGTGAATACTGCCCAAATGCAGCAGTCAGAAAAGGATTTCTTAAAGGGATAGTGACATTAGGCTGAGATATGTTACATCACCTGATGAAACGGTAAATCCAAGAAACGCGTTGTGAGACTTTTTATTGTGTTTTTATTAAATATACCTGTTTTTATCATTGTATATCATTTTGAGCCATACTTTTTTAGCTGTTGATTCCACTGCACTGATTGGTTTTGGGCTACCTACACCTTACCTGTCTCTGCATATTTCCTTCATCATACTGGAAAGTCCTTGCTGTGGAATATAAGTTTGCTGGGCGACTTCTAACTGTTCAGCCTGCCTGTGTAGCACTTGTTTAGTGCTGCTCAAATTGTGAGTACGTTTCTTTATGTTACACAATTTATTTCTACTGTGAAGATATCACACCATTGGGATGCCCTGTTCTCGCTTTTTGTTTTCTCAAGAATAGAAAGGCCAGATAAGACTTTGCCAAAAAATATCTAAAAAGCCAGCCCAGATCTGGAACAGCATTCTTTGGACAGGTGAAACTAAGATCAACCTGTACTAGAATGATGGGAAGAAAAAATTATGGAGAAGACTTGGAACGGCTCATGATCCGAAGCATACCACATCATCTGTAAAACACAGTGGATGCAGTGTGATGGCATGGACATGTATGGCTTCCAATGGCACTGGGTCACTAGTGTTTATTGACAATGTGACAGTAGACAGAAGCATCCAGATGAATTCTGAAGTGTATAGGGATATATTGTCTGCTCAGATTCAGCCATATTCATCTAAGTTGATTGGATGGCACGTCACTTTACAGATGGACAATGACCCAAAACATACTGCAAATGCAATACACAAGTTTTTTAAGGCAAAGAAGTAGAATATTCTGCAATGGCCGAGTCAAACACCTGATCTCAACCAGATCGAGCCTGCATTTCACTTGCTGAAGACAAAACTGAAGAAAGCTGCAGTAAAGGCCCGGCAAAGCATCACAAAGGAGGAAACCCAGCATTTGATGATGTCCATGCTTTCCAGACTTCAAGCAATCATTGCCTGCAAATGATTCTCGACAAAGTATTAAAAATGAACATTTTATTTATGATTGTGTTAATTTGTCCAATTACATTTGAGAACCTGAAAAAAGCGGATTGTGTATGAAAATGGTTGCAATTCCTAAAAGTTTCATACAGTATTTTTGTTGAACCCCTTGAATTAAAGATAAAGTCTGAACTTCAATTGCATCTCGGTTCTTTAATTCAAATCCATTGTGGTGGCGTACAGAGACGGAATTATGAAAATTGTGTCAGTGTCCAATTATTTACGGACCTAACTGTATGTATTTATGTGTTGATATGTGTATATATGTCTGTAAATACATATATACACATATAAATACATATGTACACACATATAAACATATATATATATATACATACATATGCATACATATTTATACATGTATATGTATTTATCTCTATGTTAAATCCCTTTGCATACACACTCAGATAGTGTTATTTTGAGTGTAACTGTAATTTTAAATGTTATTTTGATGTGGTTTGTGCGTCTTTTGTGCCTCGCATAACAGTTAACCAGAGCTCAGAAGTCATGCACAATAAATTCCATTGCTCTCAAGGGAACACATTTACTTTCAACTTGTAATACGCTTGCTACTCCCAACAAAGAGCCGCGATAAACCTTTATCACTCATGCGCAACAGTTAGCACTCCACTCATAATCTAGCCCATATGCTTCATATCATTGGCTCACCAGATGTGTTCAGATAGTTCCCATTAGTGCATTGCTGCTCTGGAGCTCCTTTAACCTTTTAACGCCGTTATGCCGTTCTATTCCGTCATAATTACACTGGGCTTTAAAGCCGTTATGACGGAATAGAACGTCATAACAAACGGCTGTCCTGAAACCTTCTGTGCTTCTAGGACTTGATCGCGGTCTAGAGGGCGTTCCTAGGGTTGTAGGGACGCCCCCCAGATGCGATCCAATAATTGAAATCTTGCGATCGTGTGCACGATCGCGTAGTTTCAATTTGTCTATATCGGAAAAGGTGTTCCGATGTAGGCACTTTCACCCTGTCACTAAAGGGTTAACTGTGTTTATAAACCTTTTACAGGGGTTGAACAGATAGTAATATACAAGCAATAGCACAATAACAATACTTTAGTTTTGGCTTGTGAAGTGATTGTAACATTGATTATTTTTTTATTTTAAAATGTTCTAGTTCCTAATAAGTGACCGAGACAGAGACCCTCAGTGCAATCCTCATTGTTCCAGACCCCAGTCAAAGCCAATCTGTGCGTCAGATGGTCGTACTTATGAATCCATGTGTGACTACCAGAGAGCAAAATGCAAGGATCCTGGTCTCAGCGTGACTCATAGAGGAAGGTGCAAAGGCAAGAATATTCATGTATATAACATACCGAGTAATATTATCAGAGAGCTTATTTCATAGACATCAAATACCATCATTTATGTAGAGCTCACATTTTGAGTATATACATGCTTGTATATAGGTACATGACTAGACATTTTGATGGAGCCTTTATAGATCAAATAGAGATAAAAATCTAACTTTACAATGCATTACTATTTATGCTTTGTATCTCTGCAAAAATATTTAAATGTTTGTGATACAATATTATAGGTAGATAATGTAGATAGATAGATAGAAAGATAGATAGAAAGATAGATAATAGATAGACAGACAGACAGACAGATGGTAGGATGGACAGACAGACAGAATACCTTATATATTTACATAGAATCTCCTGATTAGATCTAGGGTATTGTTTCAGATCTATAATAACATTTTATAGTAATTGACTGGATCAGTTTATGTTGCCCTTTATAATTGCATTGCAAACATTTGTAACTTCTCCATAGATGCTGGCCAGAGCAAGTGTCGTTTGGAAAGGACTCAAGCTCTTGAACAGGCGAAGAAGCCGCAGGAAGCTGTTTTTATTCCCGAGTGTAATGAGGATGGCTCCTTTACACAAGTAAGTGCTTGCTTCCTTTAGTTATTTTAGATGGGTTGGAGTTGCATATTATACTTTATAGGAAGATAAAGGTAACTGTGTCATGACTTCAGAATGTGCATGATATGAATGAATATTTAAGAAAAAGTTCTGGAGGGGTGAAGGAAGACAATTTTCATCAGGTTTTACCTATGAAAAATTACTTAGAGGAATATTGACTGTATCATCAAAATAATGGACCTTTAACACATCACTTTTGTTCTAGCATACACTAAACCACTTCCTAGTTTACAAATTTAGAGTAATGGGTCATTTTTGATTACTAAAATGTTCAACTTATTTACCCACACTACCTTTCAGTTCCTAAATAGGACTTTACCTTTGTAATTAAACCTATTATGGGGATTAAATTAAATTAAAAGTTATTTAGGGTAGTAAATACAAAATTAGTCAAAGTAATGTATCTATAATGCAAGCCATTGTAATATGTGTTATAAGTGATGTTACTTGACATATAAAATATTTATTTTGTATTCATTCTATTCTTTCAGGAAGGCTGCAGTATATTAATGTATAGCTTGTACTTTTTTTCTTAGCAAGATCATCCATAGTTCTCTTTTTATTTTGAATTTCACACAAAGCAATGCAGTGGTTCTAAAGCCCCCTCCACAAATGCATAATTTAACAGATTAGTATGATTCCTATTTTACTTATTGGTTTAGATGTATAATCTACTTATGATAAGAAGCAATCTCTATTGGGGAAAATTATCAAAATAGCAGGCAGACAAATTCTTAAGTAGAGAACCATTCTGCCTGAAATTGCCACTTGTGATGCAGCTGAGCATTCTGTGGCATAATTTAACATTGCACAAGACCTCACTTGTGCAATTCAGCCCCCTGATCTAGAGCAACCAATTGTGCAAGAGCAGAGCATGTCAGTCACCCATGACAAGCAATTGTCAGGGTAATTTATCTCGGTAAAGACGCAGTGAATAGCGCTGCTGGAATGAGAACTAAATGTACAAAAATAAAGCGCCAAGTAGAGCAATACATCTCTTTTATGATACAATTAAAAATACCTAGTACGTTTTGTCTTTACAAGTTGAGCACATAGAGACTGTACTCTACATAGATTGTACATTTATTGAAGAACTCATTGATAGTGGTATCTTTTTTTTGGGTACTGTTAGATTTTTCTCTCTTTAACCCCTTAGTTACCAGACCACTTTTCCATTTGTTGACCGTTTGGGACCAAGGCTATTTTTACATTTCTGCTGTGTTTTTGTTTAGCTGTAATTTTCCTCTTACTCATTTACTGTACCCACACATATTATATACCGTTTTTCTCGCCATTAAATTGACTTTCTAAAGATACCATTATTTTTTTATCATATCTTAAAATTTACTATAAAAAAACACACTTTTTCTTACTTTGACCCCCCAAAATTTGTTACAAATCTACAACCACCAAAAAACACCCATGCTAAATAGTTTCTATATTTTTTCCTGAGTTTAGAAATACCCAATATTTACATTTTCTTTGCTTTTTTTTTTTTTTGCAAGTTATAGGGAAATAAATACAAGTAGCACTTTGCTATTTCCAAACTATTTTTTTTTTTTTTAAATTAGCAATAGTTTCATTGGAATACTGATATCTGTCAGAAATCCCTGAATAACCCTTCATATGTATATATTTTTTTTTAGTGGACAATCCAAAGTATTGATATAGGCCCATTTTTGGTATATTTCATACCACCATTTCACCGCCAAATGCGATCAAATAAAAAAAACTTTTTCACAAACTTTTTCACAAATTTTAGGTTTCTCACTGAAATTATTTACAAACAACTTGTGCAATTGTGGCACAAATGGTTGTAAATGCTTCTCTGGGATCCCCTTTCTTCAGAAATAGCAGACATTTATGGCTTTGGCATTACTTTTTGGTAATTAGATGGCCACTAAATGCCGTTGCGCACCACACTTGTATTATGCCCAGCAGTGAAGTGGTTAATTAGGGAACTTGTAGGGTTAAATTTAGCTTTAGTGTAGTGTAGTAGACAACCCAAAATATTGATCTAGGCTCATTTTGGTATAATTCATGCCACCATTTCATCACCAAATTCGATCAAATAAAAAAAATCGTTAACTTTTTCACTAACTTTGGGTTTCTCACTGAAATTATTTACAAACAGCTTGTGCAATTATGGCACAAATGGTTGTAAATGCTTCTCTGGGATCCCCTTTGTTCAGAAATAGCAGACATATATGGCTTTGGCATTGCTTTTTGGTAGTTAGAAGGCCGCTAAATGCCGCTGTGCACCACACTTGTATTATGCCTAGCAGTGACTGGGTTAATTAGGTAGCTTGTAGGGAGCTTGAAGGGTTAATTTTAGCTTTAGTGTAGAGATCAACCTCTCACCTGACACATCCCACCCCTGATCCCTCTCAAACAGCTCTCTTCCCTCCCCCACCCCACAATTGTCCACGCCATCTTAAGTACTGGCAGAAAGTCTGCCAGTACTGAAATAAAAGGCTTTTTTTAAAAAAAATTTAAAAAAAAATGTAATTTAAAAATAAATAAATATATATTCTGCTGTGTAGGATCCCCCCCTTAGCCCCATCCTCCCTGATCCCCCCCCCCCAAAGAGCTCTCTAACCCTCCCCTCCACTAACTATTTGCCACCATTTTGGGTACTGGCAGCTGTCTGCCAGTACCCACTTTGCACACAAATGTGGCTTTTTTAAAAATAAAAACAACTTTTTCTCCCCCTCCCAGATCCCTTTGGAAAACTTTTTCCCCCCTCCTCTTCTACCCACCACTCGCTCCCAGCATACTCTCCCACCGCTTCCGTTTTTAAGTGATATTGGCCAGATCACAGGCGCGTGCGTGCATGCGCACACACCCACCCCTCACCCCCCACGGGCGCTCCTGCATGCACCCGGACGTCACATACAGTAGCTGGCCGGAAGTTTACCAGTGATGGGCCGCCCACCCGCCTCCCTGCCATGGCTCTCACCCACCAACAATCGGCACCATTGCTGGCCGATGCAGAGAGGGCCACAGAGTGGCCCTCTTTGCATCAAGGTGTAAAAAAGGGTATCGCAGTGATGCCTCAATATCGAGGTATCACTGCAATACCCTGAGAGCAGCTAGAAGTGATAGCAATCGCTTCCAGCGCTCATTTTCACATTGTCATTAACTGACAGTTTTTGCAGGACGTACCTGGTCATTAAGGGGTTAAAGGGACAGAAACCTCCCAAACAATGTTTAACTATACATAAGTATAAAACTTTGTAATGGACTTTCATTATTTTTCCCCTGTAAATTTAAATTGTAATTTTTCCACTGGCTCAGAGAAACGGAAGTGTATTCCATAGAATTCAGAACCCTAAGCCTCTTACAACATGCATAGTGATTGGCTGATATGTGCAGGAGCTTGTTTATACCTTGCTCTAAATGAACACAGCAAATTAACTAACATAAACATCACTGAGGAGGCCTTTCAGGGGTGTCTCCAGAACCTACAAAACAATAAATGGCAGTTTCAAATACTTTTAAAACATTTAGCGCCAGAGTGGAGAGCTATCGTTTGCGTGTGAGTGCTATCGAGTTTTTGCGGCTGATTGTGCACAAGTTAAATTCTGCTAGTTTTACATGTTAAAAGTAAAAGCAAACGTGTAAGCGCAATCGCAATTTACACTTGAATGATTAACTGTTATGCAAGTCAAAAAAGTAAAAAATATATTTAAAAGTACAGTTACACTAATAATAACACTAATGAAAAAATATTTTAAAAAATTGTAATAAAAAGTTGTAAGAGTTCAAGGATATGTGGTTGCAGGTGTTAGAAATATATACAATACAGTGGGCAAAAAAGTATTTAGTCAGCCACCAATTGTGCAAGTTCTCCCACTTAAGAAGATGAGAGAGGTCTGTAATTTTCATTATAGGTATACCTCAACTATGAGAGACAAAATGTGGAAACAAATCCAGACAATCACATTGTCTGATTTGGAAGAATTTATTTGCAAATTATGGTGGAAAATAAGTATTTGGTCAATATCAAAAGTTCATCTCAATACTTTGTTATATATCCTTTGTTGGCAATGACAGAGGTCAAACGTTATCTGTAAGTCTTCACAAGGTTGTCACACACTGTTGCTGGTATGTTGGCCCATTCCTGCATGCAGATCTCCTCTAGAGCAGTGATGTTTTGGGCTGTCGCTGTGCAACACGGACTTTCAACTCCCTCCAAAGGTTTTCTATGGGGTTGAGATCTGGAGACTGGCTAGGCCACTCCAGGACCTTGAAATGCTTCTTACGAAGCCACTCCTTCGTTGCCCGGGCGGTGTGTTTGGGATCATTGTCATGCTGAAAGTTCCAGCCACGTTTCATCTTCAATGCCCTTGCTGATGGAAGGAGGTTTGCACTCAAAATCACACGATACATGGCCCCATTCATTCTTTTATGTACACGGATCAGTCATCCTGTTCCCTTTGCAGAGAAACAGCCCCAAAACATGATGTTGCCACCCCCATGCTTCACAGTAGGTATGGTGTTCTTTGGTTGCAACTCAGCATTCTCTCTCCTCCAAACACGACGAGTTGTGTTTCTACCAAACAGTTCTACTTTGGTTTCAACTGACCATATGACATTCTCCCAATCCGCTTCTGGATCATCCAAATGCTCTCTAGCATACTTCAGACGGGCCCGGACATGTACTGGCTTAAGCAGGGAGACACGTCTGGCACTGCAGGATCTGAGTCCCTGGCGGCGTAGTGTGTTACTGATGGTAGCCTTTGTTACGTTGGTCCCAGCTCTCTGCAGGTCATTCACTAGGTCCCCCGTGTGGTTCTGGGATGTTTGCTCACCGTTCTTGTGATCAATTTTACCCCAAGGGAGTGAGATCTTGCATGTAGTCCCAGATCGAGGGAGATTATCAGTGGTCTTGTATGTCTTCCATTTCTAATTATTGCTCACACAGTTGATTTCTTCACACCAAGCTACTTGCCTATTGCAGATTCAGTCTTCCCAGCCTGGTGCAGGTCTACAATTTTGTTTCTGGTGTCCTTTGACAGCTCTTTGGTCTTCACCATAGTGGAGTTTGGAGTGTGACTGTTTGAGGTTGTGGACAGGTGTCTTTTATACTGATAACAAGTTCAAACAGGTGCCATTAATACAGGTAATGAGTGGAGGACAGAGGAGCCTCTTAAAGAAGAAGATACAGGTCTTTGAGAGCCAGAACTCTTGCTTGTTTTTAGGTGACCAAATACTTATTTTCCACCATAATATGCAAATAAATTCTTTCCAAATCAGACAATGTGATTGTCTGGATTTGTTTCCACATTTTGTCTCTCATAGTTGAGGTATACCTATGATGAAAATTACAGGCCTCTCTCATCTTCTTAAGTGGGAGAACTTGCACAATTGGTGGCTGACTAAATACTTTTTTGCCCCACTGTATGTATATGTAAGATAGATAGATAGATAGATAGATAGATAGATAGATAGATAGATGTGTGTGTGTACAGAAGTATTTATATATTTATATGTGTATTGAAGTGCATTGGAGCCCTTTGCAGTCAAGTAGATAAAAACATGTAAAATCATATTTATGCAATATTCATATTTCATAATGTTTTTAACTATGTATTTACTGTAAATATTACATTCCAATTTTCGGCACATAGTGGAATATGTTCTATTTATCATTAAATTTAAATATATATATATATATATATATATATATACATATATACAGTATATATATGTATATATCTATACCTATATATAATCATGTGTATATATATATATATATATATATATGTATCTATACCTATATACAGTATAATCATGTGTGTATATATATATATATATATATATATATATATATATATACACAAATATATTTGTGCAAATATCCATTAGATATATTTTAAATATCTCTTAAAAAATAAATAGAACATATTTTGCTATGTGCATTAGATTATGAAATATACAATATTATCTTCTTATGTTGCACTTTTAAATAACCGTGATGGTGTTTGTGCGACTTGTGGGTATTTTTCTGCTCCATTGAAGTCTATGGGGGATTGCAATTTTGCATTCATCACTTCTCAAAGCCTATTTGTTAGTGCCACTTTGCAAAGGAGAAAGCGCAAACTTTTTACTTTCAACTTGTAAAAAATGACTTCTAGCAGCACAAAATGACTTTGAACGCAAGCACAAAATACCGTTCCACTCTTAATCTGGCCCTTATTGCACATACAGAACGTTTGAAATGCAGTGAAATATTTCTGATACATTTTAAAAAAAATCACTTTACTGTCCATTTAAATTTTAAAAAAATGCATTTAAATAATTAATCTGGGGTATCATATTTATTTTAAAACGACATGAACGGAGCTGAAAAACAAATATGGTTGAAATGCATGAGCCACTTATCTCATCTTAGTGTCCAGTGAAGTCATTTATAAAATGGTGCAAACATCCTGCCGCAACCATCTACGCAATATTTCCAAAATTCGCCCTTTTCTGAGCGCTAACACCACAAAGCAAATAATCCACTCCCTTGTTATCTCCAGACTTGACTACTGCAATAACCTACTTACTGGCCTTCCTCTTTCCTGCCTCTCCCCCCTTCAATCCATCCTAAATGCCTCTGCCAGGCTGATCCACCTTTCCCGTCGATCTGTATCTGCTGCACCTCTCTGCGAGTCCCTTCATTGGCTCCCCATTCACAGCAGAATTAAATTCAAAATTCTCACCCTTACATACAAAGCTCTCACCAACGTCGATCCCCTTTACCTATCCTCTCTAATACACAAGTATACTCCAGCCCGTCCACTAAGATCCAACAATGACCTGCTCCTTGCATCCGCAACTATCACCTCCTCTCATGCTAGACTGCAGGGCTTCTGTCGTGCAGCACCTACCCTCTAGAACACTCTCCCTCATGCTGTCAGACTTTGCCCTAATCTGTCTTCCTTTAAATGTTCCCTGAAGACTTCTCTGTTCAGAGAAGCCTACCACCCAACTCAATAATAAATTAATTTCACTTACCTAACATTTCCCTCATCTAACTCTGTATTAATATCTTTCCCAATCTTGCAGTCCTCACCTCCTGTTTCTCAACCTCCTACCCTTCTAGATTTTAAGTTCCCATGGGAATAGGGCCCTCAATCCCTCCTGTATGTGTTTGTAAAATTTGTCCTGTCTCTTACAAGTCTTGTATTGTTTTATTTAAATGAATTGTATCCATGGACAGCGCTGTGGAATATGTTGGCGCTTCATAAATAAAGTATAATAATAATAAAATAACTGGATAAAATTCTTAGAATGTCTTTAGTTGTGTGTTATATCTGTGGTGTAGTTGCAATAATGAACCCTCCTGTGTGTGACATACATTTAGGTTAATTTACATACAGCAAGATTACAAGTTTTGCAGTGTGGTGCGGTTCGGCTATACTGCTGAAAAATTGGCCATTGCGCATTGAATGGCAGGTCTCCTGTATTACAAGTTGCGGTGGTATAACTATACAGAAAGCATTTTAGCCTGTAACGCAGCAATCCATTCCGCACTCAAAAAATGACGTTTGAGTGCGGGATTTCCATACCGCTGTATTACAGGTTGTGCGGTCCGGCTTAAATGCTTGCATTATAGCCTATACTGCCCTAATCTATTACATGATCTAAGACCAGTAGTTATGTTACAAAATACACTAACACCCATAAACTACCTATTAACCACTAAACTGCCACCTACCCACATAGCCAACACTATATAAAGCTATTGACCCCTAAACCGCCAGAGCCCCACATCGCTACTACTATAATAAACCTATTAACCCCTAAACCACTGGTCCCCCACATCGCTACTACTATAACAAACCTATTAACCCCTAAACCGCCGTCCCCCCACAACGCTACCAATAAAATAAACCTATTAATTCCTAAACTGCCGGCCCCCTACATCTCAACTAATAAAATAAACCTATTAACCCCTAAACCGCCGGTCCCCCACATCACAACACACTAAATTAAACTATTAACTCCTAAACCTAACACCCCCCTAAATTTAAAATTAAATTTACAATATAACTATTTTTAAATAAATAAAAACTTACCTGTGAAATAAAAAACCTAAGTTTAAAGTATAAAGTAACCTAACATTACTATTTTAAAACAATAAAATTAACGAAAAATAAAAAAACTAAATTACAAATTGAAAAAATCCTAACACTCCGAAAAAATAAAAAAAATTACATTACAAAAAATTAAAAACTCAAAAATTACAAAAGTTAAAAAACTCTAAGATTACAAAAAATAATAAATGAAATTATCCAAAATAACAATTAAACCTAATCTAATACCCCTATAAAAACAAAAAAGTCCTCCCAAAATAAAAACACCCCCTAACCTAACAATAAACTACCAATAGCCGTTAAAAGTGCCTTTTTTAGGGCATTGAACTGAAGCAATCAGCTCTTTTACCTTAGAAAATTACAAAGTCCCCCCTAAAAGTAACCACCCCCACCCAACCCACCTCCCAAAATAAAAACCTAAGTCTAAAAAAAAAACCTAAGCACCCATTGCCCCTGAAGGGGTATTTGTATGGACATTGCCCTTAAAATTGCCCTCTTTGTGCCCAAAGCCCTAATCTAAAAAAAAACACCCAAAAAAACACTAACCCCAGGAAATCTACTGGGGTTAGTCCGGACATCCTTCTTCATCCAGGCAGCGAGAAGTCTTTATCCAGGCAGCGATATCTTCATCCATCGCGGGGGCATCTTCTTTCTTCATCTCGGTGGCGCGGGGCTGTGGAGGCGTGGAGTGTCGCCAGTGGTATGGACATCCAGTGTGGAGGATCCTCTTCATACGACGTACCCTGAAGCTTGAATTCAAGGTACCCGTTAAAAATGGGGTACCTTGCATTCCTTACCAAAGGTGATGAGAGTGGTGCTTAGTTTAGAAAATAAGCAGGGGAAAAACTCTTGGACGTAATATATTAATAGATCATTTATTTAATTACAAAAAAAGTATTATCGATTTCAATAATAATGGAAACATATTTCCCATATGAAGATAATCTCTTAGATAAATAGTGTAAAAATCATGACATAAAAGTAATATATATAGTCTAAAAATTGTGGCCACAATTCAATCTAAAATAGCAATTCAATGTTTAAAAAACATGAAAATAAATGAAAATACAATTAGAATATAAAAATATTTTTTTTCTCTTTCCTGTTTTTGTTTTTGTGTGTGTTTTATTTCTAATTCTTGATTTTAAGTTAGTAGAGGAAAAATGTACCAGAGGAAGATTAAAATGTTCAGATCCGAAGAGTATATTGCCACTTGTCGGGCTGCATTTCTGATCTAATCAATGATGTTGCTGATCTACGTGTAATTTTTATTGTAACTTTTATTACTTGCACTTATAATAAAAATATTGTGCTATATTTTTGCTTTTTTTGGTGAATTTTAATGAAGGTAGAAAAACTGTATGATTTATGGATGTTCCTCTGTGTCAATGGAAAATAAAGATTTAAAATAATAAAACAATATATAAATATATATATATATGATAGATTCGAACCTTGCGTACAAATAGCTAGCAAAAATCAGCTGAAATATAAACAGGAGAATTTTAGCGTCCGTTATACTACTTTAAAACAGACTGTATTATTTTTATAATAGAATATATGAGAAATCTCTGCATAGAGTTCAAAGTATCAAATTCACTTTCTCAAATATACATACAAAATATCAAAATCAAAGTTTCAAATGCTAATCGTGTGTACCAATCAATATACAAATGTATGCAAGTAGTATCCAAGTTAGTTTTAAAGAATCTGATGGTATTAATTAGTGTTAGTAACGGCTATATAAAGTGTGCACACACTAATTAAATCAGAGCTGTCATATATAAGTATTATTCTTGGTTCCTAGCATGGGAACAAAGCTGTATCTTACAGGACCTCTAAGTCGTAAGTTAACTGTCGGGGAGGAGATGTTGATTCTATATGGCTGTTCCTGTATCAGTGAGTAGTTTTAGCCATTAGTTTACTCTCGTGCCCTTCAGTAACCTATCAGGTAGCCGGAATTATCAAGCTGAGGAATTCAAATACTCCATCTTCGTTTTCGCTGCTGAATCTATCTAGTATGATAGATATTTGTAATCCATGAAATAGTCACTTCTAAGCGTTTCGGTTCTTAGTTAAGCCTTTATCAAGATGACTCCATTTTGATTTTGCATGTTATTTATACCCGATTGCTGAGATAAAAAAATTGGTATTGTCCTGGATTTAAAGTGATAGTGTGATATTTTCATGAAATGTTCACAGGATTTCTAACATAACACCATGGAAAGTAAAATAAATCCCTAACTTTATCTAACTTGCAGGTTCATATGAAACAGCACATAGATGTTCTATATTTAAAAGCACTTTACATTTGAATATGTTTATAATAATTCTCACTCATAAGAAAAGTTTAGTATATAGTTAATTATAAAGACAAAATACCTATTATTAAGAGCTACTCTATTCAAATAATAGGAAACAACATAAGAAACTATTTGTTTAAGAAAAAAGGTGTTTTTTTTTACCAATGTCCAAAAAATAATAATAATAATGTTTAAAAATATTTAAAAATACTATTTAAAAATATAAGAAATATAAGGAAAAAATAATAAATAAATAAATTTCCTTTTTAAATAAAACAATTGGGTCATAATAGTTTCTTGTGTCTTTAAAAGGTCGAGCTCAGCATTAAGTCCTCTTGGAGATAGGGAGTTAAAATTTACTATGAGCTCTGCTTCAGTATACAGGAGGTTTTTAGTTTTATTTCCACCTCTATGGGGAATAACTTTTAAACCCCAATATAGTAACCCATCAGTTTCTGGTTATGATGATCTTTAAAATGTTTTGATAGCAGGTGGTCTTCATACCCCTATTCTATATTTAATAGATGTTGTCTAATCCTATCTCGTAGGTGCTGTCCAGTTTGTCCTAGGTACTGTTTTTTTGCAAGGAAATTGGATAAGGTAGACAATATTACTGTCAATGCATCTGATAATATCTCTAATCTTATACTTAAAATCAGTTTGATTGGATTTTACTATTTTACATATCTTACATGACAGACAGGAAAAGAAGCCTTCTAAGTTGTTTCCTTTAGATCAGAAATTGTCCACGTATTGTAAATATGTTTGATGTGAGAGAGTTTATGCTGGATATAATCAGTCTTCCGGGTGGTCTTTCTAAACATTTATGTATTTTGGGGAGGTAGTAAAAAATGGGAGTCCTTGGCTGTGTGTTCTTAAGAAACTGGAACTCTTTTTCATTAATTATAATTTCTTCTTTAGCATAGTGCAATATTTCATCCAATTTCTTAGTCTGATCGAAAACTGGGGTTTGTTTTAATCTTATATATGTAGTAGTATCATTAAGGAGTCTATACTCTTCTTTTAGATAATCCTCTGTGTTCAATATAACTAACCCCCCACCTTTATCTGCAGATTTTATGATTATGTCTGGATTGTTCTTCAGATCTTTCAAAGTCTCATTTTCTCTTTTAGTAAGGTTTTGTGTATATCTCTTTTTATTATTTTTAGTTTCAAAATTATGAACTTATTCTTTTACAGATTTCTTAAATACTTCTAAAAAATTGCCTTTCTCTTGTGTAGGGTAGAAATAAGATTTGATTTTAAGTTCAGTGTAAATATACTGGTCATTTCTTAAATTTTGTTGTACTAAAGAACGTTCTAGGGGATTTTTCTAAAAGTATCTCTTTAGCGTTAATTTTCTAACAAATTGATTTATATTAATCATAGTATGAAATTTGTTCATTCTACAGGTTGGCACGAATGATAACCTTTTATTAAGAACTGAGGTTTGTTCTCTACTGAGAGTGAGACTACTTAAGTTAAAAATCCCTTTCGTTAGATCTACTTCTGTCTTTTGCTCCCTAATCTTTCTTCCTCTTCTTCCTCTTGGGGATCCGTCCTCTAAAAAAGTCTGATCATAATTTTCTTCCCTTAATCTATCTAGAACTTCAAATCTGTTACTGGTGTTGTTCCCCATTTGGTATTTGTGATGTTCGTGAAATTTATCATTCGTATGTGCAGTACTTTTTCTTCTATTATTATGTGTATATGATTGATATTCTCTATCATCATTACAGGGGTACCATCTCCTAGAGTTATAGTTCTCTCTATCTTGGAAATAGGTTCTATTATTTTGATAGTGTGTCTTGTATTCTCTCTGGTGTTGCTTGGACCTTTTATAGGATGTATGTCTATAATTATTATATTCTTGTGTCTTGTATTCTCTCTGATAATCATTATTTCTATTGTAGTTTCTATTAAAAGAAGTATGTCTATAATTATTATTCTGATTATTAATATCTCTATAGGGGTTGGATTTTTGTTGTCCATAATTTTTATTGCTCCATTCTAAAGGTTTATTATATAAAGTTTGATTTTTTGTTTGATTTTTAGTTTCTTTCTTAAAAAGTTTGTTAACTATCGGCTAGATTATGAGTTTTGCGTTATAAGGGGTGCGGTAATAACTTGCACGTTATTGTCACCGCTCACTTCCCTACAGCGCTGGTATTACAGGTTTGCAAAAACCAGGCATTAGCAGGCAAGAAGTGAGCGTAAAGCAAAATGGAGCTCCATACCGCACTCCAATACCAGCGCTGCTGAAACCTGCGGTAACCTGGTTTTATGTGCTCATGCACGATTTCCCCATAGACATCAATGGGGAGAGCCGGCTGAAAAAAAGCCTAAAACCTGCAAAAAAGCAGTGTAAAGCCCCGTAACGCAGCCTCATTGATTCCTATGGCGAAAGAAAATTTTTGTTTACACCTAACACCCTAACATGAACCCCGAGTTTAAACACCCCTAATATTACACTTATTAACCCCTAATCTGCCGCCCCTGACATCGCCGACACCTACTTTATACTTATTAACCCCTAATCTGCTGCCCCCAACATCGCCGACACCTACAAAAAATGATGATAGGGGGCGCCCTTGAGAGCACACTAGATGGTTATAGTTTGCTATATGGACAATAATATCTATATGATGGTATGAAATATATGGAAAATTGAATGGTATATTACCATATAATGCACCAATAGATACAGATATAAAAAATGATGATAAATATAATAACTGAAAAATGTATATAGTTGTATTAAGTACAAATATTAAATTACAATAAATGGTAGAATAGGCACAGTGTTATTTAGGACAATTATATATCACTCAGAGGAAAAGATATTGAGTGATGTTAATAACTATATATTGTCCTTTGTGTGGATCTTGATAGTAGAATACAAGGCAGCAATCTGTGGTGGTCCAGGCCAGGATCCAATTTCAGCAATCTAAAATATCAAACAGAAACAGATGCGCCACATGGCCCAATATTGTAGGTTCCAAAGAGTGGCAAGTATTGCTAAATAATTACACTCACATGTGATGAAGCACCTCAATTGGTGCAAATGGCACAGTCTGGGATCTATAACAGTCACCCAGCAGACCGACCTCCCGAATTGTTACAGGTTCTGTGTAAGATAGGAAGCACAAAAAAGCCTATATGGCCTAGTATTGTATGGCTAGAGTGATTCCACACCAAATAATTATATATAAAGTTTAAACTCACATTTGATGGAGCATCTCCAATGATGCTATAGAGACAGGCTAGGATCAATTCAGTCACCCAACAGACTTATAACCATGGCATACAGCATACAATGTCCTCTTGATGGTCTATAGGTCAGTCATATCCTCAGATAATAACCAATTCAAAGGCAGCAAGTGTTTTTAGTAAAAGTTAAAATCACTTTAATAAAATATAGATAAATTGCGACGCGTTTCTCAGTCTCAGACTGTTTCTTCAGGCATAATCTGATGCCCCCAACATCGCCGACACCTACATAATGTTATTAACCCCTAATCTCCCGCCCCTAATGTCGCCTCAACCTGCCTACACTTCTTAACCTCTAATCTACCGCCCCCAACGTCACCGTCACTATACTAAATTTATTAAAGGGACACTGAACCCAAATTTTTTCTTTCGTGATTCAGATAGAGCATTCAATTTTAAGCAACTTTCTAATTATTATCAATTTTCTTCATTTACTTGCTATCTTTATTTGAAAAAAAAAGGCATCTAAGCTTTTTTGTTCAGAACTCTGGACAGCACTTTTTTAATGGAGGATGAATTTATCCACCAATCAGCAAGAATAACCCAGGTTATTCACCAAAAATGGACCAGCATCTACACTCACATTCTTGCATTTCAAATAAAGATACCAAGAGAATGAAGAAAATTTCAGGAGTAAATTATAAAGTTGCTTAAAATTGCATGCTCTATCTGAATCACGAAAGAAAAAATGTGAGTTTAGTGTCCCTTTAACCCCAAAACCTAACCCTAAGGGTAACCCTAACACCCACTAACTTTAATGTAATTAAAATAAATCTAAATTAAACCTACTATTACTAACTAAATAATTCCTATTTAAAACTAAATACTTACCTGTAAAATAAACCCTAAGCTAGGTACAATATAACTAATAGTTACATTGTATCTAGCTTAGGTTTTATTTTTATTTCACAGGCAAATTTGTATTTATTTTAACTAGGTAAAATCGTTACTAAATAGTTATTAACTATTTACTAACTACCTAACATAAATAAATATAAATTTACCTGTAAAATAAAACCTAACCTGTCTTACACTAACACCTAACCTTACACTACAATTAAATCAATTACCTAAATTAAATACAATTAACTAAATTACAAAAAACAACAACACTAAATTACACAAAATAAAAAAAGGAATGATTAGATATTTAAACTAATTACACCTAATCTAATAGCCCTATCAAAATAAAAAAAGCCCCCCCCCCAATAAAAAAAACCCTAGCCTAAACTAAACTACCAATAGCCCTTAAAAGGGCCTTTTGCGGGGCATTGCCCCAAAGAAATCAGCTCTTTTACCTGTAAAAAAATACAAACAACCCCCCAACAGAAAAACCCACCACCCACACAACCAACTCCCCCAAATAAAAACCTATCTAAAAAAACGCTCCCCATTGCCCTGAAAAGGGCATTTAGCTCTTTTTCAGTGCCCAAACCCTAACCTAAAAATAAAAGCCACCCAATAAACCTTTAAAAAACCTAACACTAACCCCTGAAGATCCACTTACAGTTTTGAAGACCCGACATCCATCCTCAACAAAGCCGGCAGAAGTCCTCAATGAAGCGGCAGAAGTCTTCATCCAACCGGGTAGAAGTCTTCATCCAAACGGCATCTTCTATCTCCATCCATCCGGCACGGAGTGGGTCCATCTTCAAGACATCCGGCACGGAGCATCCTCTTCTTACGACGACTCTTCCAGAATGAAGGTTCCTTTAAATGATGTCATCCAAGATAGCGTCCCTTGAATTCCGATTGGCTGATAGAATTCTATCAGCCAATCGGAATTAAAGGTTAAAAAATCCGATTGGCTGATGCAATCAGCCAATAAGATTGAGCTTCAATCCTATTGGCTGATCCAATCAGCCAATAGGATTGAGCTCACATTCTATTGGTTGATTGGAAAAGCTAATAAAATACATACTCAATCCTATTGGCTGATTGCATCAGCCAATCGGATTTTTTCAACTTTAATTCCGATTGGCTGATAGAATTCTATCAGCCAATCGGAATTCAAGGAACGCCATCTTGGATGATGTCATTTAAAGGAACCTTCATTCTGGAAGAGTCGTCGTAAGAAAAGGATGCTTCGCGCCGGATGTCTTGAAGATGGACCTGCTCCTCGCCGGATGGATGAAGATAGAAGATGCCGTCTGGATGAAGACTTCTGCCCGGTTGGATGGAGACTTCTGCCCGGTTGGATGAAGACTTCTGCCCGATTGGATAAAGACTTCTGCCGCTTTGTTGAGGACTTCTGCCGGCTTCGTTGAGGATGGATGTTGGGTCTTCAAAAACTGTAAGTGGATCTTCGGGGGTTAGTGTTAGGTTTTTTTAATGGTTTATTGGGTGGGTTTAATTTTTAGGTTAGGGTTTGGGCACTGAAAAAGAGCTAAATGTCCTTTTAGGGGCAATGCCCATCCAAATGCCCTTTTCAGGGCAATGGGGAGCTTAGGTTTTGGTTGTGTGAGTGGTGGGTTTTACTGTTGGGGGGTTGTTTGTATTTTTTTTACAGGTAAAAGAGCTGATTTCTTTGGGGCAATGCCCCTCAAAAGGCCCTTTTAAGGGCTATTGGTAGTTTAGTTTAGGCTAGGGGGGTTTTATTTTGGGGGGGCTTTTTTATTTTGATAGGGCTATTAGATTAGGTGTAATTAGTTTAAATATCTGATAATTTCTTTTTTTATTTTGTGTAATTTAGTGGGGTTTTTTTGTAATTTAGTTAATTGTATTTAATTTAGGTAATTGATTTAATTGTAGTGTAAGGTTAAGTGTTAGTGTAAGACAGGTTAGGTTTTATTTTACAGGTACATTTTTTATTTATTTTAGCTAGGTAGTTAGTAAATAATTAATAACTATTTAGTAACTATTCTACCTAGTTAAAATAAATACAAACTTGCCTGTGAAATAAAAATAAAACCTAAGCTAGATACAATGTAACTATTAGTTATATTTTAGCTAGCTTAGGGTTTATTTTACAGGTAAGTATTTAGTTTTAAATAGGAATTATTAAGTTATTATAGTATGTTTTATTTAGATTTATTTTAATTACATTAAAGTTAGTGGGTGTTAGGGTTAGGGTTAGACTTAGGGTTAGGTTTAGGGGTTAATAAATTTAGTTTAGTGGCGGCAATGTTGGGGGCGGAAGATTAGGGGTTAATAAATGTAGGTAGGCGGTGGCGATGTTAGGGGCAGCAGATTAGGGGTTAATAATATTTAACTAATGTTTGCGATGCGGGATTGCGGCGGTTTAGGAGTAATATGTTTATTATAGTGGCGGCGATGTCCAGAGCGGCAGATTAGGGGTTAAAATTTTAATTTTAGTGTTGGCGATGTGGGAGGGCCTCGATTTAGGGGTTAATAGGTAGTTTATGGGTGTACTTTTTAGCACTTTAGTTATGAGTTTTATGCTACAGCTTTGTAGCGCAAAACTCATAACTACTGACTTTCATTTTATGGTATTGATCTTGGCGGTATAGGGTGTACCGCTCACTTTTTGGCCTCCCAGGCAGACTCATAATACCGGCGCTATGAAAGTCCCATTGAAAAAGGACTTATTGAAAGCTGCGGTAATTACATTGCGTTAAGGTCAAAAAAGTGTGCGGTGCCCCTAAACCTGCAAGACTCGTAATACCAGCGGTAGTGAAAAAGAGCCTTAACGCTGCTTTTTCACTCATACCGCAAAACTCGTAATCTAGCCGTATGTTATTTCTATTTAAAAGTTCTTGTTCACCCCTTAGACTCTGGTCTGTCTGTGTGTCTATTTTCTTTATTCTCATCATCTGAATAATCTTGCTCATCTCTAGTATATTTTTTCCATTTCATTTCTATGACTTCTTTTTTAATTTGTTTGTGATATTATCTATAATTTCCCTTAGTTTTTTTTAAATATGGGATCATCTGTGTGACCTGATAGTTTATCTTTATAGTCATATATGTTCTTTCCTATAGCATCAATTTTCCTCGTTCTTGATTTTATAATGATTTTTAATAGGTCTATAGACGCTTTCTCTAAAACATCATACCATTCAATATTATGGTCCTCGTCTAGTTAGAAAGTGCAGTTATTTTTTAATCTTAGGCCTCTTTTTCCATCAATATATTTTTGTATAAATGTAAGCTCTGCTTTGCATTTGAGCTCTCTTATTAGTTTATCTTCTAGATTGTTAAGGTTTTCTGTAAGGTTATTATCCATAGTATGTTTACAGCTAGGACATGGGACCATACTGTCTAATAGGTTATTTCTAACTGAGGAGATATCCATTAATTAAGATATGAAATTTATATGAAGTATAACTAGAATTCGACACTACGTGTACGACTAGCATTCCTATTGGCTGACATTTTCAAATCAGCCAATAGGATGAGAGCTACTGAAAGTAGCTCTCATCCTATTAATTCCCATACAAATGCCCCTTTAGGGGCAATGGGTAGCATATGTCTTTTCTAACATAGGATTTTTTATTTTGGGGGGTTTGTTGGGTGGGGGGGGGTTTACTTTTTTTTTTTTTTTTAAATGTTTTTATTGAGGCAATAAAATACATCAAAGTACAGACATAGTGGGTAGGGCAATATCTCAAACAAAATTACATGACAGCAGTTCCATCATTCAAACATAAATACAATAGACAATGGTAGGAGCAAGGCATTGACCCTAATGGAGCCCCATTTTATAACTTAATAGCAGGACAAACATGTGTCAACAAAGTAAAATAGATCCACTGATGGGATCTGGAAATTAGTACTTGTCTGAAGACAAAACTCACAAGGATAAAGATTCTCAATATTTAAACACTCTGGCGTCTTCATTATATTAGAGATCCGCTCATGGGATCTGGTGGCAAGGATCAATCTGAAGACATCTATAGAAATTCAAAGAGTTCTCATCATATATTAGCTTGTTTTTCGGCATGAATTCATAATGTCCCTAACCAGACAGGTCCACTCAAGGGACCAGTAATTGCACTGAACCATTGCTACCATTAGGGACTAGATGATGAGATCAATAATAAAAACAGTTTCATTGTGTATAAATTATAGGCAAACTTTGAATGAAATATATAAACATACAAATAAAGTACAAAACAACACTATCAAAATTACTCTACTAGATAATATCAGTGATGTACCAGAACCGATCACAGTTGCCACTATAAGGATAGATTGACATTCATACTGGACATTAATAGGAACTTAAACATTAATGAAACTATAGTTCCAGAACTCTTTGATAAACCAGAATACAATAAACAAAGGAGATTTTCCTATATTGAGGCCCGAAGAACCTTTTCACATGTATGCAGGGGAAAACATAGACTAAGGTCTACGGACTGGGTAGAGACTGCTCAACTCTACCAGAAGAGAGTGCGGAGGAGAAAGTATTCATCCCTACCGCACAAGAATGGTGGGGGGGGGGCGGGAGATATTCCAATAATAAGTTACTCTAACTTTGCTGGTTAGCATACTCAACAGTTATATAAGTACTAGTAATGTGGATAGGCTTGTAGATAGGTTTCATGTACAGCCAAATCTTAAAGGGAGATGCTAGAATTTACTTATTGTCTGATATAGGGCACCATAGTGGGGGGAAATGTCTTCTACATTTACTGATAGGGACTCAGGATTAAATATTAGCAGTGTTTAGTATGTGTGCATAGATCTAGATAACCAGATAACAATATCTTGTTAAACAATATGTACTGGAATAAACTTTAGCGCGTACACTACTCCAATCGCTGACTCAGTTGATGCACTGACATTGTAAAACACTGACATTGTAAAACTTTCTTACATAGGATAGATAGCTTATACATATAATGTAATCAACATCCCATAGTAATAAATATACTGCGCAAGGGTTACGTAGAGATTAATGTGTTATAGTATCCAGGGTGAAACACAGAAGTGATCTGAGCGAGATTACATGCAAACACTTTGAGGATGTAGTACAATCCTCATTGTTCTATGCTAATCTTACTCTAGAAGCTCGCATAGGGTTACATTATCTTGTACAGACGTTACAACATATCCCATCATCCTTATACTAGAGATACAGTATTATCTGCCTAAACTTAATGTATCTAGATATCTAGGGATACTATGAAAACATGAAAGCAGAGGTGTAAACCTGTGGGGTCCTTATTCACTCTGGCAATGTGCATAAATAAAGGAGAATGATAGCATACAGTCGTGAGAAATACCCCAATGTGTAAGTGATATATATATGAGGCAAAAATAATGGAAAAATCTTAACATTCAGAACTATTAACATTAAGACCCCATTTTAGCTACTCTTAATAAAACAGGGCTGTGCTGCACAGTAGTTAATCTATATGGGTGCTGTTGTACCTTATTGTATATAAGGAGAAGTCAGTTACACATTCTATGCAATTTTAAATGCTATTCATCATTAATCCGGGATCTTGAAACAGTGACAATGAGCTGAGACTATAAACAGAAGTATAATTACTAATAGGCGTATCCTTGGCGTGGTGTCTAGAACTGAGGATGCAATATTAGATCAGCCTGTATGCTTCATTAAAACATTGCATAGCGTTCAGAAACCTGACTGAGATATATTGTGAGGGTAGATCACCAGATATAACCTTTAGCATAGCCTTATTGTCCTGTAGGTTGAACTCTACGTCCATAGTCTCACTTCTCACCCTACTCCTTGCCTACAGGTTAGAGAGAAGGCTACTCGGCCAACAGACAGGTTGTTTTCAGCCATCCTTAGAATCACGGGCCATAAGAGCAGAAAACTCCCTATGACAGCAACAGGGGATATGCAAGTAAAGTCGTCAGCCCCCAAACAAGGCCAAACAGCCCGGAGATCCCAAGAGGGGCACAAAAATATAAAGAGAGGCACACACATCAGTGCACGAAAACCGCAGCGCCCCACAGAGCCCTCTCTCTTGTACAAGCATGCAGGCTGCACTACCTTCCCTGGTCGCATGTTTCCTCCGGTAGGAGAGAGAGAGTGGAGCTCCGGCTTGGGGTCCGCACTCACCGGTGTCAGTAATTGGTAGTGTGTCTGGGGATCCGGAAGCGCCGCGGTGCCCTGCAACTCTGGGGCTATTCTCTGCTTTCCAGTTGTTGCGTTGCAGCGTATTCGCGCCTCTTGGATTGTAGTATTAAAGGCATCGAGCCTCTCATCTATCTTCCTCCCATACTCCTCCAATAGATCTCTGATGCCGGAGAATAGCGTCTGGGCCTCCATTGCGGGTAGCAGTATCTCGTCTCCCAAGATGGCGCTGCAAAGTGTGGTAGGGAGCTCCGTAGTAGGATTTCAGCTCTGTAGAATAGATACACCAACTAGTTTTTCATCCCCATATCCTAGGCTTCTTCTCAAGTTGATGCCCTTTAGGAGCAGGCTGAAGAATTTAAGTTTTGACAGGGATAAACTGCAGTTTTTGAGGTTTGAGGTCAGGAGCTCCTGTTTAATGCATCCTATAGCTATGGCGGTTAGCTCCGCCCCCCGGGGGAGTTTACTTTTAGGGGGACTTTGTAATTTTTTTAAAGTAAAAGAGCTGATTGCTTCAGGGCAATGCCCTACAAAAGGCACTTTTAAGGGCTATTAGTAGTTTATTGTTAGGTTAGGGGGTGTTTTATTTTGGGAGCGCTTTTTTGTTTTTATAGGGGTATTAGATTAGGTTTAATTGTTATTATTTTGGATAATTTCGTTAATTATTTTTTCGTAGTGTTAGGATTTTTTTAATTTGTAAGTTATTTATTTTATTTTTTTTCATTAATTTTATTGTTTTAAAATAGTAATGTTAGGTTACTTTATAGTTTAAACTTAGTTTTTTTTTATTTTACAGGTAAGTTTTTATTTATTTAAAGATAGTTATATTGTAAATTTAATTTAAAATTAGGTGGGGGTGTTTAGGGGTTAATAGTTTAATTCAGTGTGTTGCGATGTGGGGGCCGGCGGTTTAGGGGTTAATATGTTTATTTTATTAGTTCCAATATGGGGGCCTGCGGTTTAGGGGTTGTTAGGTTTATTTTATTAGTAGTGATGTGGGGGTCGGCATTTAGGGGTTAATAGGTTTATTTTATTTGTAGCAATGTGGGGGGCTGGCAGTTTAGGGGTTAAAAGGTTTATATAGTGTCAGCGATGATTAGGGGTTAATCATTTTATTTAGTGTCGGCAATGTCAGGGAACAGCAGATTAGGGGTGTTTAGACTAGGGGTTTATGTTAGGGTGCTAGGTTTTAACATAACTTTCTTTCCCCATAGATATCAATGAGGTTGCGTTACGGCGATTGCCATTCCGCGATCGCAGGTGTTCGTTTTTTTCTGACACTTTCTCCCCATTGATGTCTATGGGGGAAAGCGTGCACGAGCATGTAAAGTCAGGCCTTGGGTTTTGTGCTTTATGGAGCTTATCGCACCATACCGCACAACAAGAGAAGGTTTTGTCTTAACTTGTAATGGCAGCACTATGGAAAGTGAGATCCCGCTCATTTTTTTGCGTTATTTACGCACCCGGTATAGAGCAAAACTTGGAATCTTGGTGATAGAAAGCAATCAACTATACATGTTTTTCTGCCCACCCATTCCAAAGTCTTCTGATGCCTTACATTGCATCATGAGATCTGTACATACACTTCCCAAATGTCCCTATTTGAGAGCGACAGTCCCTGATTTTGAGTTCTGTCCCTCTGAGACAGCCATATGGCTCTCTTGCAGAATTTTCCTTAGACCCACCCATTTAATACACCCAGAAACACCCACAGACCACTAAGTAACACCCACAATTCCACCCATGATCCCTCCCCTCCCAACATAGCCCCAAACTCAAAATGGTGATAAGCTCCTATCAACCTCCTGTGTCCCTCCTGTGTATGCAAACATTCTCAACTTATTATAAAGTAGAACATCAAAAGTAATTCTGGGAAAAACAAGGACAAAAAAGTTTCTGTAACAATTATTTGGAATCCAGTTATGCCTAAATTGTGTTGACAGTGGTTCTGCTTTCAGATCCAGTACATGAATCACTGGCAGAATGAAAGTATTACATGGTGCTTGTGCATTCTTTTCATATAAAGAAGGGTGGACATATATTAAAAAATCTAAAAGGAACACTACACACCTTGAACTTATAAGACATTATTGTTGTCTTGCTTTTGGATAACACCAGAAAACACTTAAAAAAAAATAAAACAAATTAACACCTTGTTTCTTGCAATTGTTTAGCAATATCCAATTTCCACCCACCACTTGCTTTATTGTGAGTAGCCAATCTGTTATTGAGTTAGCAGACAACAAGACTAGCCACAAATATGTTAGTATAAAGTGCATATCAACACAGATATTAAAGGGATATAACACCCAAAATGTTTTTTCATGATTCAAATAGATCATACAACTTTCCAATTTACTTCTATTATTTAATTTGCTTCATTGTCTTGGTATCCTTTGTTGGAGTAGTCATGCACCATTGGGAGCAAGCTGAAAGCCAATGACAAGAGGTGTATATGTGTAGCCACCAATCAGCAGCTTTTAAACCTGCCTCTGTATACTTTTCAACAAAGTACACAAAGAAAACGAAACACATCAAATAATAGAAAAAAATTAGAAAGTTATTTAAAATGGCAAGGTCTATCTGAATCATGAAAGAAAGAAAAAATGCAGGTTTCATGCCCCTTTTAAATAACAAAACAAGATTAATGTAGTGGTAAAAGCAAATTATAAGGAATCCCTTTTTTACCTTCCAAGCTTGCAAAACATCTTTATTTATTTTGGAATTTTATACTTTATTTTTTTACTCTATTTTGTATTTCCTCACCCAGCGGGGTCTTGATTTCCTTTCCCAATTTATAGTTTCATTAAACTTTTGGAAAATCCAGACAATCAGCATTTATGATTTAGGTAACTGATACAAAGCATGAGCTCAGGTTTCTTTCAAAGTTACTAGTCTTCCACACTCATACTCCCCGCTAGCGGTAGAATTGGCAGAGTATGCACTACCAGAGTAGTCACTTTGGGATGAATGATGGACTTAACCAGGACATATTGTCCTCAAAGCTTCCATCAATCACTCTTTTGGCATCATTGTAAGACAGGAAATCGATGTACGAAACTGAGGACATTTATAGAGAACTAGCTGCAAACAGAAATCAGAACAAAATACATTAGTATAGTTATTCACAGTATAATCTTATCACAAATAATTTGTAATCTAAGAGTGCAATTTGTAAGATTATTGGTATATTTAATAAAAATGAAACATATTATGAAGTGTTTTCATCTAAGTTCATAATTTGTACAGTTTTTGATTGAAGGTCTCCAAATACTTTTAAAATTATCTTTTATGTCTCATGAGATATGAAATGTTAGAAAATGCTATGTAAGAAATATCCTAAACCAGAGCAAATGTATTTTCTATCCACTGAATGTTATGTCAGAATGTTTCTAAGGATATAATAGTTAGGTTAGAGAATACAAAACAGCTGTCTGTGAGTAGGTTTGTTGACTCATTTCTACCTAATGAACTGAACCCCTTGGTTTCCAATAAATATATAGTAGATTGTACGTTAAAGTGAAATTATAGTTATAAAATAACACGCTGTAATTTATTAGAGGATGCTATTTTATCACTAGTGACACCGCATAGGGGTTAAACATATAGTGCTGTTCCTGAGTGGAAATTGATGCTTATCCAATCAGCAGTGCATTAGAGAAGAAAAAACAACTGTCTGTGTGTACATTTGTTGACGCGTTTTTACCTGATGAGATGAGCGTCAACACACATATAGTAGATTTTAAGTTAAAGGGACATTAAACACAAATTTTTTTTCTTTCATTATTCAGATAGATTATACCTTTTTAAACAACTTTCCAATTTACTTCTGTTTTCAATTTTGCTTTGTTATTTTGAAATCTTATTCTTATTGAAGAAGCAGCAATGCACTCCTGGGAGCTAGCTGAAAACTTGTGTAAGCCAATGAAAACAAGCACAAGTTCAGCCACCAATCAGCAGCTAGCTCCAAGCTATTGAGCCTATCTAGATATGCTTTTCAATAAAGGATACCAAGAGAATGAATCAAATTAGATAATAGAAGTAAACTGTAAAGTTGTTTAAAATTGTATGCTCTATCTGAATTATGAAAAATATTTTTTTTTTTTAATGCAAACTATCTTAAACTTTTTAGTTGGTAGCATCACAATCAGTATGCTTTTCTTGTTCTTTAGATGTCATATTTACTTATATACAAGCATTTTCTTTTTTTATATTTTAACAATATATCACATGAACACTTATTCGAGTAATATATTTTATTAGAATTTTAAAATAATGTTCAACAACAACACAAGAAAAGAACATTAAGAAAGAAAAGGTTAACAAGGATCTTATGCAGGTGATTATTAAATAGCCTAAATGTTCAGGCCACAAAGTGTTATTAAGGAAGTAGCAGCTTCAGAATACAAACATTTTGTAGAATTGTCGGCTAAAGTCCAAAAAAGCTGCATTATTAGTTTCTTCCCTTAAGTCCATTGGAGTTAACACAAAGGGCTTAATGATCTAGCTGTCTTTTCTGGCGAGATTATCTGAGAGGTCTCACCAGTACTATGAGGACCGTAAGAGAATTTTAAAAAGGTAAATTATGGCTCAAGATGTTTATCTCGCTAGGCAGGGATCTGTGTGTGAAGGAGAGATACATAAATTACAATATAATGCTCAATAAAGCCACCAAGCATTCTCTGTGATTTCTCTCTGTGTCAGTGAGTTTTTGATCATAAGGCACAATTTATATGAATAGGAGCAAGTCCCTATAAGCTTTACCTTAGATACAATACTGGAATATCTTAATTTATCTGGTACAGTTAGACAGTTCCACAGCACCTTTCAATATAAAATGTCCTTTATTAGCAACTCATGGACAGAATATTATGCCACGTTTCGGGAACGCAGTTCCTTAATCATGCATAGCACATAGCACACCTGTACCTTTACTTAAAGGTGTATCCAGCCAATCACTGGCCACCTCTTAAAACACATCCTACTTCACAATTTTGCTGCAGAGGTTATGTTAACACTGCCCTCTAGAGGATTTGACCAATTTTAACTAGAACAATTCATACTTGGATATTGAGGGTACTATCTATAATGTGTCACTACATACAAAAAAAATTCTTAAAAAATATCTTAAAAAACATATTAATTCATACAAAAATATACAAAAATTCATACATATATACAAGAATTCATAAATACGGATCCAGTATGCTTCCTTTTGTTTAAGACTATGTTTCCTGTCTCCTCCCCCCCTAGGTATATCAACATGATCAATGATCTGCCATCTAATTTGATTAATTTGATGTCCACTTTCCAAAAAATGACAAGCCACAGGAGCTTGAAGGTCACCTGTTCTAATATTAGATTTATGCTTATTGAGTCTTTCTCTCATCTTACGGGTCGTTTCCCCTATGTAAATTTTTGAACAAGGACATTTTATCATGTATATTACAAAAGTAGAATTACAAGTGTAATGAGATTTTAACTTAAATGTATGTCCACTCCTAGGGTGTACAAATTCACTGCCTTTAATTATAGAATGGCAACTGCCACAGTTTAGACATGGGAAAAATCCTGCATTCTTTTCAGTGATGTATCTCGTTCTACTAATATTTTTAGAACCCATGTCAGACTGTACCAAGATGTCACTCAAATGTTTAACTCTCCGATGGGCCATAATTGGATATCTATGTGCGTATTACATGTTTGAATTATGTGCCAATGCTTCCTGATGATTTTGGATATCTTTGTACTTTGATCATTGAATTGGGAAATAAAAACAAGCCTATTTTTATCTTTCTTATTGTCAACCTTTGTCTTTAATGCTTTTTTAATGTTTAGGGTTTCCTTAACCACCAACTCTTCAGGGTACCCTCTTTCCAGGAATTTCTCTCCCATTTCCTTGAGTCTTACATCTCTAAGGGAATTATCACTGACAATTTTATTGACCCTCATTAACTGGCTCCTTGGAAGAGAGTCTTTCAGCTTTTGATTGTGGAAACTGTCATATCTAAGCAATGTGTTGCGATCTGTCTTTTTGCAATGAAGATCAATTTTAAGTTTTGAACCTTCCCTATATATGACAGTGTCCAAAAATACCATTTTCTCCTCACTAGCTACAAGTGTGAACTCAAGGCCATTGACCTCCAAATTGAGCTGACTGACAAATTGTGCCACATGAATATAATGTGGCACAAGTCAATTTTTTGAAAGAATTATTGAGGATTGTATTGTATTATAATTAATTTCTTTTTAGAGACACATGGTATATACAAAAGAAGGGGATGGCCATGGGGTCGAACGTTGCCCCATCATATGCCAACTTATACATGAGTCATTTTTTAGAGAAAAATGTTTATAATAACTCACTGTTTTTACAGTATGGAGCCACATGGTGGCGTTTTATCGACAATGTGTTTGGCATATGGTGGGGCAATGAGGACTCATTGAAACAATTTGTCAGTCAGCTCAATTTGGAGGTCAATAGCCTTGAGTTCACACTTGTAGCTAGTGAGGATTTTTGGACACTGTCATATATAGGGAAGGTTCAAAACTTAAAATTGATCTTCATTGCAAAAAGACAGATCGCAACACATTGCTTAGATATGACAGTTTCCACAATCAAAAGCTGAAAGACTCTCTTCCAAGGAGCCAGTTAATGAGGGTCAATAAAATTGTCAGTGATAATTCCCTTAGAGATGTAAGACTCAAGGAAATGGGAGAGAAATTCCTGGAAAGAGGGTACCCTGAAGAGTTGGTGGTTAAGGAAACCCTAAACATTAAAAAAGCATTAAAGACAAAGGTTGACAATAAGAAAGATAAAAATAGGCTTGTTTTTATTTCCCAATTCAATGATCAAAGTACA